>NW_008825428.1:2558220-2579117 GCF_000699105.1 Pygoscelis adeliae
CTTACTACATTTAAATTCAAATACAAATTTTAAAGGCAAACCCCGTTTGATAAATACACGTCTGGGATGTGTTGGGCAGAAAAGACATTTTATAGCCTACAAACCATTACATTGGGACTGTGCTCAGAGGGGAAAAAAAAAAAAAAAAAAAAATCTGAGTCTGGCTCTGCACATTCCTATGCTACTTGACCATACTGTCAAATGGGGAAAATGCTAAAGAAGATATAAACAACCATTAAAAATACTAGAAGAAAACAAACTTAAATAGTATTGTACTTAAGCAGTACACTTGTTGCTATTTCTGAATTTTAATTATGCTTCTGGAAGTTGGTATATTTGACAAGATTAGCCATTGATTTTTTGGCTCCATTACTATCAATGGAGCATTGGGTTTTTTAAACCACACACTTACTTGCCAGATACCTATCCACTTCAGAAAGCAAAGGACGCACAAGTCTTTTAGCAAGCCTGGTTTACCATATGACCAGACAAGAAGGCAAAGCTTGAAAAAACCAAATTACTTCCTTTTTCTTCATCAGGCTAGGAAGCCTGCCTGCTTCTGCTCATTCACCTCCCTTAGTCCAACAAGCCAAAACATGACAGCTTACTTTTGAGGCCTCGTTGGTTTGGATTGACCATCTTAGAGTGTAGTCTGAAAATACTTTGTGTTTTAGACATTTACAATCCATTCAACAGAAGGCAACATAAGTTCTTCAAAGGTTTAACAAATTATTCTTAAAAAAAGAACAACTGAAAAAAAATATCTTTCTGAACTATAGAAGTCAGGCATAAAACTAGGAAAAAGATTGGAAAGAAAAAGCCTCAAAAGCAGTACTGCCTCAGTCACTAGCCAAACAATTCTTCCTCTGTTCTGCAGACTTGAGATCCCATTTTATATATCAGCTCATCCCATATTCCAGTCAGCAGTTCAACTTTTAACAAAATTTCTTAACACAATAATCAGGATAAAAATGTTGGATAATCGGAGTAAAACTATATTGCTCTCAGAAATCATGAATTTGATTGCTATTTTCATATGTAAGTATATCTGCTTCACCTTAGCTTACATGCTGAAAGATCTCGTTTGTGTTCACACAGATTATCTTCTTCTAACCAGTTAATCATAGCTTTGTTCACAAGACCAGTTTTTTCTAACTTAAAAAAAGGAAAAAGGAGTCCTGGGGGACATGCATGTGAAGCAAAGACAAAGAAAATGAAAAAAAATAGTGAACAAAAATGTAAAAAGAAAACAAAATCACTTTAACAGCATAATTTTAACTTGGTTTGCTTCTATGTTAATTTTCATTAATATAACTAATATTCTAAGTCTTCTAACTGTGGCTCCATCCTGTATTTTCCTCCATGTGGGCAGATCTGTGTGCCTGTAGGGAACTGCATTCAATTCAGGGGGTTACACAAGGCTGTAGCCATTTGCAGATGTGCTGCCTATATTTTTTTTCTTTCTCTTTGTCAATGCATTTTTAAAAAAACAATAAAAATTGCAACACAGAAGAAAAACCCTCCCGTCCCCACCCCTTCTGCAAGCCCACCACCCCTGCCTGTTTTAAAAATGGGCACTATGAACTTTCCACTTACTTCCCCAAGTCATCTGCCAAAGATCTGGATTCGGGAGGACTAGCAAACCGTTTGCAGCATCAGGGAAAATTCTCAATCACTGCTCTTATGAAAAGGTCTAGTGAATTTTAAGGATTTTGTATTTTGAAAGCAGTAGTAATTATTCCAGATTTAAATCAGTACTCTTGTTCTGTAACCCTTCATTCTGATAGGGGTGGCTTTGCTGTGAAGCTCATTGCTTTCTTTACTTTCTCTGGCGAATAAGTACAGTCTATAGTCTGATTTTTTTTTAATTCAGAAAACTTACATGCATGAGAAAAATACTATTAGACAGAACCATTTCATTGACGTTAAAATCCCAGAAACAATAAACTATAACCATATAGACAGGGGCTCCGTTCAGTTAGAGAGGCACAGACACAGGTCCAGACAGACCTGCTTCCTTTTTTTTCTTTATAATGCAACATACTTAACACACTAGCTTCTACCAACACAAATTTGAAGATCTGTACAGCAAAGTTATCAAAACTGAAAACAAAGGTTCAGGTTAGCTAAGTTACACAGACTCGATCAGCTCTGCTTACAGCCTTGAGTGGAAAAGGCAGAGACGTGTCTTGCTGAACTGAAAAACAACTTCCTCTAACACAGTTGACAAAAAAGCCAGGTATTAAAACAAACTAATTTTAGAAAAATAACATACTTTACATTTATCTACCCATAAATCATTATTTTCAATATTGAACAACATTGTGCAAGTGGCGGGGCGGGGGGGAGAGAAACAGGTCAGTCAGTCTGGACCAGTTTCAGCCCCGACGCAGCCTGACACCAGTTCCTGAGGCTCCGCTCAGTGGCTCAGGTGCACGGCAATTCAGGCTGACGCCACTATGCTAGGACCGTTCCCCAAAGCCACAACAAGCCCGTGGCCTGCAGCCATACCATAACCCTGTCAGACAATGCCAACATTGGATAAAATAAGGCAACTGTTAGTGCAGCCTCAGTAGATCGTAACAAACACTGACGGGCACTGCTAAAAGCTTGAATGTAGTACCCTCTCTTCAGAGGGGAGAGTAGCTCTGGTAGATAGAAATACCTTTTCCTCTTTTCCCCCCCTCTTTCCTTCTTCCTTCAGTAAGGCAGAATTTAAACAAATAGTCCAATGTGTTATATTCAAAAGTATGGAAAATGCTTTTGTTTTTCAACATGCGTGTTTTGGAAAACAAAAGGAAATTATGCAATGTTGTCCTCGCATTTATAATTCCCCCAAAAACTCATCAAAATTATTCTCTACACGGACGCAAACACACGCTAACAGAAATTTTGCTTCAACCTTTGAAACTCAGTCTAGTGTGTCCTCTCTAAGCACAGATGTTAAGTATTACAAAGGGAGATGCTCTAACTGACAAGTACGTGAAATGAATGGATCAGAATCCTTTTCTCCACCTCAGCGTTTAGCCGTGGTTTCTGAAGGAAATGTGTAAGTGTACACCTCTCAGATAACACCACCTTGTAAAAGGTAATCTGCAACAGCCAGGTACGAAGGGATTGCTTTTTGCTTTGATAAAGTCCAAAGGAAAGATGAGAGAAGTGATGCTGAAGCTATGCCGCATGCTTTAAGATCAGACGTTTTACTTTAGCTCTGTTTACTATATTTTTATGCCACTGCATTTACAGCACTTAGATATCAGAGTAAAAAAAACGGGGGAGCAAAGCAGAGAGAGGGAGGAAGAAAACCCAATTATCAAGGTTCAGTTATGCAACAACATTAAACATGCTTGGGGTTTTTTTGCAGAATACGCATCCATTTCTGTGCCAATTAACCCAACACCACATATCCTGAAACAGTATTTTGTAAATCTGTAGCTGCAGACAGCATGTATTTTGAAATGCCGTTATACTGAAAAAAATGCCTGTGGCGTTGTAATACTCCTATCCCGGTTTTTGCATCAAACCTCTCTTTCCAAAAAGGATTTAAAAGTCCTGAATGCTATATTTAAAGGCTGCTTAATTTTGGAGGAGACACTTGACTTGTAAAGCTTTCTGGAGACACTACAAAGATGTGCACTCCAAAGCACTTCCTCTGTAATCAGTTTGAAATATCTCAGAAATATTCCTATTTGCCCATTTAAAATGATTCCAAATGTAATCTAACCAGCATTAAAAGTTATTTTATTTAGTTGAAACCTAAACAAAGCATTTCAAAATTATATTTGGAAAGTGTTTCCAATGAATTACAGTGAAATTGGGGTTTTTTTTGTATTACCAATCATGAAAATTTTGAGGACTTCTATTTTGTCCTGATTTGGAATGGGAATATTCCTCCTGAAACAATAAAGCTGTTTTTCCTTTAGTAGTTCTATTCAGAATATTTATGCAGATTATTTCTGTTGCTTGATGAGCATGCAACATACTTCAAATTGTAATGAAGAAGGGGAAAATGAGACATGGCATAGTCTGCTTACAAGTATATACCTCAGGTACACAGTTAAATCACAGTTAAGTCATCCACCTATACACTGGTAGGATTGGGTCTTGGGCGAGAGCTATAAAAACTTGTATATACTTACAATGGGAATTTCTGTGCCTCAGTGCAGGAATGGTATCCAAAAAACCCTTACCTTACATGCCTGAGAACTCACAGAGGTCCAAGTTTTCACCAGCAAAGCTGCAAGAGTGTCTTGAATTCTGCTACTGAATATCTTAGCATTATCTTATTTTACTCTTACTGAATATATTGCATCTCCAGGCCATTCGCTACCCACAAATGAGACTGGCCAAAACCCCTTGAGGCTCTCGAGCCATAAGAAAGCTCTGACTGCCTAAGGCCATCGTCAGATGTGCTGCCCTGGATGCATCTGAGTGGGGTGAAGAGGTTATTGCTCCCAGCTGCTCATCACTGGGGGGAACATCACCCCTCAGCATCACAACCAGGCACTCGTTTCCTAACCCCCTGATGTCAAAATGACAGACTAAAAAGGCTTTGTTATCGGAAACGCGTGAGGGAATGGGCACTGTCTGGACAGGGCAGGTTAAGGAGCAGCCACCTGGGCAGTTCGCTGGCATGCGCAGCAGGAAGGCTGGGACAAGCAGCTGGCGGCAGAAACCCCTTACGTGGCTCAGCCGCTGCCAGCGGGGCTTGTCTGACTGCAACCCTCACTCGCCAACAACACAGAGTTCAGCACAATTCCCTGTTCATTCAAACCAGCGCCAAGAGAGGAAACACGACCCTTTTAATTATTAAAAGTAATCCTTTACCTCCTAATAGAAGCTGTGGCACTTAGACAGTGCTAAATGCAAAATCTGTAGACCTTTAAATGACAATAAGGCAGAGCACATCCCTGCCACCAACTACGGAGAGCACTGCCAGTGACAGGAGAGAAGCTAAGGTTTGCAGCTGCTTACCTAAGTCTTTGGGAAGATGGGAGGCTAAACAGAATACCTAAAGTCAGAAGTCACCTGAAAAAGAACCACGAAAGTACCCTAGATCTGACTCCTGGTCCCCTCCCAAAATCAGAACTAATCTCTTTTATTTTTCCATTTTTGCAAGAATGTAAAAATTATTATATAGTTAATCCTCATCAGAATTAGAAAATACTTATAAACTGGTAAGCATCAAAGTCAATGTTAACAAGTATTAACAGTGTTAAAACATACAAAACAATTTTACATGCACTGACTATTATGTGATAATTCCATATTTTATTTCTTAAATATGAGATACAAAATCTTTACAGACAGGCTACAATTACGACCAAGTATCTGTCAAGATCAGAGGTACATGACAATGTTAGTATTTAATGTCTGCAGTAATTTTTAATGCAATACTTCCCTAAAAACACCATATGACTTTTTGTTATTGTGTTTACGGTATTATGCACAACATGGTCTAGAAACACTGCAAAATACCATAAATTCTGTTTCTATAATGATGGTATACATAGAATAGAAAGGGGGGGTGGGGGGTGGTGGAAGGGAATAAAGACGTAACTGTGAAAACTCAATTACACATTCCAACAGAATAAAAGCTCCCAAACTTTATCACAAATTATCAGGGAGATGAAATAACATCTCAAAGGCTATTATATAACTTATCTAACCATGGTATAAGAGCAACAGATATCCATATTATATGAGGCATTCTCTAAATGTACTTGTACTTGAAAATTAGGGTACATTCAGTCACCATTTCCCATACAGTAAGATAATTTTTTTCCAGTAATTACCTAAAAATATGGCAGCTGGGATTTGAGCAACTGAAATCATACTTTTGTTGCCGAGAATTATCAGACCAGAAATTCAATGTATTGCTAGAAAACTCCCACACTCTCTTTGGGCTGTAATACTGCAGCAGCTAGGGAGTTTTGACAAAACAGGCCCATTATTATTTAATTCCCAGAAAATGTAATTTGGAAGATGAAAAGAGGACAAAGAGAGAAGACGAAGAAGCCACAAAGGTTTGGTAAGTATCTTGAGATTACTTTATAGCTGTTTGCCACCCAAAAAGCAGATATAGCTTCAAATATTTTGTGAAGCTAATACAGAAATGGTTGCTAAAATGCACTTTCAAATAAAAACAACTTTACAAAACAAACAGTCATCCCCTCTAGGCAGCATCTCCTCTCGACACCTCCGATAATCCTACAGCTCTTGTTCGATAGCCCTTCTCTCACCTTTGAGCAGGAAGCAAATTGTGAAGTTGAGCAGCACCATTATGGGACACTACCTGCTGTGCTATCAGTGGACTTTAACAAATAATTCAAACTGCCTGCAGCCATCCAGGACCGTAAAGGCTGCTGACGCACCAAGTCATGTTGGTGATATTTCCCATTAGTGATTGCATTGCTGAGAAAGGGGCAGCTACGAGAGGTTTCCAGACTACTGTCCTCTCACCTTGTTCAGAGCACGTTTCAGTCGCGCTAGTTAAAATAACAAGGGTCCCTAAGGTCTTGCTGACCCTGGTAACACCACTTTTCTCCACCAGTGCAGCGCAGTAGTAGCAACAGTGGGAGTGAAAATGTCTTTATGTAGAAGGAGACAAGTTTTTCTTTCATTACTCCATATGAATTACACCAGCATCTGAAGCACTGCATTATTCGCCGCCTCTAAAGCACAGTCAAACACGTACAGAATCTGTTGCCAAAGGTCAAGTTATGATTCTTACTTTTAATGAGCATGAAGTTGCTCAGCCCTCTAGGGTAGGATTCCTTCAAAGGAGCCATTCAAATCTGCTGTGCCCAGAACACAGGACCTAATTCACTCCTAGCCCTAAGTTTAAGCGCATTTTAAAGTCCTGTTAATTTAATTTCACCCACGTACCGCCAGATTAGAGAATTTAATGACTCAAGCGCTACAGTGGATCTAGGCAACAACTCTGGAAATAAATTTTCAGCATTGGTAAAGGTTCTGCTAAAACTGTAAAATTTCTGTATTATGGCCACTGTCAACATTCACAACCCATGAGAGGGGAGAAAAAAAGTGGAATCACACACAAATACTTCTGATAACAACTGCTGATGCTTGTTTTCTCTGTTTTCTGGCCTCAACTTTCTTTTTCTTCAAAATAGCTGACAACTGAAACTGTCTTTCACAATTTCAGATATACAACTTTCTCTGCAGGTTTCTCTGACAAGGGTTTTCCTCTATGCAACATATTTTGGCTTACTCAGAGAAATCGTCTCATCTACTTGCATTTTAGTACGAATTTCTCAGACAAGCTGCTCACTGAATTTTCCACACAAAGCAGAGTATCAGTCATCAGAATAAAATAAATTCATTCAAATAGAAAGTTAAAAAAAAGACGTCAAAGGATCAGTGTCATACACATGAAAATGTCTTTTTTTGAGTACAGAAAGAGTCAGATTTTGGCCAAACTTGAGAAAACACAATGAAAAGTAAATTCTAGTAGCAACGTTACAGAGGTTAGAAGCGCAGCAAATTACTTAATAGTTGCACTGCATCCTGATAGTAGTTTGAAATACAAAGATGTTAGATAAAAGTATGATCAAAATTCTGTGCTTGTAGCTTAGCAGAAAGGTTCAATAGCAATATTGAGTAGGACATTAGAAAGTGAAATAGAGTATTTCAAACATACAGGATAAAAAGTTAGAATGCTGGGAAAGACCTGTAGCAGGGAATGAATTCCAGTCCTGGGACAGAGTGTTATTGAAATACAAACGTTCACATCAACATGCAGGAGTGAGCAGCCAGCAATCCTCCTGACAAAATCAAACACACAGAAGCATGAGAAAACTTCACTAATTTTGAGCCTGTATCATAAGAAGCTGTGGTTGTATACTGAGCCCTGCATACATGTCCTCTAACACGTTTCATAAGCTTTCTAAAACAAGGCTAGAAAAGACCACAAATATATGTAAGAGTAACTTAGGAAATAGAAAAGCCAGAAGATCCAATACACAATAACACAGGAAAAACAGAGCACAGCTTTGAGCTGACCCTCAAAAGCTAAAGCATACAGAAAATATAATAATATTTCACTCCGTGGGGACAGGTTAAAAAAAAAATCTTCAGTACACATAGATGTTGCCAGAAGACAAATTTAGCTCCTTTTTGCAGCAAAGTTCCAAGACCTGTACTTTCACTTCTCCATTTGGGTCAGAAAGTACTCTTTGGGATATACTGAAGCTTAGTACTTTTCCAATACATAGTGACCCAGATGGCAGAGGAGCAACGCACTCACTGCCAACACAATCTAGGCTGCAATGACGCTCAACGCCAAGAACAATGTGAAGAGTACAGGAACCTGCAAGTAGTAGACACACAAAACTGTATAAAACCAGATATCAATCTCCCACAATTGAAATCCTTTATTCAGAAAAGAAATAGACCATGAAGAGGGAATGCCTCACTATGTTAAGGTTTAAATAATACTAATAACGCAGACTAGAAGGCAAACAACAACAATAAAACCCTAACAACCACCCCAAACCCAACCAAACAAACAGTAAAAAAAAAAAACCCAAAACCAACCCAAAACATCAGAAACAAAACTCCCAGAATTCAGATACTGCAAAGAATAATGAATTATGAAAGCCAGCTCACATTTAGGCAAACAATCTAAACAGCTCACACCCAGAATATTTTCCTGCAAGACTGCAAAATGCTTAAACTAAAAGCAGGTCTACGATGTCTGACTCGCTAAAAAAGGATTGAGCTTCCCACTGCAGCTTCACAAACAGGCACAAAGGCAAGTGGATGTGGCAATAAGGTACTGTGTCCCCTCTGAGAAATATGACAGCTGCAGGAAAAAAAAAAGAGCATACATAAATACTTAATGAGATGACCAAGTCTTATATGCCATAAGAAGTTTAGTGATTTGTGGTGATCCTTTGTTACTTTTCAGCAGTTGCAGGTCTCGAGACAAAATAGTCTTTATGTGTCTGATTAACTCTGAAAGGGGAAACAAAGCTCCAAGACGACATCCCTTAGGGCACTAGTGACTGAGCGAATGTCAAGAGCACAAAGTTCACTTGAATTGTTTTATAGCTCCCTGTTCCAGCTATTTAACAAATACATGAACACAAAGTTCACAGATTGCCAGGAGTGTGGAAGGGGCGGAGGAAGACTCCACCACGGAGAAAGTGCAATGGGCAGCAACACAAGATGTAAATAATGTTTGGGGGAATCAACACCTTGTGTCTCAACAGCTACAAAAGAGTGATGGACTTCCAGTGAGCTCTGCCACACTTTGTAGAGTTCAGGAATGCTAGGTTGTGCAGAGATGAGAAGAACAAGCTGGAAACACATGAAGGACACCACAGAATTGTATAACATTGTAGTAATAGGAGTAATAAAGAGAGCCAGAGAAGTTGGACCGTGCACATTCTCAAAAATTATTATAAAATTATGATGATCAGTCATGGAAACTGAAGTAGAGAAGCGTGGAAGAAGAGTGACACCATGATGAGCGAGTGTGGCTAGCACACTGCTTTGCTGGACAGAGCGGCCATGCACATTTTGCTTTGAGAAGACATCAATTCGAAAACATCGCAGTCCTATTTGTCATCACACAGATTTAAACCTTATTCCCATTGATTTATTTCAAGCACTGTGGCAGTAAAAAAGAGACCACAAAACTATAAGCTTTGCAATAACGTACATATGTAAGTCAATGCAAGACATCATAAAAACACCATGGTAATCAATCATAAGCAAACAGATTAGAAAATGTGTAATGCTTAGAAGCCCCCAATAAATACAGCACTTAAACACTAACTAGTGTTTTCATGAAGTAAGAGACTTTATTCATAAACACAGAATACAAAATTCTGACATATATTTCATGTAAAAAGAGATGTCGCTATGTAGTTCCTATATATAAGACAAGACAACTGTTTTAATCTTAAAAAAAGGTTAGATCATTAGAAAAACCTCAAACAGTTCAAAAGCAGAGACAACATTAGAAATACTAATATGTGGAAAATACATAGTCAGTAGCTAGAGTAAGACACTATTTAAAATACCACTTTTTCATACTTAGGCTTTGCAGAAAGCAGAAACACTTCAAGAAATTATGAACTTTTACAGCACTGATACGGCAGGTTAAGGTTCGTGAGAGAAAATTAATTCAAAAACCCTGCAGAACACGAAACAGAGCACGCAGAAAAGTCAGAAGTATGTATGGATTGGGTCCCTTTCTGACCAAAAGCAAAGGGGCTGAAGTGCCACACAAAACAGACATGCCTGCCAGCAGGCCAGAGAGACTGGTCAGGAACTTTTGGTACTGTTGTAACAACACAAAAGGAAACAATATGTATTATTGTTAATTTTATGGAGCAGATTGATTCACTTTACTTTATAACGGGGGGTGGGGAAGTTCTGTAAGTAAGGAATCCCAAGCAAGGAGACACAGAAAGACCAAACCTTCAAAGCCACACATACACACAGAGAAGTAGACACAAGCATATCTGGGCTAGATAATAAAGTCAAATTAAGAAGGCTAAAACACAGAAGTGAATCATCTACCTGCCTCTAAGCAGCAGCTGTGCCAGACGCCCACACAGGAGGTCCCCCCCCCCCCCTCTCTGTACATTCAGGTACTTCAGTAGTAGGAGAAATCCTAATGAAAGCCAAAGTCTCTGCTGCCCTTTCAAGGCCTGCGTCCTTACTAGTTTATTGATATTTCTTACTGGGGTTGGTGTATATATTTCTATTGTGTTTATTTTGTATGAATGAACTGTGCAATTCTTCTGTGAGGGAGATCCTTGGTCATCAAAGTGCATTGCTCGGCCTTGCATATTAGGGACTGTAATAATGCTCACAAGTCATTACAAATTAAAGAATTTGTCTTCCCAGAGCCACTTCTGCTCAGCCAATACTATAATGAAATCAGAAAAAACTGGCTGGCCTCAGGTATTCTTACCTGAACAACAAATTTTCTTCCTGACCACTGCAACCGCAAGCAACCACAGCCCAACTTCTGTCCATCTGCCCTGATGGACAGAGCATCCTCCTGGATGGGGCTCTCCAAAGCCCCAGCTCACCAAAGCAAGCCAGTTTGCAGACCATCCTTGTCGCAATGTCCTCCTACTTGTGCCTTTCCCCCACTGCCTCTCCTGTGCAGGGCTGACACACATGGCACAGCAGAGGCTCCCCTTGGAACAGTTTACTTCACGCCCTTAAGTCATCCAAATTAACACTTGACCAGACAACGGCATTTTATTGCTTGTTGTTAAATGCAGTAATTTGAATCAGCATCTGTTTTCAAACATTTACAATAAATCTGGATCCCGGTTCTGGAATCAATTTGTACTGTCGTCAATTTGACTAAAGACAGTAAAATTTAGCTACAAAAAGGCATTTTTCTAGCATTGGGATATTCTCTAGACGGTAAAATATAAGACAGGAACAGCCAGGAATGTGACCTATAAATTTCATTTTCTTGAATCTTTTTGAATATTGCATCTGAAATTATTTTTTGAAAATTGAGAAGAGAAACTACAAGCTTTTATGAATTACAGAAATTGCAAAAGTATAAAGGAAGGGCAAGCAAACCCAAACCCACATCTATTTGCAGTTTCTCCTTTCAAATCAGCCAACCAACAGCTAGATTGAAGAGAAAATAGGAACATTTGGTGTTTTACTCATAAATTAAAATCAAAATATATAATACAGATATGTGACTGAGTCATCCTTCCCCATTTTTCATACATACTTTGTTTTGTATTACAGGCTCTTCAGTACAGGGGCTGTGCCTCTATATTGTTGAAAAATGCTTAGTACAAAGAGGCTTTCATGATGTGTGGAGACTTGTGTTACTAAAATATTAATATTTTATACTTAATTTTAATATTTAATATTAATATCAAGAGCAGCAACAAGCATCTCTGTGGGGCTTTCATAGGTGTAATCTTGGCAAGCGAGGGAAAGCTCAGAAAGATGAAAGACTGGATTTTTAGACACTCATGCCTGCAGATCCATCCAAGCTACATGGAGAGGGCCCTCTTGGAATCCTACCCGCTGTACATGGTAGCTGCCATTGACTATACTTCCCACCACAAAATGCAGGCTTGACAAGGTCTGCATCGGCACTATGCAGCTTAAAAAAAAATTTAAAAGGAAAATAATGCCTATGCTCAACTGTGATCCATCATATGCTCTAGTGCAAGGGTTCTCACACGTTTCATGCAGGCACTGTCGTCTTTACCACGGGTTAAACTCCTCCCCACTCATCACTAAAATTATTATATTAAATTAGTGTAAGGAAGTTATTGAATGTCCTAATTTGATCTACCCAACGCAAAAGAGGGCCATCGTGTGCCCAGCTGCTTCTGATTCACAGTTCTGGACATGGTGAAGCACATACTGCGCTTAAATCTGCGGCGCAGGTTTCTTGTTCAACTGAATCCCACTTACAGGCTGCAGCTGTAAGTTAGAGATAGAAAAGACTGTAAATTACCCCTCTCCTCTCCTTGCTTCTATACGCGTTATTTCTCAGTGCTGTATGCAGTCTACTCTTAAAAAAAATTCTAGGACTTACATAACTTTTTCCAGAGAAATGCTACGCTTATTTTATTCTCCAATCTATGTATTTTTCTAACATATATTGTAATTTTCCCCCCTTATTTCTATTATTACTGGCTATATATCACTTTAAATAATTTTCTTCCCTTTTCTGCTAATTGCACCTCTCTCTATTTGCCAGTTTCTCCATACTAGCTTGCCCCCCTCCAGTGTATTGGCTTCTGGCAGGAATTCCTCATAACAAAACAAACATCTTCATGCTTACGCTGAAACACAAGGCATCAAAATGAGGATCAACGAAACAATTATAATGCTGAATTCATAAAGCCATCCTTAATTCCAAACACACTTAGGAATAATCATATTCACCATGAACACAAAATGCACTAAAATTGTAAGCCTGAGTTAGAATACATTTTACTGAACTCTGAATTTAATTTTATAGCAGAAGACCACTATTACTGCATGAAGAAGGGTACGCTGGCTTTACCTCACTAAAGACAATTTCCTTGTAATCAAACACAACCCACCAAAAAAGAACTAATTCTTCACACATCCTGTACTGAAGAGCACCTTTACGAAAATGATTTCCCAATATTCCCTAAGGGTTCCCCAAATGCCACTTCATAAGCATAAGTAGAGAAATAGTACAAAATGCCTCAAGGTCAGACACTGAAAAATATACAAGAGAATTAAAATTTCTCATGGTGAAGAGGATCGGTCAGGATATCAGACAGGTCTAAAACCATAAACTTCTGTTGCATCATCTACATTTATTGTACATTACATATAAAATCATAGAAGTATGTTGGCTTTCATAAATTTAAGTGATCTTCCATAGAAAGTGCAAGCTTCTCAGGATATAAAAGCATACTTATACAAGGTTTGGTATTTGGAATTTGTGAATAACCAAGAGGACAAGAGTGGAAAGCTGCACAAAAGACGGAAAGGTGTTCACTGAATAAATGAAGAGAGGTAATGGCTGAATTCCAAGCTTTATTATCCTTGTCTTTTTCTTTGTTTGTGGTCAGCTAAAATAGTTAACTTTATTCTGCCATTCCTTGCCTGAAAAATATCACTCACTGATTTTCTTTATGACTTGGTAATAGAATGAAGAGTTTTCAACGCATCGATAATCTGTAATCAATACATTGGCCTTTCCATCACAAAGCAATGATGGCACATTTAGAGAGCAGTATATTAAATTCTGGTTTTGCTGTTACACAGAAACCCTCATCAAAATGAAAATAATAATAAAAAAACAAGTTATAAGTAGACATGGAAAATAAGCATATTTCTCTTAGGCACAGATTCCTATGTTTATTTATAAAGAAAGTAACTATGCCAAAAATAATATTTTTAACATCACAAATGAGGAATATTACTTCCATTTCAAAAGAAATGCCTCCCCCAATGCTTTCTCCAAACATTCAAATCCCAGCTTAATAAAAACAAATAGCATCCCTCATTTCTTCAAAATTGCATATTTGATATCCAAAGGTTTGCTGTTCTAACAAGATACAAGCACTTTGAAATCCCACAATTATGTATTCATGTGCCAGAAGTCAGACACATCTTTTTTCGCAGATGTGGGTGAATATAATAAATATATTTATAACTCTAAAATTTCAAGACCTTGCTTTCGAAGCATGAAAAAAGCATAATGGCAGATATTAAAGGCCACTGGAAACATCACAAAACCATTGTAAAGGCGAGATCTTATTCCCTTGGCATGTAATCTCCAGTCATTTGCAACCACTTCGAGTAGCAACAAGATACTAACTCATTTTTCAGTTATGTTTGCAATCTTATTTACACAGTGAAGCTACAGGTGATTTCTTACAAAGAAAAGAGTTTAAAGAACAGCTCCAACAGCAAGTAATTGATGTTTCAATCCAAATTACAAATATTGTACACCTCAAATAGCTTAAACACACAAAATTAAATATATATCAGAGGAAAACTTCGCACATCCTGCTTCCAAGAAGTAGTAAACTGAACACTACAACTTAAGCTGCACATGGTAGTCATTCACATACAATTAACCAGCCAACTAATTTAAGGACTATAAGAATGTATGTCTTAAAGTGACTTTTCATTTCCAAAATGACTCAGTAAAGAGAAAACGAAGAGCTATTTATCATTAATAATTGAAACTGTATTGCATTTACCAGACTACAAAGGCCAACTTATTTTTTTAATATACTATAAAGTTTTACTAAGAATGTCCCTGAGGCATTTTTTGTTTTTCTTCATTTGACTGCTAGTTGCTAGGTGGTAGTCACATGCACCTAGATCTCACAGAGCAACATTTAGAAGGAAATGACATTAGCTTTCAGTTCATCAGTGAAGATATATTTGGAATTTCTTACCTAGAAGCATTTAGTGTCACAATTATTCAGAAGCAAGATCTTCCCTATCACAGATCATTTAAAATAATACAATAGTATGAGGTCTCCCGAAAAATCATATACCACTTAGGAGATTAGTTAAGTATATATTTGGTAGCAGCTATTTAGCATAAGACAACTTCTAATATGCATATGTAGAGGGTCTGGCAATAACATTTACATCAGACATTCTCAACAGCGCGTATATATTTAGCAATATGATATGAGATGATCACCATCAGCAGTTTGAATTTGACATTTAAGATGACATTAATAGCAACACTAGAAACATGACAAACCTTGGGCAACAATAACGGAAAAGTAAAATGATGCTGTTATAATTAGGTTTCCAAAAATAAGCCCATCTTTCAGTCATATCCTTCTGCCACTGCACCTATAAGTCCTCCATGAAGCAGTACAAAATTTTTTGACTATTAAACATGCCACAAGTAGGGCAGTTAAAAGCAACAAGACTAGAGTTCCGCAAATTACTCAGTTTACTTTGCCTGGGTATTAATATCTCGTTTTACTCCTGCACAACAGTGACAAAAAGGCCTTCACCAAACACTGCAGGATGACACCCGCTGACACGCATTTTTTCCCTCTGTAGATTTACATCGTGACAGAGCATTTTAAAGATTTAACTTCATAAAGTACCAAATTCAACCAGATGAACATTATCACGGTTAAAACACAAAATAATTTCAGAATACATGAAATAATGAAGGTTACTTATCAAAATAAAGTTCACAAACCCACAGCGCTGAGCATCTGTGGGGCCTGACATCTGCACTCTTCACTGCCATCTGGGGCCGTGGCAGCAATAACCATACAGCACTATTTGGCATACAACATAAAAAATAGGCCCATCAAGGTATTAGCGCTGTACATTGCCCCCACAAAAATGTCCTGCTGACAACAGGCCGAACACAGAGAATATTCAAAGCCTTCTGAGGCTTCAGGAGGCTATGGACACTGCCTGTGGGATCCTAACCTCCGGCAGTAAAATGTAAGGAGATTTTGCTGATGGGGAAAGGCCTTGAAGAAACGGTTATCCAGATGAGGACTTCCACCTTCTGTACAATATGGTCTATGCCACTTTGAGCCTACGAAAGCTTCTGATCCAGTTTAAAAAAAAAAAAAAAAAAATATCTGGGCTGACACAACATCCAGTGATCCCTTCCACAACTGCCATTTTAAGGAGATAGTGTATCCCCCTCAAAATGGAGAGCAACCTTTGTTTCTGCGAAGCTGCTGAGAGCTAACAGTGAAACCACCTGCAGCACGGTAAGACACTATCATGGAGAATTTGGAAGATTCCTCCTCAGATTGTGTCAGGTTTGGTTAGGAAAAAAAGCACAATAAAATTCTCACGTAGAAATTTAAAGGAGGCATCGGCACTTATGAAATGCTTCCAGTAGGGGATTTGGGAGCATTTCTGAAATACTGACTGACAAAAACTCCCCGTACACCAATGAAAGGGCCTGGTAAGAATTCATGGATCCAGCAACCTGCACCCCATGAAATGGCAACCAGTGTTCGCAGGCTCGGTGTTAGCCTGGAACAAAGCCCCAGAAATGAAAGCACACTTGTTTGATTTAACTTGGTTTCCTAATCTACTCTCAGCAAATATTAAGTACAAGGCAGCAGCTACTCTGAACCTGCAATTTATCTGGATTATCTACTCTCTTTACAAATATCTCCTACTTTACTAAGAACTAACTTTTACACATGGAGTTGCCTTGTTCATCCTGCACTCGATTAAGAGCAAGAGTTAATATCTCCCGACTGCAGCTCTGTCATCTAGTGAGAGACAGAGTGGATGATTCACTACAAACCAACAGTCAAGTACAAACAACCTAAACAAAAAATAAAATGTTAAAAAGAAATTCAAAAAAATCTCTTCACTTTTTTCTTGTCTCTTAATGTTTCCTCCCCTCAGCTGAATCAAATTACATTAAAAGTTCGATTTTTTGAAAGCATTTTATATTAAAATTGGGAAATGAAGAGTATTGTGGAAAATATAAAATTTTATCTGCTGATAGTAATCTTAGCTTTATCAATAAACAGGTACCTCTCGGTGCACTAAAGCTGGTGTTTATCTCCCATCTAATTCTGCAAAACAGTTCAGCATATTCTTAACTTTACACTTTATCCGAACCTCAGCAAAGGCAATGAAATACAAACATTGCAGCAAAGATACACTGTATCTTGATGCTTTGCAGAAGAGGGATCCACATCAGACATTTCAATGCATTGCTCATTATTATTAATATGTTCTCTAAATAAAAACTAGTTCATTTGCTGCCATATCACACTCTCTCTCCTTTACTACCAGTAAAATTAATTAAATAGTTGAAGCTAAACAATATCTGAAGATATTAGGGCATTGTCTATTATGAAACAAACTGAACTTCGAGATGGAGACATTCATGCACTCGTTCAAAATTCAAGCAAGCTTCAGAACAACCACCAGTACAGGCTGAGTGATGCCAAGAGGCAGTGTGCTGTCCCTACCCACTGGTCTACAGGTGCACACATCAAGAGCATATTCCTGTAACACTGATAACAGGAGGTCTTTTAGCAGGGATTCACTGCCCAAAAAGGCTGTACAGCCTCACGTCATATCTAACAGCTCTCACTCTTAACAAAACCAAGGAACAAACCTGACCTCTCAAGACAAATTTTAAATCAATTAGCAAGAGCCTGTAGTAAAACAACTAAAATGCAGAATGACCTTTCAGCGATACTGTTTATCAGATAAGCCTTATTTCAAACAGCCACAGTAGGTTTGAGCTGACGTTCTCCACTATTCATCTTCTCTTTTAAATATCCATTTGGCTAGTAAATAGTAAAGCTGCACTACCATAAATGAACGCGCCGGGAGCACACGCTTTCCTTCTGCCCAGCCTTTCCTCCCTGGCAGGCTACAGGATTAGATGATATCTCTTCCCTGAATTTTGCCCTCTCTCCTTCTCTCTTGCAGACTTGCATGAAATGAATTGCTAGGAGAGAGCAGGGATGACTCAACATAAAACCTTTGGTTTATTAAAAAAATGAAAAAAAATTGAGCAATGAATTCTTTGTTGGTTCACTGTCCAGTTTTGCCCATCATTGCCTGGTTTTGTTCAAGAGATTTTAAAATCACCGTAGCAGTAAGGTTGAGGGGCCAATGGCAAAAAGACTCGTACGTTGAAAGCAAAGCAATTTTTTTTTTTTTTTAAATAAAGGTTTAGGCCTTTCATTTCTCATTCTTTCAAAATACTTCCTCATCATCTCTCATAGAAATAGGAAACTACCTGTTACTACAAACATGCACAATTATGAGTAGCAAATAATAAAAGTACACAAGTGGTACCTGAAGCCAAGCAATACATATTACTCTTTTAAAGGAACAATAAGCAAATCACAGTATAGTTATAACAAAAAGCAGCCTCCTTATAACCCATGAGTGACCAACTGTGGATACTGTATGACACTTACATGGCATCCAGCTATGCCAGAGTGATTGCAGACTGTCATTTTTCCTTAGGGGTGTATGCTACAGAAGAACTGGGCAGCCATTCAGCTCTGTGAAAATCAAGAAGCTTAGCTCATCTCACTCTGCTCTAAAGACTAGCTATTAAAGGAGCCATGTTATTTAAAAGTGCTTGCCTGCATGCACCTTGTGCAGCTCTTTCAGAGGTGTTTTTAAGGAGGAAACAGCCCCTGAAAGCAGGAGGGTTATGAGACTGAGCGGCAGGGTTTTGGGGAGGGGACTGACTCCAGTCCAGATTGTACTGCAGCATGTTTTTCAGGCAGGACCGTGCTCCTGTGCTGCCAGGGCACAGTAGTAGCAAGCCACAGAGTGCAAACTCACAGGGCGACTGGGATAGACTCCTTTTATTTTTCTGCAGAGAAAGCCCCTACAGCTGCTCAGGTTTACAAGTCTATCGTAGTGATTTTTTCCTCACAGCAATCACACAAATGTGCACAGTAAGCATACTGAGGCTCAAATAAGAGCAGGACAAGTTCACTCTCATATCCCACTGGGTAGCCCGAAAAGTAAATAAATAGCAAATACACTGCAAGTCAGCACTGAAACCTTCACTTTCACTGATACTGCAACCATCAATGTACATATTTAACTAATACGACCATGCCCGACAGATATTCCAAGTGCAAGGAAAAAACCTTGAAGAACAAGAGATTGAGGTGGCGCAAAAAATCAGATATCACACCACAGTAACTCTGTCACCACAAATGCCTTCAGTTGAATGCTAAAAAAGATGCAAAATAGGATGCAGGTTTCTAAAAGATCACAGGTATTAGACATCAGTGCTGCAAACAAAGGCTGAAGTTATAGTTTAAGGCTGAGCTATTCTCATAGTCTGCCACCAAAAAGGGGACACCCCACTCTACCTTCCCCAGCCAGCCATTCCTACACCACCCCCCCCCACTACCCATCTATCTGTGTGGGGAGCTGATTTGACTTGCTAACCCAACAGAAAACTATGCCCTTTTTTCCCCTACGTGTTTTCTTCCGGTTATGTTTTTTGGCAGCAGTGAACTGTTAGCTCAGATTGGCTCAAGCCTTAGAGTGCGACCCTACCCCAAGATTTAGGGTAATAATGGGGGGAACAACTTTCCTTTCTTATGCTCTCCTGTCCTTGAGCACAGATCTCTTGGAAAATCTTGTCTGTTACACTCATAGGGGGAGCTCCTATATAATAGAAAGGATTGGAACCCTTGTACAAAACCTTGTTCCACTTGCAAAAACTGAGTCCCTGCAAATTTGGGTTAGTAAAGAACTTGTCTGTTCTAGTACCAGACCCTATGGTTTGCATTTCTTACACTGCTGGTGTAGGTGGGGCCTTTGCCGAAATTTTATTGACATAAGCAGGAACTGTACTTCATACCTAATATTATCAACTAGCAGGACAGAGTAATAGGGCAATGCTTGATAAATGTAAAGCCTTGGGTAGCCTGCAGGTCTGCAGAGCAGCTAGAAGCAGCAGTGTGAGCTGCTCTGAAACTGTGGGTGACGAGCTTGAGAAGCAGTTACGAGTAAATGGTGAGCTAGAAACTAAAAGAAAGCCACCTTAAAACAGTATCCTCAAAGATACTGGAAGTATGAGGGTTTTGTTCAGATCTATGCAGCACTGCAGTTATTTGGGAAGCAAGCAAAGTTCAGTTGGATATCTTCATTTTCTAGCACACCACCCACCTTTATTTGCAAACAAAACCCAGTATTTTATTTCATGCCAGTCATTCTATGCTCCTGGTCAGGTTTTGATGCAAAAAGGTAAGTAATAATAAAGTAGTTCTAGAATTGGGATACTGAAATTGTAACTGCTTAGATATACACCCATCATTTATGATTCGCTCTTAATAAATACTTTCCTTTTAGGATTCATGTTATCTACTTCACAGATACAGACTTTGTGCAAGAAGTTTGGGGTTGTTTTTTTATTGTTTGAAGAAGACAAAGCTAGCCAATTACAATGCTAATATGGAGTTCTCATAATTAGCCACAACCGCCACAGTATCTCTTCAGAGGTGCTCACAGGTAATCTGAAAGCATTTTGAAGCCGAAAAGTATTACTAATTGAAATGTTTCAAGGCTCATAGCTTTCCTTTAAGAATGCAAATTTAATCTTAGAATAAGTTACTTAATAATTATCTGAAATTTGAAGAGGATTTGATCCTTCCTCCCACATCAACTTGAACGCGCAAAGCATAAACATATAGGTTCGAGTGTGAAGTGCCAAGGTCCTGGTTCCTCAAGATAGCAAGTAACTACCTTTCATTTCCTAAATCAGTATTTTCCAACCTTGCCCTCCACACCAATGCTGACTTTGGATTAGGAAAGGCCAGAACTGAGCTGAAAAGCAGTAACGGTAAAAGGAGATGCACCAAACACCACATCAGCAGCTGCTGTGGATTAAGTAGTGAGGAACTTCTTTAAAGTTATTC
>NW_008825428.1:2579172-2580051 GCF_000699105.1 Pygoscelis adeliae
CAGGACAGCCCAAGCACAGCTTTTTCCCTCTATCTGGTGACACTTACTTCACCCAAGACAGGATCTATATGGAAATCTGCAGTCCCATGTCAGTATGTTTTCTAGCAGGGCATTGAACTGAAAGGCAGTTTGACGGGTTTTTTTGTTTCCTGAAAAGGAACGGAGCCTATCCCATAATCTCGAGTTTTCACTGAGACTAAACCAAACTAAACAAAGAGGCGATTATCAACTGGGGAAGAAAGTCAGGATGGAGAGGAAGGTTGGAAGAGGGGAGACATTGCCGCTCACATCTCCCTGAAACTCCAGAGGTGCCCCAAGCCTTTCTCCGGCTCTCCCCTATATGCCCTTTAAACCAGTGTATATTGCTTCAAAATACATCTAGTTGTCAAGCCACTGGTCTGAACCAGAACTAAGCAGTCCGTCCAGTCAGAGATGAGCCCAAGCCAAAAGCACTGCTGGCACCAGTGAGACGGTAAAGAGGCACCAAAAAGAAGCCCAAGTCTGAGGTGAGGAACAAAAAGATGCAACTCACCGACCAACCAAGCAACCAAAAAAGCTCCCAGGGAAAAAATAAGGAAGTAAAAAATCAGAGCAGGTATGGAGGAGAAGGGATAGGAAAATTAGGAAGATTTCAGAACAAGACGTGGAAGAAAAAGCACACAGCCTTCAGGTCATTTCAAGTGAGCTTCCAGCATGAAGTACGTTGGGCAGCATCTTTCCTCTTGTGGGGTTGTTCCCCTACACCAGTAAGAATGGGTAACACAGGTAAAATGTAATCCGGGAGTTAAGCACAGGTCAGAAATACACATCCAGCCGCCCCTTAGTGAAAAATCACCCTGCCCAGTACCACACCAGTAAGGAGAGAGTATAAAAGAAAAC
>NW_008825428.1:2580106-2592488 GCF_000699105.1 Pygoscelis adeliae
GTTTGCTCTTCCTGCTGTATGCTATCTGGCAACTACTTTGTTCAATATGAGGAAAAAACAGCAGTTATTTTATTTGATCATTTTTATACAGATGGTGTTTTTGTATTAAATTAATGAATGCATAGCACATTAAGATATTAAATGTAAACTGCATGCATTGAAGAGGTTTTAACTTGAGGACGTATTGCTATTTTCTTCTAATTTTAAACATATTTTAAGCATATTTCTGGTATAAACACAGGCCAGCTCGCTGTGCTACAAATAATTATACAAACTCTAAAACATCACCTTGTTCCAGCTACTTGGATTTGTCCTGGTTTTTTTTTTTTAAACCCATGATTTAAAGAAATCAAACACAGGCAAATCCTGCCAGAAAACATTTTCATAACAGAGACAAGTAATGCCTACACCAAGTACATCTGAAACAAGAGCTTGCCATCAATGCCTCTCTCAGCTATGCTAGCCACCCTGAGAAACAACATGTACTACATAAAGCAGTAGCACAGTGTCCATGGGTCACCATTAGATAAACTTGTAAATCCAGATACTTCACCCTTATTACAGCAACATGAACTTCAACTTTCATCCTCCTCCTCCTCCTCCATGTGCTACAAGCCTCCACCCTACCCCAGGCAGCCAGATGAATCAGAGTTAAACCAGGATTTAGCTCAGAAGGGTTTTTTTTGCACTGAAAAACTTTAGGGACAAAACTTAGTTTGAACTGCCAATATAGTGGAGAAAAGACTTTCAGGGCTGGGTATAACTGTGATAGTGCGTGCAGAAGAAAACACAGCACACAAAAGCTCAGCTTCTCTCTGCAAGCACCTGTTTTAAGTCACTGGAGCACCCCTATAGCAAACTCACTACATTAAAGAGGATAGGGTAATACTTCTTTGGTTTAACTGACAATGTTTGTATGTGTGGCCACTGTCAGTATTTTCTTTGCATAGCCAATTAGGTTTTTTCCCTTGGTTTAAAATATCCGCACGAAGTTCCCAGGGAAAATAATAATGTGAAATAGTTGACAAAATATTTACCACTTAGAGCTTATTATTTGTTATAAAAACTGCAAAGAGATGAGCATGCATGTGATGGTAAACCAGTTTTCCTAATAGAAATGGGGAAAAAAGTAATGACACCTCTAAACAAACACATTTATGCCAGTAAACATTCTACCGTAGATACAATTATATCATCAGCAGCAGAAGCAGAACTCGGTTAAAACTACAGAAGCAAAAATTCTTTCAGTGAAATAATAGATGCTTCTACCACTGTGAATGGGCGGCAGGGCTTGCTGATACACCTCTGCTGACAAACATTTTGGGAAAAGTAAGCCCGTAATGTGTGTTCCTGTAAGAGCTATGGTCTACCAGAAGTAAGAGCAAACAGCTTATGGGTTTTTTTCATTATATCCTTAACATGTTTTATGCAATAATTCTAACCTTACAACCTCTCACAAGAAGTGATCCACTGTTTCATTCTGGAAATCCCTCTGCAGTA
The DNA here is from genome assembly GCF_000699105.1 of Pygoscelis adeliae. Lineage (NCBI taxonomy): Eukaryota > Metazoa > Chordata > Aves > Sphenisciformes > Spheniscidae > Pygoscelis > Pygoscelis adeliae. The sequence continues at coordinate 2,581,607 of NW_008825428.1, forward strand.
GCCAGTTAAGATCTTTTACAGTTAAAAAAAGGTGCCATGGTTTTAACATATTCTTGGTGTTTACAAACTTTAAGTTTGTAATCAAAATGCTGTTAACTCCACATACTAACAAATGCATCATTTTACAGTATTGATGTAAATTTACACAGGCTACTAAACCACAGATTCTTCAACAATTTTAAGATTGTTTTATGCTATATTCAAGAATCCAGTGTCTGCAATTCCTCTCACAGCTCTACAGCATGAAGAAAAATACTGTCTACTCAAAATATTTCAGCTGACTAGTCTGACTTTCTAACTAGTCGATTTTTTATACCTATTCATGCAGGAATTTTGGCATTACACAAAACACCTTTCAGAAATGATGAAAGGAAAACATTTTTCTTGTCCTTGGAGACCTACACATTTAAATTCTGTTCATTACTAATGAACATAATTTTATTACCCATTTTCCACTCATATTATCAAAGATTATTTATTTTACTGGCTACAGATATGAGTTTTAACATCTTAACATGTAAGATGCAAGTTTTAACATCAGTCACAGACAAGTATGAAAACTACTACTCAGATTATGTTTAAATTTTACTAGGAAATATAGGAGGAATGTGCCTTACCAGGATCAGGCACATCCCATTATATTTGGATTTCTAAGTCTCTTGGGGTTAAACTGTTCAATATTCTCTAAGGGATGGCAAGGACTACTGCTTTTACTGTATTTATTGTCATAAATATTATACCTATTTGTGATCTGAAATGTAGCCACACTTGTAACCTGTTCCTATCCTATAAAATTAGCTTGTAGTCAGCTGCCTAATAGTGTTGGTAGTATTTTATTATTCACACATTACAAAGAAAATAACCACTTGAAACATTCTTTTCTGTTATGTGAATGAAGGAGTTTAAAATATTCCCATTATCCCGCTTCCTGCAAAACTGCTTTCCAGATCCTTCAAGGATGTTTTGTGACATAAAAAAACCAAAAAGCATTTGAGTGCTTGCGATCAATTATAAAGTATGAATGACAGAAGAGGATGCCTCAGAACAACAGTAACAACTCTCTCAGTAAATGGCTTCTTCCCCCTTTCTCAAGGCTTTCACAGAATGAAAAGGATAACAACCCTCAAATGCTGACCATCTGAATGGTACCCGCAATTAACATCACCATAACTCATAAAATAAATAAACAAACATTTTGTTACCTTACAATTTTAAGAGTTCCCGACCTGAGAAGGACTAAGCAAGGTATTAGACACATTATACACAAGCAAGATGTCTGTTTCAGGGAACTCTACTCCAGTAGACAGCACTTCAAAGTTTACAGATGTTTGTAATAAAGACATAAAAAAAAGCAAAAATCTGATTGCTATTTTCAAATACACTACCTCTTTAAAAACTGATTTACTCATGTAGGCATGTGAAGACCTGCTAGTTCTGCAGCTGTAAAAATCACAGGGAATTAGTCTACAGAAGCAATGCGTCTCAGTCATAATCTCCTTCTGAAACATGAAAATCTAAAGGTGCTTATTTCTGATTTTATTGCGTTTTAAATATTAAGTTATTACAGCAGCATTCCTGTGCTGGAGCGGTCATTTCCACTATGCACTCTGTTTCTCAAGCATTCGTAACTTAGCAGTTTTAATTCACATCTGGCTGAAATTTGGTATACTAGTCAGCTTGCATACAAATGTCCTCTGAAAAGGTGGTGGTGGGGGGAAAGCTTCAGATTTCTTCTAGCTTGTTAACTTTAAGAGTCTAAACTATTTTAATAAAAGCTAATAATATTTCAATTTATAATAATATTTTATTTTAATATTTAATGTCTCAGTCTAACAGTCTGGATTAGTGGTTTCCAATCTAAACTGTACCAGAGCTATGCTGGCCCTGTGCCTTCTTAGGTAGCTCTGTGCCGCAGTGTGGAACTGGGGACACTGGGGCGTCTTTGCAGAGACTAACTGTACTAACTCAACAGGAGCAGTTTAGAGCAAGCCTGAGTGCAAGCACTGGCATACAATCATCAATAACTTGTAACTGACAGTGGTTTTCCTGCCTTAATTTTGGGCTCTGACCAGCAGTGCTCTCCCAGATAACACCCACCCAATTCAGGGAAGGGTATGGACCAGGGACTGCTCCCAGTAGGTCATATGAATGAGGTCCCCGGGCTGTTGGTGAAGGGCATGTGCACATCAGTGATGCTTGTGCCTTGACAGTCATAAAACAGACCTTGGCTTGTTCCCTTTGTTAGTGTAGACAGAGACTACGCACCTGTCTCTCTTCCTCCACAATCTAATTTTACTCTCTACAGTGAAGAAGAAAGGCACCTGGCTAGTCTCTTCTCTCCCTTTTCATTGCCCTCTTCCACCACATGGCAGGATTTGGGAAACTTGAGGAAGGAGGGAACGCCTTGTGGCTCTAGCTGCCAGCCAGAAGCACACACCACCCTACAGCTGCAAGCAGTTCTCAGCAGGCAGACAGAACCGATACTTTCCAATACTTCTCAAGTATTACTGCTTTGCCCAGGCTTCTGGATTTATCAACATCGATGGCCTTTTACCTACTGAATTCTAGGACACTTTTTAACTGTTTCTGAGAGCAATCAGGTACAATGCTGAAGAGTCGCTGTGTTACAGCCATGGACACAAGTGGAACATCAGCCAGCTGACTGCAGGGGACTCCTTCCCTTGGCTAAAATGCAAACGTACACAGATGCAGGCATATGCTGTTTCGTACTAACACAATTTAGTCTACAAATTACATTAATAAAGGTTACAGTTTCTATACAGACTATACCCAATGAACCTACTTCCATGGAACTACGGCAATTCAGAGTCTGCTGAAATAGGACCCACAGTACATTTTCATAATTCTTAGTAAAGACCCCCACGTAGTTTATCGCATACAAGTTTAATACTGACCACATTTGGCACAAGAACACACATGGAAACTCCACCCACATATAAAATTGCATGCAAAAAGACAGGGAAAAAAAAATATCAAAGAACAGATTCTAGCACAAGCTCTGCTCTACGCTGCAGAGAGAAACCCAAACATTCAGAAAGACCGATTTGTTACTTGTTATTTTATGGGGCACAGTCATACTACCGGAAACAACAGCAGACAATATACAAGCAAGGTGAAGAATGCTCAGCTCTGCCCAGTTTCACTGAGATCACTGCAAGCAAAACCAATTACCTCAAAGGCAAAACCATAACTCTGTCTGATGTAGGTTTTTATTTTTATTCTTTTTTTCACTTCGTGTAACTGGTTCTGCTGCCATGGCTCTGATCAGCAGTAAATTAGGATTAGGTAGAAAGGACTAGGATGAGGGGGTAATGTAAAAGCTGGAGGGCAGGAATGAGAAAAGAGAATTGATAAATAATACACAGGTCTTTTCTGTGAAAAGCTGTCAGAGCTGCTGAGGAATAACTGGAAATACTATCCAAATTCCACTGATAGAAAAAATCATCTGGGGAGGAGTGTTTACATCCAGAGAGGAACCGACTGTCTGAAAAGTCTGTTTGAGATTCCTTGACCTCAGGGGAAAAAGACAATGGTAAATACTGGGATCTTGCACAAACAAGCAATAGCAGGGCTTGCACAATAAGACTATTTGAAATGCTCTGAAGATGACTATTTAATGTCGTGAACCTTACTGTATGTTTTGGAGAGAGGACAGCTGTTAAAAAGAAACTCTCCTGGCAACAAAATACGTGCCCAGCTCCATAAACCAAACTGGTCAATGGAGGAGCAAAAGAAAAGGAAGATGGGGGATGAAAAGAAAGATTCTGAGGTACTTGTAGGCTATGAAAAAGACTCAAATATTGACAGTGCTTTCGGCACACTTGTCAAGGAACAGTGAGATCCTCTTCGGCACAAGATCCATCAGCTCACTGCTTGTCTCTTGGTTGATGGGAGAGATCTTAAGATTCAGTATCATTACAAGACAACGGACAAGCGTATCTGTGCAGTGACCTTCCTGGAGTTATCTGATGAAAAAGCAAGTTCGACAGAGGGAGAAGGCAGAATTACATTTTCAAACCCTGACTCTGTGTCTGCCTTCAAAAGGCTTCTCTTCTGGATGGGCACGTGGAAACACGCACACATACAGATAATCCTCCCACTTCACGGCAGAACACGATTGATAAGTACCAGGAGAGCGCTGAGAAGGAAGCAAGAACAGTTAAAGAGAAAGAAAATGTAAGAAAACTCTTTATACTACAAAGGTGAAGGGCACTTCCATCATATAGGCGAGTAGATAAACAGGGCAAGTCTGTGAGGAACAAGGGGAACTTGGCACAAATGAAAAGGGAGATTCTCTCTCCGTCTGGATGCTTCTTCATGCTGAGTACACACTCTGACTCTACAACCCAGGGCTAAAGACCACACCAAAACATTGCTGTCAGCTGGCAGCTTTAAAATCCTAACTGACTGAAGTAAAAGGTCTCAGAAAGTACTGCTTACCCGGGGGTAATGCGCTTTCTTACTGATATAAAAGTTGTGCGGAGACACAACTATGAGATGCTTTCCAGCTCCGAAGACAGAGGTGATAACAGGAAGAGGAACCCTGCTCTCTTCTTGGGAGATCACCTACATGTTGAAGAATAAGAGATCATCGGTCGCAAAGTGGAAGTTAAATACATCTACGTTCAAAATGGCAACATTTAATCAAACCTTAGAAACAAAAGGTGTAAAAGCCACACTCTGCTGTAAAACAAATAATATTTGTTCTCTCAAAAAATGGGACTTCTATCAATTGTGCTGAGATATTTTCCATAACCTGCAGGGTGTTACCATTACAAAATGTGTCTTGATATGCAGCTGATATTTTTCTGGTCCTTAATTTCAGTTTACTGCATCTAGATATACCACCTCAGTCCACACGGTCTTTAAAAATCTTGCAGACGGTTCTTCCATCAGTGCAAATCTGTCATGTGACTATGCTATATAGTTTTTCTTTCTTTTAATCTTTTCTTATAAATCATTCCCTCTAGTCTCTAATCATTTTTAATGCTCTGCTGTGAGTTTCAGCCAATTAACCTATATCTAAGGTGCTCAAATTTGGATCCAGTTTTCCTGATATCTTCTTCCCTTGTCTTTTGTACATTTGTTTTAAAATTCCCTTAATAATTATGCCAATGCCTGTACGGAGAGCACTATAAAAAGTACAACTAGCACGGAGGTCTTTTCAAAGCCAGAAATTTAAAATGACACTTTGTTCCAAATCAGTGTAGTTTTACACCAAAGAAAGAAACCATTTTTGAAGGAGAAAAGACAGTTAAAAAGGAGTGAGAGGAAGATGGACAGTTGAGAGTACTTTGATTAAATGCTTAAATTAATGTGCAATAGCTGAAATTTTACTTTTGTAAGCTTTTAAAGCATCAGTATTGACCGCCATTACAAAGCATAAGTGACACAGGAATTTAAGCATTAGTTACACATTTTCTAAACTATTTGTTTCCAGCTTAGCCACAGGCCTCCCATGGTTTGAGCATCTTTATAAAAACATAAATACACACATGTTAAAACAAATAGTGTCCCCGCTGCTAAGGCTAGAAGTTGGCTCGCCTGTCCTCATAGTAACTTAAAAACAGTTTAAAAAGTAGTAGAATAAAAGCTTGCATAAATAGAAAACAATGATTATCATTAAGAGATCCTTAAAGGCAGGTATATAATAGTCAACATTCAGATCACCTTAATATTCAATTTAGAGATATTTCTGTACCTCCCAAGCCAAAGGATAAACTCTTAGTACTAAAATTTGCCATTATTAGAAAAGTTCATTTCAATGTTCAGCCTCTAATTCGTTATCTTTAATTAAGAAGAATCAGATTTCAAAGCAACAAGAGGAGACTGTGATAAAGCTATCTGAAGTACTCACTGGCAGGGATAAAGCCAGCAGAGAGGTGGCTGTCATAAAATAGCCAAATGGCTTTTTCCACCTCCATCAAGGTCACTTTACTGATGATGTGCTCAATAAGATGATAATGCATTTAACCACTTTCCTTGCATCTGACTTCGACCTTATTGCAAATCCAAATGGCCTTGTTTAACTACCCTGGCCTTTCAACATTTCCCTGAACAAAGATAATTAAGGAGATATACTGCCCCCTACTATCACAGGAATTGAAAGACAAATAAACTTTTAAGAGCACAGCCAGGTGTCTATTGCATTAATGTACAATGTTTAAGCAGGGGGTAAAATGAAATAATGGTTAAATAATTATAAAAGGTTAACAAAGTTAACTTTGTTACATAAGGCAATTCTGTTTTATTTAAAAGAAAGAACATAAAAGGCTTTCCAGGCTACTTTTTACAACTCCCTGGACAACAGTCTTTTCTTTAATGCAGTTTCTGACTAAAGAGGAAAAATGTTCTGCAAAAATTAACAATGCTGAAATTTCTGCAGATTTGGAAGTGGCTGTATTTAATACATGGGTACAATAATTTTTATGAAAAAGCAGGTCTATATGATTAAACCTAGAGCTGCTCTAATAAAAGCATTTCCGTTCATTTTTTCCATTGTGTGTGGTCAGCAACTATACTAGAGATGCAAATTAAAGTAGTTTAAAAATTAGTTTGGCAGTTATGACAATTTGGAAGCTTAAGGTAATGCTTTCTCATGATTTATACAATGATGAAAAACGACCAAATAATACCATTCTATAACAGCAGTTACTTTTTTCTTTAATTTTTATTCATATATACTCTTGCATCCCAAAGCATTCTCTAGGACACAAATTCTTCTTCATACCAAGGAAAAAAACCACCCAATATGTCAAAAAGACTTGGACTAATAACAGCTGATACAGGATAAAAAGAATAAAAAAGCAGGCAAAGCAGTTGGGTGTTGCATGCAAGAGATCTTATTTTAGATTAATCTTTTTTTCTTCTAAATCTGTTTTTCTTTTAAGCATCTTAGAAATATTGTTGTACAGGTCTGAATCCTCTGCAAGAGCCAGAAAAAGGCAGAACAGCAAGTTGTATGAGAAAGATAAAAACACATAACTCACTGTTGACGTGACACTGGATATGTGAGCTTACTGTTACTGCAAAAATTGCTGTTCCTTTGCCACAGAAAATACACTATGCAGAAAACCTGTTGGATGTATTTAATCAGTTTTACCATAATGCAGATCTTCAGAAACAGCAACATCTACCTTTGCCATTTTGTCAGGCCACCATGACTTTGAGTTGTAGACGTAGTTTGTCCAAATTTCAAAGCATTCAGGTATTTGGCTAAATCTTTTGCTGTAACACTACTTAATCCAGACTCAACTCCTGAATTCTGAATACACCAGAATTTAAACCTCCTGTAACGATACCTTCTACTACCCAATACAGAAATCAGTGCTTCTACCATCACTGATTACCACGTCAAATACCTGAAGTTTGCAATGATTCATATACTATTGCTATGCAAAATCCTTTCTGCTGTATATAACAAGTCATAAACAAGCCTTTCACTGAGCTAGGTCTCAAAATTGCAACCCTGTGTTTTGTTTCCCATGTAGGTCCCACTAGAATGATACACTGTCTCCAGATGTGAGAAGTCCACCACTTTCTTACATTTAAAGGCCTTCCTTCATAAACCATCTACTTTATAGCAGTTTATACAAAACAATTATTTCCATTTCAAGTTTGGATAAATGGTTGCCCTAGCCAGTCCCAAAAGAAGACTACGTACCTCGTTGTTACCCCCAGCGAGTTCTGAAGTTTTCCTGTAAAACTGCACTTTCAATTCTTTCAATGTTAGGCAAAGGAGGTGAATGATTATTTTCCATTCATTCAGAATATTTCAGCCACCTACCTATTCTGTTCAGAATTTAACATGGATGAAGCTTGCTAAAGGAACACAAGTGCCATGTTTTCCATTTGCCCCTAGCATTTAAAAAGCTTAACTTATTTAAGTTGGAAAACTACAGAAGCATTTTATTAGTACAGTTACTTTATTCCGTCCTGACTCCTTATTTTGTATAAAAATCTTCAAGTGTTCAAACCTAAAAGATGTATACATCTTCAAACCATTAGTGAGGTCACCAGCTCACAGTATCATCCCTCTATACATCACTGAACATACAGAAGCCCTCTTGCTATTCTGAAATGCATAAATCTGTAACTACCTCTTGAGAAAGTCTTTCAAACCCACACAGAGTGAGGCCTATAGCTGTACCTGGAATGAAATAACCAGCAATAATAGCTCTGTAGACATGCAGAAAACACAGGAAAGCTAATGTCTTTTCTCATTTGGAAAACAATACAGTGCAGTGTTATTTTCTGATATCACTGCTCAAATGCCTACATTGTATAAAGCGTACATATTGTGACCTTTTATTTTTCCTTGTTTAGTTCAACAAGTGAACTGGGATGAAAAACAAGTTACAGAACGAAAAGTTGTAAAGTCTGATCTCATAATTGCTTATCAGATCATTTCAGTAATTTGGTAAGTCATGTTAAATCTTCATAGATGCACGTTAGAAATGTAATACAGCTCAAGACAAAGTCTTTAAGTTGGATCAGTTTACATGATACGCTGATGGGTGCTTAGCTGCATTCTTATTGTGGGCCTTTAAAATGAACACATACCTGACATAGCATTTTACATTTTTTTATAGCATCAATTATCAATCTTTTAGACAGCTACCACATCAGCTGCTTTTCTTCAAAAGGAAAAAAAAAAAAAAAGTATCCCAACCTGCATGGAATGTATTACTTCACGTGTTCTCAATTCTACTGCAAAAGGGTTAGAAAGTAAAAATGACAAGTAAGCCAAAACCATCTAAACATTAAATGTTTCTGTAAAGGTTCTGCTGTTGTAGGTTTCTTGCTAAATTGTAACATAACCTTTTTATAACTGCTTGAAAGAAAAAAAACCAAACCTATACTGTGACACATATGAAGCCATTCTCCACACAGGGTTGCAGAACTATTAACCAAAAAATTTTGTAACATCTCATTTGTAGTTACCGAGCTGCTTGACAGTTTTGAGCCCAAATCTGATGATAAAAAAAAATGGTAGGCTACATTTTCTGTACTGGTTTGAACACTCTCCCCTTCCCAGGTTTTACTCAAATACTTTCACCTGAACTTACTGAAGATACATTGAAACATTTATCTTTTGGAAGAAACAGGGAAAAGTGAACTACATCAACTACATGCACACCACCAAGAAGTTCAGGGAAATAAACCTGGCCTATTTAGTACCATTATGCAAACTTAGAAATTCTTATCTTAATGATAGCCTGTATTTAACATCAGGCAATCAGATCCTTGTGTCTATTAAGCAATTAATACACTTTCTAACAGATAGTGGACTCTTACCATCTTCGACAACTTTTCCACATATTTTTAGTGAATTCATTCTGCGGATTAGAGAGCTTAGGAGAGAAGGTGCTTCCCTTCCTCTCCCTCCATTGTTCTCTACCTTCAAAGCTGGTAACATCGAGAGCAGCTCAGTCTTTGTCTGAGGGTCTGGTAGTTCACATCCTAAGTTTCTCTCCCCATCGCGGGAATATCGGAAGGCAAGGTTTCTGAAAGCTTTCCACAGTAACGGCCAGAAAGCAGGCACAAAGTTAACAAAGGGGAGCTATCACCGCAAAGTGCCAGGTTTGTTTACTGGAGCAGATCAGTATTCCCCCAAATCTTCAAAGTTCAGATTTTTTGTTTAATAAACTGTTAAAAAAAATGGCAAATGGGCTAAGTAAGGTGAACATAAGCTAAGATGGTTTAAAACAAAACAAAGCAATCTACAGACAGATGGGTAGTTCAAATTCAGATTCACGTGAATTAACAGGAAAACTAAAACGCAGTGGGCACAAAAGCTGCAACGATATGTTCATGCACTGGAATACAGACATTATAAATCTAAGTGAATTTAATTGCTGACATACCTTTCTCAGTTTCCCCCCCCCCAATCATTCCTTAAAGTCTACTCTAGCAATTAACAAACAGAGGTCTCCGGATGGCTCACCGAAACATTTAAAGCTGGGGAACAAAAGGTTTATTTTAAAAATGAAAACCTTGGCTTGTACAACTCCAGACGTGAATCTGCTTTCAATTACTGAAAGTATTTCCACTTCAGTGAAAAAGGATCAAATCTTCAACTACACCATCTTTAGGCAATGAATTTGATTATATTAAGCTTTAAGAATACAGAATGACTTTGTGACACAGCTGTATATTCTATACGTATCATTTATTATGTATACAAAAAAGAAGGAGCTAGCACTTTAAATGAGAAGCAGACAGAAATGTGGCTGCTCACAGCAGCACTGTACTTCCATACCGCAGCTCTGCTTTAGGGTGTTTTTTTTTCAGGTGCCCACATAAATGTCAAAGATTACACGAAGCTTTAAATGAAGGATTTTACAATCCTCTAGAAATGAACCTAGGCTGATCTTTTTTCCGTACTTTTATTTGCATAATTTGCACTGTTGTAAAGTTACGTTTGTCTTTCCAGACTTTCGAACCAGCACAATCTCTTCCACATCCCCCCCCAGCGCAGCAGGTATCGTAGCCTCCAGGAAGCATAACAATTAGAAGTACTTTATACTTTTCCCATTAGACAAGCATAACAGAGTTAGGCGAGGGAGCTCAAAGGCTTACACTCTGCAGCCAGATGCAACGCCTCAAATGCAAATTACGCAAAAAACTTCTCATTTCTTACATCTCCGATTCCGCAAATCGATCCTACCGCATCCCAGCCAAACACCGGGTCGGGCTCTTTTAGCAGCAAGGCAAGAAGCGGGAGAAAAGCGGTTACCTCTCGGCTTAGCAATACTACACACACAAGACTCGCAGTCCCCGGCTGCCCGGCGGCTCCTCGCAGGGCTGCCCGAGCTGCGGAATGAGCCAGCGCCGCCCCCGCCCCGCGCCGCGGGGGTGC
>NW_008825428.1:2592840-2595648 GCF_000699105.1 Pygoscelis adeliae
GCTTCGGGGCCGCGCGGCTCGCAGGGATTTATCGCAAAGCAGGGATTTTATGTGGCACAAAATAAAACTTTATCTGCAGCGCTCCTTCCCGCACGAATTGCCGCCGCGGTCTGTGAAGAAGCACTTACGGAAACGCGATTAAGTCGGTACTCGCAGAAGGTGGGCTCGCGTTTGGATACGCACGCCCGCTTTTCTACCACCAGGCGCGAGGGCCGCGCTCCCCCGCGCCGGCTGAGGAGACCCTCTTCAACGCAGGGCCTGGGCCAAAGCGCAGGTGTTCGCGCGCAGATGTTGCAACCGACCCTCGCATCGCGCGCCACCTGTGCTTTAAGGGAAACAGAAACACCTCCCCCTCCATTTACCACCTTAGGAGATAGTTCCTCTCCACATCTATACGGGCATGAACGTCATAAACTCAGCTTACTTCAAAATACTCTACCCGGCAATCTATAACGAAGTCCGCTCCTAATGAAGCCCTTGGAGCTGCAGCCTCATCCGACTGGACGCAGAATCGGACGCATTGCATTATGCATCACAGCTGTCAGATAAAGCTAGCAAATAATAGAGGCAAAATACAGCATTCACATTACTCACCATTAATTTCTGAAATACTGTAGAGAGCCAGAACAACTAGATGCCTACAAAATACGCAGATACAAATGTACTCATTCAAAATAGAAAATCCTATTTTCAGCTGGTAATCAAACTTAAGTGAGTGCCTCTGTCTTTAGTAGAAGAACCAGATTTTTTAATTTTATTTTTCTTTTTAATTACCCCCTTGTGGAACACGGAAGTCCTTTAAATGTTTGTGGGAACGATATCTCCATCTTCATTCTTAACATCACTGCACAAAGAACCTTCTTCTGAGTTGGCTTAGAAAGTACAGTGACACATAGTAATTCCTACAGAAGTTCTCATACCATGCTTTTTTTCACCTTGGAGCTTTGCTGATACCAACTAACCTCAACGCTCCTCACCCTACCACAAGGTCCATACAGGCCAAGTTATCACAGCAGCTACCCAGAAGCCACATTTTGCCAAAAATCAGATCAAGATATTGTTAGTGACTACACAATACTTCCAGGGAAGATAATGCCATTCCGGAATATGTTTCAACACTGTTATGTAGAAGACTGCAATAAAAGCACGTATTTTAGATGTATTATTCATAAGAAGTTTAACAACATGCAAAAAGCTTACACCATTAGTGCTCATTTGCAACTTCCAAGAGAAACAAAGACTATACAGACTGAAATAGTAGAATTCTGTGAAATGGGGGAAAATAACGAGCTAAGTAGCCAGGTCCCGATGAGGGCAGTCTTGGCTGACAATGGGGGAAAATGCTGAAAAAATGCAGAAGTAATAGCGCTAACTGAAGCTCTTCGAGTTAGATATGCAACAGACTGTGTGCTTTGACTTAGTGCAAAGGAGAAACTGTAATACAGTCACCATTGACTGATCCTTTGCTCAGACTTTCGGGGGGGTTGTGCTGAAAATTGGAAGCTTTTTGCAGTTCAAATGCTGGACAGACTCTCACATCTGCGATAGCTGCAAGACCAGCCAAGAAGAGAGGTATGAGATGAAATAATGAACTAATATAGTCAGTTGAGGAAGCAAGTCTCTAGCATTGCCACAGTAACACTCGTATTCTCTGTGTCTCTTCCAAGAGATCTAGTTGTAATAAATGGAGTATTAGATCATGCAAATACTATTTTCCAAACTGCATGAATGGAGTACCTCTGGTACCAGCACTTTCTGCCATTGAAAAATCTACTAAGTAGGTAATTAATTCAGGCATATATCCTTACAGATCTTGAAAGAGGAATGGGAACGGGATGCTTGGAGTCAGCTCATGCAGAGCCCTAGAGCTCTTTTGAGAATTACTGCACTCAGAGGGCACCTGTAATTGCACCCCCTCTACAGAAAACTGCCGTGGGCTTGTGCAGGAAGCAGCACACTGGGTCCTCCAAGAGCCAGATGCTATGGAAGGCAAGAAGTATTTAGACAATCCCTCTTTCCAAAAGAAAGCTACCTTGCCACTACCCACCTATATGTTCTGTACCATTTTTTTACAAATACATACCACCGTACATTGACTATCTGAAGATTGCAGCCTATCAAAAAAAGTAGGATTCTGCCTCTGTTCATTACGCCAGTGCTGACCTTCTTCCTTTACCCAGCTGCCCCTGATCTCTCCATCCAGGAACAGATCTGGATGTCACTGCAGTGTATCCTCTTTTCATTTTCAGCCAGCTGCAATGGAATTTTCCTTTGCTTTGATGCCCCCTGTGCTGCGATTCCACTGTCCCATTAATGCCAGCACAAATGATTTATGAAATCTATTAGGTGCAACACTAAAGACATCTGAAACATAGATGTTTGCTTAGGAAAATACTTACAAGGAGTAGACAAACGTGGGTGAAGCAAACTCCAGCACAGATACCACACTTTTATGCCAACGTTGCTCACATCCAAACAGTAGAAAGATCAAACAAAACAGGAGGGGGGGGGGGGGGGATATATTTTTTTTTTTAATTCATAGGAAGAGAAAAGCACTTTTTTTTTTTTTTTAATTATTTGGTCAGAAGGATTATTCCAGTAAATTATGCAGAGCATTAACCATTGAATTTGAACCCATTTTTAGTCAGTCTTTATTAATAACTCATTATAGTCCTTTTTCTTAATGTGGAATAAATTAGAGCTGTGTTAATCCATGCAGCTATCTGCAGGTACATTTATCACTATGGTAGCCACTTTCACTCTCCTTACTGGAAGCTGCATTTCACAGGCAACAGAGACTCATCCCCT
>NW_008825428.1:2595700-2612423 GCF_000699105.1 Pygoscelis adeliae
GTCACCTGAAAACTTACCTTTTTTTTAGAGGACTGAAAGGTACCGCACAACTGGCCTTGACATATGTGAACGCATTTCTCCTTCTCTCTCACTCTCTCTGTCGTATTGCCACAATTTAGATCAGTGAAAACAACTGAGCTGGAGCCTTGCTGGTATAAAAGGGTGAGGAACTGCTAACAGGATGTTCTTTGTGGGAACTCAAAGCTTTTGGAACTGATTCCTCTTCCCTGATCCAGAAGAGCTCAAATTTTATGGCCTTCATAGCATGTTGCATAGTTCCTATTTTTCCAGAGTGTATGAAAACAGGGGAGAATTGCGAATGTGGTTAGTTTCTGGAGGCAGAGCTTTGTTTCAGCTTTCAAACTGGCTGGTTTGCATTTGGTTGAGGAAGGAAGATTATTGCAGCTTAGTCACAATGATTAATTTTTACATTCGCATTTGAATTTGTGTCAGGTTTTCAGGAATTTAAAGGTAGTAACAAACAGACACACTCTCTGTAAAAGATAAGCATTATCACAGAGAACCGACACGTCAGTAATTCACTCACTTCAAGCTGATGCCTGGAAAGGACTTCAGAGGTTACACTGAAGGTGACTTTGGATAGTCATTAGACTACAGAATCCCAGGTACAAGTAGCTGTGCTCCTTGCAGCACATAATGATTCAGTCCTTACTATTATCTTCTCTGAGCATCGTCATGCCAAAGTAGAAAACTTTACTATGCCCATTTTTAACATGGCAAATGGAGGCACAAAGCCGACTTGTCAATACCACAAAAGTAGTACCATGGGAGAGGGAAAACCTGATGCCTCAGAGTCTTCCAAGGCCTATCCTAATCGCTGAACCTTTCTTCTTCCCATCATTGAGGTAATAATTTCAGCTATTTGTCTACATTAATGATGTCCAGTGACTTTTATTAAAAGGGAACAAACACCTTTTTAGCCCAATACTAATTCCCTCATTTGAATAGTAGTAGCCTAAGTGCCCCGTTAAGACACCCTATCATAAACAGTTAATTAGTGTTACAGTTACTGGTACTTAAATGCTAGGTGTACTTTAAAGAAACACTGTTGTCTGCATGTGCATTACAAACAAGCATGAACAGAGTATCTACATAGAAGCCGAAATTGCACAGCATCAGTACATCACTTTGGAACCTGTTTTTCTTACGACCCTACAAAAAAGCAGAGTACTAAGCTATGAAATGTAAACACTGCCTAAGAGAAAGATTTTTGTCAGATAAGGTACCATTTATAACAACAACATATATTCTCAGGTCTGTTTTACAAAACAGACTTAATCAAGTAAAATAATTTAGCTTTCCAGTTTCTGCTGGAAGTGTATTAAAAAGGCAAATTCTTGTCTAGAAATAAAAGTCTAAGAATACTATCTGACATCAAGAGGATTACTAATCCTCTCGATAATGTGGATAAAATGTATAATGTGTTCCCTTGAGAAAGCACATGTGCACAAATATATTTACATGTAGAACATTTTTTTCCTTTTCATTCACATAGATAAAGCCTAACTTTATTTGTTATAACCTCTTCCAAGAGTGTATTAAGAATTCTGCAGTTTCAGATCAGCATTTCACTGAAAATACAAGTGGAAATTGTAAGCAATTAGACGAAAATGGGGTAGGGCAAGAGTTATAGCAAAAATATAGTTCTTTCAAAAAAGATTTAATTATGACACTTTTCTTGAATGTAAGTGGATAATCTGTGTGGGTTTTTTCCCTAAGAAGCAACACAAACCCACCCAGTGTATATTTGTACCGTGTATATTTGAGTGCTGTAGATTAATATACTGAAGTAAATAACATTCCTCTGCTCTTTGACAAATTTCCCAGCGAGCTCAATGCAGTATCAGGCCAGGTAAAAAATGCAAAATATTTTTGTATAACAATACCTAGAATTTTGCTGTTTAACAATACAATGCCCTGCTTAGAATCATCCTACTCTACACTGATTTCTGTCATAAATAAAGGTTTAGGAAAACACAAATTTACAGTTGTTATACAAATTGAATATCCTGGTCTCCAAAATCTGATGTATTGAAGACATAAATATAGATCATGATGCTTTTCATAGTACTTAGATAGTTTTAGTTACTTTTTCACCAATACATTCCTGTGTTCGAATGCAGACCGTACCAGTCAGCCAGCAGACTACAGAGAAAAAGGGCACATATGCTTGGAATGATTAACACAGTTCTTGGAAAACACACAGCATACATGCTTTCCTTATCTTACAATACAGCTAAATAATGAGGAGGAAGACATTTTCATGAAATTTCTGGGGGATTAGATGATGCATCAATGAGCCCTTTGAAAGAAACAGTTACACCCCCCCACCCCCAAAAAAGGTTAATCCCATTCGTTTCAGAAGAACTGCTATATGAATAACAGTAGTAAGATGAAGCAATAAAAAATAATACTCTGATGTTTTCAGGTCATCTTATCCAGTTTTAGAGGAAAAGGCAATACTATTTTAGGAAAAAGTTTAAACCCTTCACTGAAGGAAGAAAAATCCAACTATAATCTGAGCCTTATATCTCTCTCTAAATTGAACTCGCTATGAATTTGAATCCTGTTTCTATGTTGCGAGACTCACTTCAATGCATTGTCACACTTCAGGACCCTAAAGAGAAAACTATTAAAGATCCTGAAACATGCAGAGTTGTGGCACCTTCCCCCCTTAATTTTTCATATTGCTTTCCTATTTTTTCAGTAACCTCTATAAGCAGCTGCTACTCACCGGCTTTCATCTGGAAAAGAAGGCAAAGAAGCAGTTGCTTGCACAGCTAATGCTCCAAACTGGAGACTGAGTGTCTAATCTTCATAATAAGCAGCTTCCAACTGACTAAGTTTTGATTTGCATTTAATACACAGCTATAAATCCCTCTGGATTACTGGATTTTTTTTTTATTAAAAATTTACACTTTTGTCAGAAAGAAAAAGCAGCAAATGAAAGTGACATTAAAAAGTAACTGGAAAAAAAAAGAGGTCAATTTGGTATGTAAACTCATGACATACAAGACATCTCATAACAAACAAGGAATCTGAAGGCTGTTTGAAACAATCTATTCAGAGTAAAATAGTTTTCTATAGAGGTCTGACAAGAGAATTGGCTTTCATGAAAAAACTACCCTATTGTGAATCTCTTAGAATTGGTAAAGCCCACCAGCAGAGCAATCCTATTGGTACAAGAGAACAAGCTCTATGAAAAACCACTCTGTTCTTCTTAATAACGAAGCTGGAATCTCATACCTCTAGAAAAGTTTAAGTTGTATTCTGATCATCTTAAAAAAAAATAAAATTCAAGGCACTTCTCCAAAATGACATCTTTAAAAAGATAACTTAAAAACAGAGGCACCAAAAAAAAAAAAAATCAATATCCATGTGATTGTCACAAAAAATATTTCACATATTTCTTGGAATAAGCATTATACCGATCAAGACAGAAACTATGTGGCCGAGACTGTGGGTTCAGCTGCTGCTGTCCTTCATCTTCTATTTTGTCCTTTTATTGTAGGGTAGATGACTGAAAACTTGCTGTATCATTTTGGTCAGAAATTTCTTTTTTTTCCTCAGTAGAAAGAAACCATTTCTTTTTTCCTAATTACAGCTTCTCCTCCCTCCCTTTACATCACAACTCCTTGGGGAGAAAAAACACAACCACCAGAGCAAATTTTCCTTTTACACAGTTGCTGCTTTGGCAAGATCAGAAAAAAGTGTCATACTTTGGGTAAGTCTGTCAAACAGATTTCTAACATACAGTTTGAGAATGTTCATCTAAAAGTACTATATCTGCACTTGTGTATGCTTATATGACATTTATTGCCTTGGAAAGGTGGCATAAAAATTATTTCACACTACTCTGACACCTGGTGTGAGCCATATCCCTGCAAGTGGTCTATATACAAAATGGTTATAAAAATTATATGTTTAAAATAAAATAAATGCTTTCTAAAATATTAACTTGGGTTTATAGAAAAAAAATGCATTGCAGGCTGCTATTAAGTAGACACCTTATCACCTTTTCCAGGAAAAAAAGAGATTTTTGTAAACCATAAGAATAGGGTTTACATACACTTTATGTACATTCGGAACTGCATACATGAACAAACTTTCCCGTGGTACGCATTCAGGCAAATGATGAATGCCTGGTGATAGGTGGGTTGTTAGGCACAAGACTAAGTCCTGTAGTGCATCTCGAATTGCATTTATGGCACACCTCGAAGTGATTTATTGGATATTAATTCTCCTGGAGAGCAGGTGATCATTTTCCACATTCAACCCAAGACACAGTATTTGCCAACATGCCAAACTGCTAGTGAAATAATTTTACTCGATACCAGCAGATGTGGCATATTCAGAAACAGGGCGTAGACACTGTCAAGAATTTAAAGTTACCGTTTACTTAGGAGGGGAGGAAGGAGAAGAAAATATTTCTTCCTTCATTTTATTCATACTTCAGGATTTTCTGATGTGCCCACTACGTTTTAGTGAGCCTGTTGACCTTGTACTCACACACAGAGCCATGAGTCTGTACTGGAGGTCTTACAACCACCACTTGGGCTCGCCTTACTTCAAGGAAGGCTAACCATCGCACAAGTTTCCAGAACGCTATATATTATGTAGAAGTTATCACATGTAATAGGCCCCAAGGTCTTTCTTCCCACTACCACTTCTCCATACTCCATTTATCTGCTTGGCACACCACTGCATAGATGTCAGACCGCCATGGATCCACATGTGTTAAACAGCTTCAGAAATCACAGAGTTCGGCTCTGTCATTCAGTTGCTATTTTCACAGCAGCCAACTTTATCACTATCATTTCCTAATTCCATCATCTAAATGATTTCACTAACCATGCATTTCACTAAAGATCTTCCCACAAGCACTGCCAGATTTGCAAGCTCTGGTGTTATCTGCCAAGAGAAGGAACTCAAAGGCCAGCTGACTTCTCTTGTACGAGAGCCCTTAAAATGTGAGCAAGTGGTCGAATATTCAGCATAAAAGGTATTTCTCAAGGAAAATAAAGAAACTAAATATAGTATGTATATACTGAGGGCACACAAAAGCCAATGGCATGACACAGGAGTTTTTAGACTGTTGATGAATCAGCACAAGCCACAGGAAAGGATTTCACCACCACCGCCACCACCTTCCCACCCACCATATGCTTACACTTTAAGAGCAAAGCATGCAAAGTGAAAGCCTAAATGAAAACCTACACGGAAGAGTAGAGCCACATTTAGGATTGAAAATGCCAGTGTGACTGGATCAGTTCTGAGGCCAAAAATCTGTGATGGTCAGAGCTGAGCCTGCTGGAGAAGCAGTCAAAGATAAGCATTCAGTAAAAATGCAGCTTTTATTGCAAATGTCCTGAAGATAATCAAGTTTATAGAAGCTGTCCATAATATTGGTAAAAAGGCAGATATAGCATTACCAGTGTCTCAAAGAGTTCACTCTACTTTCTATAGCAGCGTTTCCTGAAGTATTTCCCTGCACGCACACAACTTGCCTTGGCTTCCCCTGCCATCTATTCTACTGCAAGAAGCACCGTCAGCCCTTTTTCAAGAATCTGGAAGTTCCCATACTTAGGGGTTACTCTTCCCTCCTTCCCATTTGCTAGGGATGCTTGTGCTTCATTGGAGTTGAAATACTCATCTCGCTGCATTTGTTCAGTACTTGGTTGAAGTAGGCTCAAAATAGTAGAAGAGTATGGAAAACAGGTTGTTCTTAAAATTGCATGGAAAATGTACGCAAAAAGTATTAATTTTATTACAGGAAAGATCTCTATTCCACATTTAATGTCTCAATCCCCTTTTGGTAAACAATTTGTTCTCACATCTCTGTATCCACCACCCAGAGAACCAAATGCTTTTTTCTACAATGAGGATGATCTACGCATACACAACTCAGTCATCTATCTAGGCGAAGACAGTGACTGTTGAAAGAGGAACTTCAGGAATTGCTGCCATCAGTTCGTCCCTCCCTCTCCTCTTTTCTCCTCCCCACCTTGAATTGTCCTTTCTCACCTTGTCCACCTACCTTTGTGATAACTTTGTGGGGGAGGGAGGGGAGGGTGACAGAAAGTCTCCGGTAGAGCTCTGTCCTGAAGAGCAGAGTACTGATACTGGCATTCATTTTGAGACAAGCCCTCAAACGTGGTATACCAGAATCCTAGATTGTAGGTGGATCTACATGTGGCCTCCCAGAAGTTCTTCTGAAGTTTCCCAGGAGCCAGTGCTTCCTGCAGCTGGACCACAGACAGTGAGAAAAGCACTCCAAGGGCTATGCAAGGGCACAGTGGCTCCTACTGTGATTGCTGGGCAAACATGCAATGGACTTATTCCACAGAGAATTCAACTGGTTGTGGTTCTCGGTTCTCCATATAAAGGAAAGGGACCTGTCACTATCCAAGTTACACAGGACCTTAGCTAGATAGAGAGTGCTTAGGCATGTAATTACATGATTTCAATACCTCATCCAAAACTATTATACTCTAAAGCCTGGCACAAGAATTTATCAGCTGAAGTCCATCATTATTCTTTGCCTTTTTGATAACACTCATGCTAACATCCAGCACAAGGGTCACATTGCTATTTTAAACTCTCCTGCACCAAAGTAAACAAACCAGACACTGATAGATTTGCTGAACTACCCTGAGGCAGAAGCAGTTCCACAGACAGAAAAAAAAGAGATGGGCAAAGGAAAAACTGCTTGAGAGAGAGAATTTTGCTCCAGGTTTTCTAAATCTTACAATCTATATTTCATTCTGGAAAATCCTCAATTAATAAAGATATTTTTATTATTATAATAGGTTTTTTTTTTCCTGAAGTATTCAGAAATTGATAAAGTTGAACCTCCTTCCTTGCTGCAAGTTCTTGCATGCTGATTAAACAAGTTAAAAACGTGTCCCACTACGGAGGAACAAGGCGGTACTAGTAGTAACAGAGTATTTTAAAAGGAAACAAAAACAACCAAGAGAAAATCTATCATACCAAACAGTGTCTGAAAATCTGAAGCACTTAGTGATGAATGTGTAACTCCCCCTAATGGAGGCATATTTGAATTTATCTTAAAAGAAAATGTCAATAACTTAAAATCCTAATGCTCAGAATAGTAATAATACTGCCGTATCACTTTCCCCTTTCTGGCTTTTTAAGGTATGCATCTGTGATTTACAGTAAACATTAAACTATTATCAACACAATTTTCTTAATGAGTTTTATTACATTAAGTAAAATCTTAAATATTATGTGCACTTCAGCATAGTTCTACAGTACACACTCAGTAGCCATTAAAATTCCCTTAAATTATCTTCTGTCAGTCATTTCAACTTCTGTTTTAGCTAAATGTTTTCCTGTTTCTTAAAAAGTCAGCAAATTGCTATAAAAATGACAGTGACAGGCCACAGTGGTTTTGGTTGTGTGGTATAAAGAAACACTTCTTATACGCACAGCTGCTGGTAATGAATGCAGCATGTTTGAGGCCTGATCTTGGACAGTTTCCTACATTTCTGACTGCAGTTTCCTTGGCAAGTTTTCTGGGACCATATTATCTATATGTCCCAGTATTTCAGCCAAAACTTTTCAATACAAGAATTTGGCACTGTGCACTGGTGGAATGGCTTTCAAAAGTCTGTCCTCCCAGAGTTAACAACTTTTTAGGAGTCTTTGCCCTAATTCTCTTCTAAGAACAATTTTTTTTTTTTTTAAATGCATCATTTTCTACATAACCACTCTGTAAAATACAGCAGACAGATTAAATTTTTATATAATAAAATCACTACCTGTGAAAGATGCCAGATTGACAGCATCAGAGGCTAAAATTACATTTGTCCACAGCCCAGCTACAATAACAGCAGTAGCAATGCAGTCGTTTTCAGAGCTCTCAAATTTGAGCTACTGCAACTTCTAGGGTAAGTGAATAGCTCTGGACTTTGTTCTGCCCAGACTTCCGATAAGCCTGGATGTTGTTATAATTGGTCTGGTGATACTGTAACTAGTGGTATAAGTAGGACTGCGATTAAACGTTGGATTTTACACAGGTCATACTCTCTGATGGAGGCATTTAACCTACCTCCTCATAGTGGTGAAAGACTCTCTCTCTTACTCTGCTACCAAAACTAGTCTTTAATCTAAACACATGGGTACACAGATTTTCTCCTAATACAGACAAAATGCAAAAAAGAGCAGCAGTCTGGAACGAAGCTATGGGTGTAATCCCAAATGATTTTTCCTAGGTTTTGATTATGTATTGGAAAGGCAGTTTAGGAAATTTGGTGCTGAAGAGTTGTTCTCTTTCGTTCTTTTGGTTTAAATGGGACCTTATATATTTTCTGGTTTTCTTTGCAGGAAGTAGTTCCTAGCAAAATATGCTCTTAAATAGGACTCACCCAGCTGTCAAATTCTACTCTGTAATGCCAACAGAGTGAGATTCAAAACTATGGATGAACATATGTTTAAAATAATTACACTGTAAGACAAAGATAGACACATTCTTGTATAGCAAAAAGGACAAAAATAAGCTCATAAGCGAGAAGGAGGACGTAGGTAAAATAGATCTATCTGCACCGTTAGTCATCATACAGAAATATTTCTAACATCATATAAGTACATGGGGAGTTAAAACCGAACTACTCAGAAGCACAGATCTATGTTGCAAACGAGGAAATGTGGAGAAGATATAGGGGAGATCTAGAACTATAAATGAAGTAGGATAAGCTACAATTCACAAAGTGGAGCTGGGGGCAGTAACAAGAAAGAAATAAGAGCAACAATTAAGAAAGTACTTAAGAGAGTTAAAACTTCCCTGAATATTTTGCTGCCCAGGATTTCTGCTTATTTTATTTTTAAAAGGGAGATAAAACTAAACACCAGTAGCTGCATAGGCAAAAATACCAAATTTTGACATGCTTAATCTCACGCTGGCTCATTTAATATAATTTTGAAAAGTCTCTATCAATAATCTTGTGACAGAGTAATTCCTGCCCCCCCCAAAAAAACCCCAACAAACAACCCACAACAAAACCGTAACAGACTCTCTGAGATAACGTATTTAGCAAGAATCAGTCTAACCATGGTTATGGGTGTTGAAACGAGGATTTTCACATCTGTCTGATCTGGACAAACTGCAGGGCCAGCCATGATAGAGATTTCCTTTCCAAGTTCCATTTCTCCCCTAACGGAAAGTATTACTGAGATTTGTTTTATATGTTTGACAGAGAGTAAATTACATAGATATATGAGATTCTCTGAAGATTTGTGATCCTTGTGAAAGAGGTTAATGTGAGTCAGGGAACATCGGAGTTTAGGATATCTAAGAAATACAGATGCCGTCAGTATTGTTTTAAGACAATAGCACGATTTTGTTTGTTAGATTTGCTTGGAAAAAATCTTTTATATTACTTCTGGGATTGCAGTCCAACTCCAGTACACAACCCTACTGATGCCATGTTCGTGCTTCAAAATATGTTGAAGCATGTAGTTGATTATTTAAAATCACCACTCACTGTTCAGCACTAGTTGGTACAATTGCAGTTTTGCATCGTGGGAAACATGAGAGAGCAAATTAATAGCTTTTCCCTTTTTCTTTGTTTAAAAAAAGAAACATCTTCCCTCCCACCCTTCTAAACCCTAGTACCCACACCATATAAAGTACAAAAGCATGGACGTACGTAATTAAAATGCTTTACCTCTGCTAAGCATTGCACCAAAATGGAGATATCTTTAAATAAAATAAATACAATCTTATAGCCTATTTAGGACATATACAAAGACTACATAAGTCACAGGTTTAAACAATGCGTATGATAATATGCACAATGTAGCACTAAACCGATGGGTTTACGAAGTCATATACATTGCCCTCTTAAAATGCTTCCAAGACAATGACTGTAGAAAAACATCAAGAATTTGATCCCTCCAGCTCACGAGGGACATTGAACAACTGGAGAGAGCCTGGTGGAGAGTCACCAGGATAATTTAAATATTGGAGAACTTGCCACATGAAGTAAGGTTGGAAGAAGGGATTCATGCAGCCTAGGGAAGAGAAGGCTCAGAGGGAGCTTCACAGTCTCCCAATGTCTAAAAAGTGGTTATAGAGAAGATGGAGATAGCCTCTTCACAAGGGTGTGCAGTGACAAGACAAGAGGCAACGGGCCCAAGCTGCTTCAGGGGATATTCTGTCTGGATATTAAAAAAAACTTCACAATAAAAACAATTAAAAAGTGGAGTAAGTTGCCCAGATAAGAGGTGGGATCTCCCTTGGTGGAAATTATTTCAGTCTTGGCTTGAGACCCAGCCTGGATCGTCTAAGGCCCTGCTTTCCACAGAAGGTTCGACCTGGTGAGCTCCAGGCATCCCTTCCAACCCCCACTTTATGCAGTTGCACATTCTCAGTTCTCCATGTTTTGTAACTACAGGAGAAAAGGCCTCCCAGCTAAATCACCGTTTCTCATCCCCAAATTACCATCTGTTCTTGAAGTACCTTGCCACAAAAAGAGAGAGAGAAAAGAGTTCAGTCATACTGCTGTCGATATCCTTTATTTGTTTACCTACATACTTTCTTTTACACACATTCTTGTGGTGCTCATGTGATCCTAGAAATGAAAACTGATTTGGAAGTTTTGTTTTTTTAAAAGATATGGTGCATTAACGATCCTACTGTATTTGTGCCTAGAGCGGCAAAATAAAGCAAAATAAATCTGGTTGTGAACCAGAAGCCTACATGCAGAGGCTACTGTCAGTTCTTACAGAACTTACAGAACATCCTAGATTCACCTATACCTCTTTCTTTGTGCTTTGCTAAGTTGCCAGTGAAAAGTGGTAATTTCAATGAAGCATATTGACTGTAATAATCTGAATGTTCACTTTATTTCTCTCTTTATATATAATAAAATATATAAGAGTAACAGTGCACCTTCTTGATGGGTAAACCTACATTTCCTGTGAATAGTATGGGAAGCAGGAGGGAGAAAAAAAAAGTGTATAGAGTGACATATGTAAAGAACTAATGACACCGTATGATTAACTGATATAAACAGCTAAGTGAAATGCAGCATAAATTAACTCAGCTCTACTGGTTTAGAAGCACATACAGGTGCACAGCATTTGAGAAGAATTCTTACCTCGTGGTACTGAGAAAGCTCATAGCCAAATGTGTATGACTGCAAACACTACTACTCTCTTTAAGTCCCATTTAGCTACAAATAGACACTTAAATATATATACACACAGAAATATATACATTTATTTCCAGAGTCCAGGAGTACCCATACATAACCAAGTATAAAGGGAACTCTGCTTGCTTCGAGAGACTGCTGCAATTCCTCTCCTCACTGAATTACATCATCTTTTTCTTTTCTCTTCTGCTATGGGAAATCTACTTGAAGCAATTCAGTACTAGCAGAAAAGTCCTCCCACATGAAAAGATGTGTGTTGATAGGGCTGTATAACCTCACGGCAAGGGCAGAAACACTTTTGTAGGTATAGTGGCTCAGGCCTCAGGCAGAGGTAGGTGAACATAGGATCCGGAGAAAATAGCAAGATGATACAATTACACTGGACATGCTAAAGCAGCTGGCTGCCAGGCTCAGAGGGTGAGCTCAGATTTCTCTATTCCCGCCTAAATGCTCCGTGACAAGATAAGGAAGATCCAAGCTCACCCCAAGCCTTCGTATGGTGCCTGGACCAACTGGCAGGGTCTTACCAGTGTGAAGTCCTTACACCAATGATGTTAACAGTTGTATAAGTAATGACTATGCATCACTTTAACACTTTTGCAGAAAATGAAATGTATAAGGCAATAATATTTAATTTTGAAATCGTAAGAGGAAAGGTTATATTTGTAGCAGTGTCTTTATTCATGGATTTGTTACTTATTATAGACTGCACACAAAAATTCATCACTAGCTGAATCATATTTTATATTACTAATTTTGAAGTTACTGATTTTGTATTTATTAATTTTGAATTTCAGACTTCACATAAATGGAAGCATTTAATTCTCAAGAACACAGAGCTAGAACATTAGGTTTTCCAACTACAAAACCTGTCATGGTGTCAAAACTTAGAAAAAAGGCAAGGATGCCTTTCAGGTGAAATATAGGTAATTATTGTGGCTTGACAAAACTAGCAGAGAAGAAATAACTTGTAACATTATTTCTTTAGCAGGACTCTGGAGAGTAAGTGGCTATCTTTTAAGTACAGGACTCGGTGCACATCCCAGCAAACTCCACAGACCCACCAGTAAAATTGTAAAATTGTTTAAACAGAGCTTACAGAAGGACAAGTTTATTTTTAATTTGATACACTATTTGTTCTCAGTTATAAAGCAACATTCTTATTTTAACATAATATTGACCATTAATTTCTAAACCTGGGCCCGCAATTCCAGACACCTGAAAGTACAATTAGCAACACATACTCCCTCCTTACTCAAACTTGTGATGAACCATGAAGGAAACAAAGCAACTTTTATCAATCTCACAAATCCCATGGCTGCTTTCAGGTGATGCAGCATTGACTCATAATTCATCAATGTATATGGGATGACCAACCTACAGTTACCTCACCTCTAAAATGGGTGTTCCAGTATCTGCCTAAGGACAAGGAGGTAGTAATCTGGAAAGCTACAAACTTAAGTATTAAAAGCTAAGTATTAAAAGCTTCCTTAATAAGAAAGTTAAAACTGTAGCTTCCGAAGAGTCTATGTTCTCTTAGAACATAGACTAACATAACATAAACCCTCCCTAATAAAAGATTCTTTTCTGGATACCCTGTTCAGAAAGCTATGTTATACCAGACGAGGCTAGTGAGCTAGACTAGGCTGAAGTCAGTCACTCTTTCTATGGCTTGAAAATTATAACCGCACCCAGAATAAACAAGCTAGCGGGATGAGCTGCTTTTCCTCAGATCTGTCCTGACACTGTCAGATTTACCCAACTCCTCCACAAACTCCTGAACAAAACCTGTGAAGCCCCATGCATTGCTCACACATATGGGGACGTCCGGGTAGTCTGACAGCAAGCCCACTCAGCTGGGAGCCTACGTGGACATCAGCAATGCTAAGAAAGCTTGTGGAAACAAAGGTGTCGTTCTGAAATATCTGAACGATGGTTAAACAGACACAGAAGAGAATCAGTAAAGGAAAGAGGTAAGTTATTCCTGCTCCAGAGTGTCACTCATGTCAGATGTAACTGCCCTGCTCCCTCCTGTTTAATGGCCCTTACCTGCCTGATCCGAGCACCACATCAAAATGGTAAGATCTACCTCTTCTCTCTAACTTGAGACCCAGTTTCTGAAGCCTGGGAAAATACAAGTGGAACAAATAAGTGAACAGACAGCGCATTCCTGTTATGCCTTGTACCCTCTTAGGAAAGGGAGGTCAAATAAGAAGGTACAACAGTACAAAAAGCTATGCGTACTACAAGGAGTACAGGGGTCTTGGGGACACTATCGGGACCCAAAATAAATTTACATTTAGTTTTGGCGTAGATATTTTGACAGGTTAATTATTTATGGAAAGTCCTATTTGCACTTTTAAATGTTGGTTTTGAATGAATTTGTTCCTTTCTCTGCCTCACAAATAATTTTGTAATGTAAATATGAATTGCAATGAGTAATGAGAAAGTGCAGGCGAGCACAAATTAGATGATGTATAAACTGAATCAGACACTTCCAGATTCTTCAGTAAACCTTAAGCGGTTTCAGATTACAGCTATGCCAGTGTAAGGCTGCCAAAAGGGGAGGTCCCACTTCCCACCCCTTGAAGCCATGGATTCCTGCCTGCCTCCCTCCTCCCCCCTTTTGTTAGATCAGCCTGTGCAGCTGCAGGGTGAGTTGGTTCAGCTGGCTGGTGATGTAAGGTAATTTTTTTCACGGTTAGGATACAGTTCCATTAAAGTTGACATTAAAGTATTTAGTGCTGCTGCAGTTATGTCCATCTTCTCCAAAAACCTGCCTCCTGTGTTGTGTCAACTGTGCTCTTCATCTGACTCTGCAAGGAGCAAGTTCAAGCTACTAAATCTTCAGCAAACTATTCAAAGAAATTGGGGATAGAGGGAGTGGGGAGAGAAGCAGGGAATAATACCCTGCGGCCTCAATGGCCTCAACTAGATCATTAAGAAATTGGATGAAAGCCTGGTCCAATATAAAGGAATAACAGCCACCATGTAGCAAGACTCGGGATCAAGGCAGTACCAGCGTAGCGTACACTAGCCTCGACCATCACCCCTGGATCATCCAGTGAACCGACACGCTCTGTGTCTGTGTAATTAAGTACTAAATCTGCAAAAGAAATGGCCATAGCATCTGGGTGGACTCAAGTGGGATGGGATCATCCCCTTCTGATGCAAATGGATATTGGATTAGCTTGCCTATCCTATGAAGTCTCATCCTTAAAAATAAACTGTATTTTCCTTTATAAAAACGTAGGGGGAAAACTGTTACATCAATAGATCAAGAAAACATCAATATGCTTCTATTCAGCTTTTTTTTTTTTTAATCTTTTGAAGCAGAGATTCGGTACGTTTGTATTTTATTGGGAGAAGAGGTATGGAAAAGTAACATCAAACAGCTATTTGTTGGAAAAAGCCAGTGGCCTTAAGAGTTTTTTCTAATGAGGTCATATTCATTTATTCAACTGGAATAATTTTATAATTATTCAAATCATGATCTATTAAGCCCTGTCTGGCACAGGAGTTAAATCCCACAAATAGTTTAAAAAAACAACAGTGAATCAAAAGAAGTATTAAACTGAACTAAAACAATCCTGAGACAGCTGGATCATGAAAAATTGTTCAACTCGGAAAACATTTAAAGGTTAGAGCTCTATTACAGGTAAAAGAAAAAAAGATCAGACAGAGAAAAAAAGATTAATACAGTGAGTACCTAGTCCTTCTTTTATTCATTTCATTTTTACTGTAAGACCACCATTTTGCAGATGGTCTGAAGTATCACATTCCTTACCATCTCAAAAGACTTTATATCAATTATTCTAACTATGCCTCTAAAAGAACAGCCTACTGACAGCTGCTGGAAATAAAACAGGCATTATAGAAATTTCCTAGTGTCTTCATTAAGTTTTTAAAATAAAGAATGCAGTTGTAACATGGCACAAACCTGCCAAGGTTTATTGTCTTGCATATCTCGCGCACTACAAATAGAAGTCAGACTCAAAGATATCACTGCAAGCACGCAGAACACTGGCCACGGAACTACCATTAGTTACATTTCTAGTTTAACTTGATTTTTGGAGAAAACATCATGATTAAAACTTCTGGCAATCGAAAATCTTCCATAAAACCATAGAGATGGCTTCAGTGGTTAATTAGTCTTGATGCTAAAATGCCACTGAATGTTAAATGTTAACATTAAAATCCACATGAATGATTGCTGCATCATTCAGTCAGTTATTTTGCCAGAAAAATAGCCAGCCTTGTAAAATTATACATGGTCAGTATAGGTAAAGCATAGGGAACAGCACTGTCTTACTTTCATTTCTTTAAAAGTTTTCCAGTGTTAGACAACTTCATAGACGTCAACATTAAAAACTGCAAGAGCTCTTCAGCCAGCTCTTTTAATATTCTTAATGGAAATTTACTGTAAATTGGCATCAGTGCTTGCAGTCTTCAACTCATTTGCTTTATGTCTACGTGTTGTTTCATTATGTATTTTTGCACTCCTGAATGAAGTTATCTGGCCATAGCGCTTGAAAACATCCAGTATTAGTAGCTACAATTTAATATTTCCATAGAAAAAGTATGTTATCATATGATCTAACTGTCCTCTTTGCCTCCTCTTCCTCCATCCGAGTACAAAAGATAAATATTAATTGAATACTTCAGCATTTTCTGCCTTATTCTGGGGAATTCTTCTGTTTTTGCCTAGATTTGATTAACATTGTTAAGATTCCTTGCATTCCTTTTCATTTTAATGGCCAACATCTGCCCCACTAAAGGAAAGAAAAATAAAACCCCACCAAACTTACTGGGCATGGATTTCTCTGTAATTTGTCCCCCTGCCCCTTCAGTTTTCTGACTTTCTTAGCTGATACATACTCATTATCATCAAATTATGCTCTCCTCCAGTTGTTTTTCAATACGCATCCTCTCAAACGGATTTATTTAGCAGGGCTTTTTGTTTCCTATCTAAGGCAGTTTGCAGCACAAACCTGAAAGAATCATCTCAGGTTTTGAATTTGAATATTTTTTTGAGTTTGTAAAATGGGTTTTTAATTTACTGAGAGATTTTACATTAGTTTTTCACACAGACAATATCTCCTGGTTTTTATTTTTCTCTATTTAACAAAGTCATAAATAAATCTGTTCACTCACCTAAGCCAATATTAACTGTGATTTTTTTCTTCTTTTTTAGCTACCAATATGATGCTTACTAAAGAATTTATTGCACCAATATTTCAGTTATCTATAATTTTTTAAATGTCAGAGTCATTTTAGTACTGACAGCATAAGACATACAGAACATAATCTCTCCATTGAAGTCCCCATGCTAATACAATTTTTTTCCACTTATATATTATAGGTAAGTTCTTAAAGAGTCACATTGTCCCCTGGTGTGATTTTATGTCATAAGATGCTCGATCAAGTTCAACATTGAGCAGGTTTTCAGAACCAACCCCCAAATACTTTAATGTTAATATGTTCTACTAGGTAGTGACAAAAGGGGGAAGAACCCACCTTGACCATAC
>NW_008825428.1:2612465-2615252 GCF_000699105.1 Pygoscelis adeliae
ATTATTTGTTATCGAAATTGTGTAAACTGAAATAAAAACGACAAGAAAAAATAAATCTGGTTCAGTGTAGCAGTAATTTTAACCAACGTAATAAATAGTCTTGCACCTTGCTACAAATATTTGCATGCTGCACTGTCCGTTACTTGACATATTTTATAATTAGATTTTAGCTCTCTGTAAGACACACTCAAACTCAAAAGTATAGATGTTGCTGTAATAATGTCGTTACCAAAATGTTATTTGTACTCTCAGCATCTTCATCTTTCTTCTTAATGCTTTATTATCTTTTTCTTCTGCCTTTATTTGATGTAACTGAAGTGTTTTTATTTATAGACATTCCCATTTGCAAATTTTGGAAACGTTTGTCATTTGTCTTTAATGTAGGCAAATTATATTTGTGATTTCTGTTGGAAGTACATTAGCTTCTATACCCTATACAGAAAAAGTAATGTGCTTAAAATAAATTTTCCCTACATCTTCAGACATACCTGGATATCATTATGACTACCAGCATATATGGGCTCAATTTTGCCTTCAGAGGTCTAATTAATTGCCTTAAACTGTTAACAGTCCACGTTCAAGTACGACATGGCTTTCTTACATAGTCTGTCTGCAACTACTGTGTCAAAATGTATTTATCTGTATTTACCTATTAGTGAAATAAAGAGAATTCTAACAGAATAAATCAAACATAAAATGCAAGATTGTATTGCCATTCAAAGAGCTGGCAAGTGAATGGAGAGATGAGCACTTCTCCCCCGAAATTATTAGCAAAAGTCGTTTCACATCAGTAATTTACTGCTGTTGGAAAAAACTGAATGTAAAGACATTTTCTGTTCCACTTCTCACTTCCTGCTTTTAAAAAAAAAAAAAAATCTACATGTTAACACATTTCAGACAGAGTCTTAGCATTTCTCACTGGCATCAAACAGATCACTGCCAAAATGATGACACAACCATGCAGTCAAATGTGCCATCAGGCTTGAAAATCTCTGCGGTCAGCACACTTTGTTGTACAAAAAGGCTGACCTTTACTATCTTATTTTATTTTTAAAGAAAGGTTAATTTGGAGATCTGTTAACTCACACACAAATGGATTTAATGAGGTCTTTCATGCTTCTGGACGAGAAGTTGATTTACAGGTTGCCACCAGTAGGTGCTGAACAGAAGAGAGTAACTTGTTAACTTTGACAATGTCAAACAGGTTTAAATTGAATGAAACGACATGAAAGAAATGAGTTGAAAGGCTACAGATTGTTTTACAATGCTTTTTCACAATGCATTATTCACTAGTAATGATTTTAATGACTGGAAAAATATTATATACACTAGCTACATGGGTGCTAATATCAAAATGTTATAGCACTTGATAAAAAGGGTAAGGGTGTTTTTCATTTTCTCTTAGTATTTATATGCTAGCTTTTATTAAATTTCTATATGGAAAACAAATCTCATTTCTCGGTAAAATCAGTGGGACGTTAGCAGTAATTATCACATAACTAATATGCAAGTAACTATGGTACATAGTGGTACATGGTACAAAGATAATAAGAATCTGCAACTCGCATCTCGATTCTTGAATTTCTTGATTACTCTGTTTTCAGAAACCAGAGCAGGCTTAAAAACAAACATGCTTAACAAAAAACTTACTTTCAAGCATTTGCTACCGATTCTGTAAAATAGGGACATTTATTACAAAAACATTTTTTAAATTACACATCTAAGGATGGATGTCTACATACGGATGCTAAAATACCTGACCTGGCAAGTATGCAAGTACCTCTGAGCTCCAAAACATCAAAGTGTGTTAGCACTATGCCGTACCTCTTGACAAGGTCTATTAGTCTGGGTGAAGCTCCTGGCTAATGCAGACAGACTTCTGCACCCGAAGTGGCAAGACTGCAGAGTGTTGCTTTTTAACATGCAGATCTATCAGCTGGGGTCAGTACAAACTGGGACATTTCTGCTCTTCATTGCTCAGTGTAAATAAGCCCCGTCTTTTCACCGGTTTCTCTGAAACACTGCTACCTTTATTTTATTTACCTATTACAAATATTATAGTGACGAAGACACAAATCAGACTTAAGGAAATGTTTGATCTTAGACAAACACCTAACAAAATAACCCGTGCTGGAATAGGTATGTGTCAAGTATGCCGAAATAGGGCAGACTGGAACAAAATAAGCGGGGATCATGCAGGCTAACCTCACCCTCACCGCACAGATTGTGGAAAAAGCTGTTGCTGTTCTCTCTTCTTTGTCTCTTCCCTGCTTTTCTTCGTCTTTTCACATTAAGTCTGGCTTATGTAGTTCCATTTCAGCAAGTCACCTTTAACCTTCTGATTAGTAACCTGCTTGCTCTGTCTATGACACATTAACAGAGCAAACCCATGACCAAAGACAGATATAATGGGCTTAGTGGGGAGGAAGCTACATAAATGCTTCCACATTGACTTGCTGCCTCGAAAATATGATGAGCGTATTTTCCTTTCCTTTCTTGTAAAGGAAAATGGGGTTTGCAATTAAACTCAGGTTTTTCTGCAATTTGCTAAGTGTATGCCTGGAATTAACAGCCTGATAATACTTGGAAAAGAATGTTTCTATATTGTGAAATAGCAATCCTTCCCAGTTTGAAAAGTAAGTTTGGCTGATTAAATCACTAAATTAATTTGAAATCGAAACAT
The DNA here is from genome assembly GCF_000699105.1 of Pygoscelis adeliae. NCBI lineage: Eukaryota > Metazoa > Chordata > Aves > Sphenisciformes > Spheniscidae > Pygoscelis > Pygoscelis adeliae. The sequence continues at coordinate 2,615,149 of NW_008825428.1, forward strand.
TAAAATACATTTTTCCTGACTTCTTGTTCACATCCTTCAAAAACACAAGCAAAATAAAACAAACAACACACTAAAGATTTTTTCCTGCTGTTCCTGGGGGTCAG
>NW_008825428.1:2615266-2652612 GCF_000699105.1 Pygoscelis adeliae
ACCCTCATTTTTCAAAAGCATGTAAGATTTTAAAGGGGAAAAAAAACCCACAAAAAACCACTTTTGCCAGTCCACTGTACATATTGTTCCCACTCCATATATGGCCCCCGTACCATTCCCCCATGTCGCAGTAGCCTGATCTCTTGCTTCCCAAGCCCATGACATCCCCAAAGCTTCCTGCAAGTCCCCGCAGTGCCGTCCACCCATGTCCAAACACACTGCAGCCATCCCGCAGCATGTCCCCTGCGTTGACACAATGTGCCCTTCATGCCCACAACTTCCCTTAGAGCACCATGGATAACCATTCCACCCCAAACATAATTTCTTGGCCCAACCCCGTATATGTCCCCACTCCCTCTTTGAATCAGGGTGACATGCAGCTCTCAGTAGGAAGAAGCTTCTCTGAGCAAGGATCACCAGATATCACAGTGCTTACATCCATCTCAGACAACCTTTGGTGTTCTGGTGCTAACGAGGGAATTGCACCACCTTAATACCTGATGGTGCTCAGACTTGTACCCACCTCGGGTCCCTAACTTTTCTGGCAGACTAGGCTCACTGTGGAGTAGATACAGGGTTTCTTACCCAGCAGTAGACAGAGTCCAAGTCTCCTGAGGCTCATTAAGGGGTAACTTAGCAAATCAGCGGCTGTATCACAGTTGACAAATACACAAAAACTGGATTTTGGAGACCTTAATTTCTAGAAGAGCAACAAGAAGTCTTCACCTTATGCCCTAGTTCACACGTCTTCAGCCCTAATGGACTAGAGGACCACACCACATAAAAATAAAATTGCCAGAATCATCAACCATAATGAGAATATAGATCTCCAGTGGAAATCTGTGCCTTTAAGGAACTGCAAGTACTTCAGATATAGGCATTTGATTGGGTTCACAAAGGAAAAAGATTAACTAGGTGCAGATAGGTCTATAAAATTACATGATAAAAAAAGGTGTAGCAGTGCCTGGCCCTCTACTAATCAATTAGCATGTTAAGTAGTTCAAATATTAAACTTCAAGTACAATAAAATTAGTGTATGAAAAGCCAATTGGTTAGAAAAAATAGCTGAAAATTAACTGGAGGGGGGAAATAGAGATATTACTTTATATAATGTGTAAGCATCTACTGTTCCTGACAGTGAAAAGAAGATCTTAAAAGATGACTTAGGAGTTCTTTTATATCAAATCAGATTTCACTTAAAGATTTTGTTCACACAGCTTAGGAAAGACATTTGTAATGTGATTTTGTACTGTATTTAAACTGCCGTGAAGGGGTCTGGCGTTTGGATCATGCTTCAGAACTTCTCAAATGTCTCTCTTGGTGCTTTACATAGTCTGACAATGACCATTTCTGTTCAGATATTTCACGAGTCATAAGCAGGTGTGTCTGAGGGTATCTAAGTTCAGTTTGTAATTCCCTCAGTTAAACTCAGCCATAAATACAAATGGTAACATCAGCAGCACGGTGGGCCAGAATCGTTGGTGACTAATGCTGGTGGGACCCAGAGAGTAAGCAGGTACAAACACCGGGTGTTACCAAATGAGGAGGCTTTCGGAGCCAGGCAGATCAGGCCCAAGAGAGAAAGGAAGGGATGAGGCCATAATGATTCAGGCCCAGGGGCTGCCAGCTGTTGCAAAAAACAACTGCAGAGCTTTCTGTAGGTGGGAGAATTACATTCTGGCTACGCAATTTCTTGGAATATATTATAGTTTTCTAGACTGTTAGGGTAAAATACTAAAACTCCGTCCAGTATAAGCTGCAAGCTGCACTTCCTGCAGCCTTGCTGTCAAAAATATATACTTGCATTTTGTAAGAATAACTCACATGAGGAATGGCTGGAAGAGACAAACTGGGAAAACAACTAATGGAAATTAATTGCAAGTAACCCCTCTCCTGATACAGGTCAGTACCATCTCAGTAGATTGGGTGTGTATTGCCATTGCCATCCAGAGTTGAATCTTAGCTGCAGCCACTAAACATCACAAATGTTAAATTAAACTGTATGTCACTATTAATATTTTGCTCGGTTGGTAATTGGAGTGCTCTCTCCCTGATGCTAAAGGGGAAAGCAGCAGTTCCTTACAGCCCAAATCTGATTTCTGGCCCTTCCCTGTATAAGAAATACAGATTAGCAAATATTAAAAAAAAAAAGTATACTATATTACTACAGTAAGGATTGTGTTTCAATATGCTTACAAATATGAGTAACTCTACTGTCACTACTTTCACTTCTAGTTTGCTGTATCTGTAAAACCTGTTCATGTCACTAGTTCAGAAGCATCCAAAGGATATACTCCATAAACATGATACTACATACACAACAGTTGTACAAATATTTTGAGATAAGACAGCAGTTCTTATATTCATCATTTTAAGAATGAGAAATCCATAACTGGGGTAAGGGCAAGGGAGACAACACATGTTTCAGATACACAATGTCTCATCTTAAGTCATCAGATGCACAAACATGTGCTACTCATTTTAGAACAAACTAATGTCTAGTGAGTATCAATACAGCCTGACATAAATTCATACAGGATGAAGAAACCTATAAACTATGTAACTATGTAATAAACATAACTCTAATAACCTACCAAAGATTCTTTTCTTCCACCTATCAAAGGTTAGTGTATTCTGGTGGCTAGAGGCCAGCTGATTTTTTTTTGAACTATCATGATATAAAAGTCACTTTCAGAGAAGGTATGTGTAGTTTTCAGCCTTTTTTATTAAATTTTTTCTTCTTCACAGAGCCTTAAGAATTTTCCTGTGAAGATGAAGATCCCTATACAGAAAATTTAATCTTGCCAAGCTCAATTTTCTTGGTTACCTTTGCCAGGTCCCTTAAAAGTCATCTGTGGCCCGTAACTGAAAACCACAGACTGCTGAGTGGACTCAGCAGTCCTGAGGGGTACATTCTAGGAGCAGCTGAACTATGGGAGAAAGCCTTGGCTGGTTTTATTACAACTTGACTTTCAGAAAAGAGTATTGTAAAAACAGAGCTAAAACAGACCTTTTACTTAGTGCGAGGGAGTGTTAAGGAGGAACCATGCCTAACGTTGTCTTATTACAGCACATCGACGAACACGCAGAAGGTGGTAAACCAGCATGGGACAAAGCTTGCCTGGTCACTACATGCCTGAAGCTTCATTAACATCCAGTCTGGTTCATATGTAAAGTTACACCATGGAAAACTTCACTTCCCCAGCAAACTCCCCAGACAACAGATTTAAATTTCACCAGTAGGAAGGAAGGAGAAGAGAGAGGAAAGGAGGAGAAAGAATCTCACGGTAAGAAATGTGCAAACTAAGCTATGACAATGCAACATCATTTCCCATTTGCTCCCATATTCAGCTCTATGTACCACACATGAACAAATATTACAGAGAGCAACAAACTTATGTATTTGCAATATAATAACCTACTGTATACTTGCCCATATTGACAATTGAGGGTTTTAACAAGACAGCAGACAAGAACTGCAAGCTAGTGCAATCAGAGACATCTTAAAACAAACACACAATACAAGCACGTATACACGTATTTTATTATGCACCTACTCATGAATTCCAGCTGTCCTTAGTTAGGAGGCACATCATGTTATTTTCAGGGCAATATTGACAGTTATTCTCTGGACTCTCCAAAAAGGCTGTTTTATATCCTGTCTGCTCAAGACACTTACTAGGAAAAACAGTATATGGGCATGTGTCTGTGTGTGCAAGGTGGAGTTCAGGCATTTGAAGGGAAACATGAACTGTTTCTAGCCTATTGCTAGATAGCAACAAACTATGGAAAATGCATAGGAGGAAGGAAAACAGTTAATTTTGTCCCTATCAAATATTGTCATTTTTGATACTTTCTTGAATAACACTACTTTGCCAGCTGACAGTTGCCTCTTGATCTCATTATATTCTCATTGCCAGTACTACCCACAAGCAGTGCCTCAAAATCATTTAGCTTCAGAATGTCTTATCAAAATAATGTTTCATAAGTACTTGCAAGAACCTGGTCTACCCCCTGGTATTTACAGAACTTCAACACAAAACTTTGAGACGCCTCTCAGACAAAAGACCTACTAGATTTCATACACAAAAAGTTGATGTTTCTGAAGCTATTAAATAGTACCACGGGCCCATAATCCTCTCCCTTCAAGGCCATAAATCAGCTTGTCTTAGAACACTAACAAATGAACAAGGAGCCACTGTACTACCCTGTGAAATAACAGATCCCACTGTGAAACAGCAGACTCACTTTTCTTTGGCCAACAGCTTGTGTTAAACAGCATCCAACAATATGGTATTGTGCAGGCTAAAACCACTGGTATGGTGCAATTTATAAACAGGCAAAACACCAATTAGATGCTTCTGGCAAAGTATGTTAGTGTCCTACCTATGCACCACTTTAATATTAATATGATAGAGCTATCTAACATCTGTGTCTGGCACTACACACTGAGCTGAATCTACAAATCTAAAGCCTCATGGGCCACTGAATACTTTACAGAGAAGTTGGTACTTAACACAGCCGTGCACCACTGACAAACACATCTTTTAGTTTAAGAGAAACCGTCTTTCCTAAACCTCTCAAGAAGAAATCTTGTGAGTTTGAACTGCCAGGTATTCCCACATCAATGTGCGTGAGCGAGACACTTCACGTTCTCCTTCCTATTCCAAGTTTAACATCGCCTTGAAGTGGCAGTACAGTCCTGCACCTTGGACTTCGTAAGCAATCTAGCCATTCTCTTTTATGTAAGAAATTTAAAATATGGCACTAGTCATGGATACATATGCATGCTGGAGAATGTGTTCCACACAAACCTTTTAGAAGCTCTCTCGGGTATAGTTGTGGTTCTCGTTGATTGCATGCTTTGGAATATGGAAAGATTATTTTCTCTCCCATATGCAAATTACTCCGTGATGAGGAACTCTTCCTTCCACCATGCTTTTCCCAAGATCTTGGGAAACTGCTTCTAAACTTTAGTCATACTCCTGTAAATGCTGACAGACAGCTTTGCGGTTGGAGATGGTGTCTGTTCTCCTGGTGCAAGACTGAGCGTGGGGGTTCTGGATGTAGTGATAACACAAATACAGGGAAGTACTTTGCTACCAAGCCTTACTAATAAAATCCAAGTTGCCTTTAGAGCTTTAAGCCAGGGAAGAAATGCTTGAAGAATTTCAGTGCCTGACATTGAATCTGTCAGATCACAGAGCTGTTTTTATCGCTTTAACTCTCAAATGTACTAATTGACATTTTATGTTGCAATAAGAAATGCAACTTATGGCTACACATGTTCAAGTCCTGGACTTTCCCTGGGTAAAGATCTTTCTAGTTAATATTAATGCTTTTAAATAGATGATAACAAACTAGATGTTATAGTGACTGAAAGATGTGTTATGCCCAAAGGAATAAGATTCGGGAACTAAGACCAGCAAATACAAACATGAAGTATAATTGAGTGACGAAACCAAGCATCAGTATGACCCCATGGTTCAAACAGAGCTCCACAAATAGTGGACTTCAAAGCCATTCCAACAAAGAAGTATCAGACATGTCAGAGAAAACTGTTTGGAAGTGTTTAGCATTCTAGAAAACCACATGCTAGGCAAAGATTGGCCCTGTATCAATAACTTAGAATTGAAGACTTCTGTCCTTGGTAAAAATCTATGTTCTGGTTTGAAGATTGTAACGTATGAATAAGAGAGACCTCCATGAGCTGAAATCAAACATATTTTTCACTACAGAGTCTTCAGTTATCTAAACCCAAGCAATATGTACAACATGAAATCTGTGTGGTTGTAAAATTTGATTGCAGTCTCCTACAGAAAACGCAGCAATCTTGTCCTATGGGAAAAATAATAAAATACAATGATGTTGAACATTTATGAATGACCTTTCCATTCATAAAAAGCTAGGGGTCTCAAAGGAATCTTGCAATAAACTTGCATATGAGTTTATCTATAATCCATCGTGGGGAAAAAAAAAAACCCAAACTAAAACCCTTCGAGCTGGGAGAGTACTTTACTAATCTATTCCAAGTCCAGCGGAGCAGAAGCCTGCATGCTCTAGCTGTAATATTTCGCTCCACCAGAACAGCAAGCTGCCCGTCATGGGTCACATACATTGCTTATCAACAGAGGAGTGTTGGTTCACATTTATATAAATCAGAAGTCAAATCTCCAGGCCAGTGATGCTTTTTACTTCCAAAATTGCACTTTGAATTTTATGCCAATCTAACAGACAAAAATGTAGAACAATGAAAAATAAGGCTAGTGAGTATGTGATGATGGGGCTATTAATTTTACGGTGCTAAACAAGAAAATCTAGACAAAGGAAATGAGCAGATTAAATCACTTTGTAATGAGAAAAATCAACATTTAAGTGAAAGTGGGTTTTTTAAAATAAGGAAAATTATTCCAGCCGACTTTTCACGTAATTGTTGACTTTATCACCCTGTAGATTAGAGAATGTAACATGATGTTTTTCTCATCGTTGCCATTTCATCTTCAAGCCCAGGATAAACATTTTCACAGAAAGAAAAAGATAATTTCTTGATAATTTGTGGTGTCTACACCATGACACTTATGCAGCAATCTATGTTACAGGGAAGTATGTACTTAGGGAGCACGTGTAGCTATCTAAGAATGTCCTCATGCAGGATCTAATTGCATCAGAAGATATTCCAAAAAACTTATTTCAAACACCAAGGAGAAATTTTTCTTTTAAATCTGAATTACTCCATGTTCTACAGTTGATTCTTATGTGCAATTCTCCATGAGATCAAAAGGAATCTTGCACAAAGATAGGTGGATGGTTTAAATAATAAATCTACAGCACAAATACTGGAACAGACTCTTGATCCCGAGAAAGGATCTTTTGCTTGTACTTTGACTTTGATGGTATTATGATGTCAACAACAGCCAAATGAATTAAAATATTCCTTTGGCACAAGCAAAGATTTCGGCTAAAGAAAAAAAAAATCCTAATAATATATGTATTTTTTAATTCTATGCTCAAGACTATTTGGGATTCTAGTAACAAATCTTTGAATATAATCACGTCACTTGTCACCAAATTCAGAGGAAACCGGATGCCAGTTTTTCATAACTAAGACAACCGTTCACATCCACATAGAAGTTACTTTTTCAATCACACATATGACCAGCCATAGAGCATTTCATACACACTATTTTCCAGTAAAAAACATTGCCAAGTAAGCTTTCATTATACTAGCACTAGAAATAAACAAACACATTAGCAGTTTAAAGCAAACTGTAAAAGGTGTTGTATACAACACAAACGTTTTACTGGCATTAGGAAAAAATGTTGAATATCAATAAGCTTGAACTCTCAATTCAATGAATATTTAAAGTTCAAATGTATTAAGATGGTCAGTTTAAAGAATCACTTACATGAAGCAACTGAAAAGAAAGCAACAGTCTTGTTAGCTAGCCTGAATATTTACAGACGTTAGCACATGCACAGTAGCTGTATATACGTAGTAACCGCATCCAGATGAGATTTTGGCAGGCAGGCAACCAGAATTCATGCATCTTAATAGTCATATAAGTGCAACATGGTAAAAAGCATTAATTTAAGAACCCAGCCTAGGGTATATTATTCATGCTTAAGACCACCACCCAAATTAACCACAACCTTAGAAACAATTTTGTCCTAGTATCTCTAGTCAGCTAGTTTCACTAAGCTCATCCCTTTAACAAGTCAGTAACTTCTGTTTTGAAAAGTGCACCAGAGGTATACTTCCCTTATGGACACACACGGACTGAATCACGAACAAGCTAATGAGAGGATCCTTCTTATACCTTTTGTATGGCACAGGTGTGATTCAAAATCAAATCTTTCCGAAGAAAGTGCTTGAAAACAGATCGCTGACTTTCAAGAAATGTGCTCTGACAGACTACCACACTGGACTTCTTTTGGCAGGTCTCTGTCAGCCTTCTTTCTCTATTGAAATAGTTCTTCCTTGCATAAACAAATTTTAGTTGGATGCGAGACTTGTACCAGACTCCTCCATATCCTGGATGACTGCCAGAACTACTGAGACTCCAGCAGTCTCAAATGTTCCTCATGAGATGAGATACCTGGGTTCAAAGCGTTTTGGAAAGAGAGGGGTTTAATACATACATGTATTAGATATATGTATGTATGTATAGGTAACCTAATCATCTCTAGTTAGGTTTTGGGGGATCCCAAAAGACGGCATCACAGAGGACATTTCCTTCTCCTAATTTTGCAAGAAAGCGCAGACATGCTTGGTGCACTCAAATCCAAAGGAGAAATTCCTTTATTAAGAATTTGAATGTTCAGGTGTCACCTTACAGCTCAGGGTGCAAGTTCCTTCCTGGGTATTACTTCTGCAACACCTTTTTCTTTGGCACTTGCTTGGCTACATGACTGACGCTGCAAAATTGCTTAGCCTTTTGTGAATATCAGTGTAAGACATCTGTACAGGCAGTGTAATTAATACACCGTTAGGAGGTGTAGGCACCTAACCGGATGCTTTTAATGCCACCCAATGACAGAGTATCCATAAGTCAGATGCGGGAATGAGACTGGATCTCACTTTTGTCCCAACTCATATGTAACACCTATTTAATCATTAGATACAATTTTAAAAAGCAAAACCACATTTTCACCTCTGGAGCTACCTCTCACTTGCTGAAGTTAATCATGTACTTTTGAAATCCAGAGGCTCTCTCTTAACTTGCAGATAGATTTAACAAAAACTTCCATACCATACAAAATGCAATGCCAATTTAGAAACCTTATATAAAACAGCACTAAAGCTAAGAATCAATAGCAACACATTTCCTTCCTTCAGCTGGTTGGTACTACAACCATAATGCTAGTTACAAAACCTGAAATGCACCTACCTACTTCAACAGCTGTGCTGCTTTTCACATTCTGTATATAATATTCTTTGAAAACACAGGAGGTGTTTATACAGTTTGTACAGGTGACAATCATTAGAGGCAAAATGCTCTTGCTCCTTTCAGCAGTGCAGAAAACCAAAAGCTTTGCAAAACCTACGCTTGCTCGCTAACCGTAAGAGGAGAGTAGTAAGGCAAAGGTCTGCAAGGGACCTTGCACCTTCCTGGGGGCTTTGGAGCAGAGCCCTGCAGCGGTGCAGAGAGCAGCCTTTCTGCAGGAAGCCAGAGGCACTGAAACACGAAGCATTTCTCTAGTTGAAAACCATTACCGTAAACAAGGGATGTGGTGAATCTGCAGACTATGATCTGGTCTCTGGAGAAGAATCCTCCCCTCTTACCCTGTTCTTGTTTCTTATGGACCAGCTTTGCATGAGGGGCCGTGAATTTCAGTCTAAAAGTTTAAAATTTTCTCACTAAGCTTTCAATGGGTTAATTTTAAATATGGATCTTTTCTGTAGAGGGTTCAATTCCACATTCTCCCTCCTAGGATGCTGAGTATATGCCAAGCATTTATCCATTTGTTTCAGAAGTGTCATATCAGGAATAAATCAATGTGTTAAGAATTGCCTGATAATGTTGTTGTGGGATTAATCTTACAGAATAGATCATCGGCACGACTACCTTTGGCATTCTGTGTGCACATTGTTCCATTTTAAGCATGAAAAGCCTCTTAATGCCAAAGTAGAAGAGCCATATATTGAATGATCTGCCACCATTCAATATTTAATCCTGCAATTGAAGCCACTAAAGGGATACAGCAAAGTAACAAGATGAATGAATTGTGACCTTAAACTTGCAAAAAGACATCCCAAACAATTTATCTTTCTGGCCCGTAGTGCATTCTGTGGCCAATACTCCTATCACTCCTCCACAGTTCGGGATCCGTAGATTGATCAATGCCACATTAGCAAAGTACCTGAGAAGACAGTTTAGGAATTCAGACAATCCGGTGCATATGCTTTAAGAATATTCTGGGTCAATTTGGCTTATCTGTAGCCAAAAATAAAGGCTCCTTAATGAAAAATCAATTCCATTTTCACAAATGCATTTCTAAACAACAGTGGCAAGGTGACTAGAAATAAAGCTTTTACTAATCAACAAAACACAAATAAAATACTCTGAAAATCAGATCAGCCCAAATAAATCATTGGATTGATGCAATTTTAAGACTTGCTAAGAGATTATTTTGCAATTTAATTTTCAAAATAAATGTATTGCTCCTTCCTTGCAAAAGAAAAAAATATCAATATAATAAGCACAAAGCGGTACCAAGACTGATGGGGCTGAAGGCCATTAAGACCTCAGAAGCCACCAACTAAGTAGACCCAAATCTTTTGCTCATGCCCTCTGTCACAACCAAATAATTTTTCAAGGTACGTGCTAGGATTGACATGGTAGTCCTAGCTAAACTCATGTACTAGCAAATATTCCATGATGCACTGTGGTGGGAGACACACAGAAAATAATCAACAATGAATATCACCTATTTACCTGCTAAGAATAAATCTCCCAAATCAGAGAGAAAACATACAGCCATGCTTGACTTCAAGTACAATTTTCTGTCCCTTTATTTCATGGTACCCAATTGTGCTTTCGAAATTAGCATCCTTACTTAGGAACGATACTTTTCCCGAATGAGACTATTGCTATTTATTAATAAGGTGTCAGTAGCATTTATTAGCCAGTATAAGACACAAATTCCAATCAGTTTCATCAAGGAAACGTTCTGAGATCTCTTAACATAAAAACTGGTCACAAAAGGCCTGGTATTTGGACGTTACCGCAGGTACTCCATCCACCCCGTCTCAATAGATTAACTGACATAATTTTTAAAAAAACTCCAGCAAATAGATCTTAAACAGGGCTTCTAAATTTGTGATTTTTTTTTCCTCTCATAATAATTCTTGTGCATTGAATTAATTAAATTTGTTATCGAAAACTGATGTGGTAGAAGAGTAGGTAAGCCAAGCAGCCCAGAGGTGGCTGCACTTGACTGATTAAGATGAAAATTTTATTTCTTTTTCATGAGTGAATTTCATTTCTGCCCAGTTGCAGATCAATGGATCAGAAATGAACAGAATTAAGCATGCCTAAATCAAAACAGAATGTTATTAAAAATGACAAAACAAGAACAACTTCTTCGGTTTATAGTACTGTGATGCTGCAACATAAATAAGAAGGGACCAAATTAGGACCAAAGGAACCAAACGTTCAACGTATATTGATCGCTCCTGCAAGAGACAATGAGAGCAGTATATGTAGACATATCCAGGCATAACGTATTAGTTAATGCTTACAGTAGTGGATTTTTTTTTAATGAATGCACAAGTGCTTCATTATTGATACTAACTATCTGTAGGTGATAAAACAAACTGGGGAAAAAATTAGTTTCTTAAAGAAATGTATCATCTATTTCTATAAAATTTTCTCCATAGTATCACATCTCTAAGGAGCTCAGCTAAAAAACATCAAGGTAGGAACATGATCTAAAGTCTACTAAATTAATGAAAGTCTTCTACTGAATAAGGCGCGATTGATTTACAACCCTTACAAAGCCAAGTAAGGAGGTCAGTTCTTCCGATTAAGATTTTGGGCTTTTCTAAGTTAACCTTTTTGTGCATAGGTAAATACATATCAAACATACTTTTTGTTTAATAAGACAGTACTTTTAAAGTAGCAAAGCTACTGAAGCAAACAGTAACTTCAGCAAACAAAAAGTACTTCCCTCTTTTTTTTTTTTAAAAGGCATCTACATTTGAGACTAATTCACTACTTCCATCCTTTTTTGTCTGTCCAACAATTACCTGGGGAAGCTAATCCCTGATCAGCCAGCAGTTCCTCTTATAGTTCAGTCTCTACTGTACATCCGCATTTTTCCATTTTAATATGGCCCATTCAAATAAGAGAAAATGAGTAATTGCTTTCTTTATAAGGCTCAAAACAAAAACTTGCCTCAAGTTAAAAATTACTTTAAGTTCACATAGGAATGAGCTCTTCAACTGTAGTACCAAATTTATATTTGGCTTTGTGGGTGTACAGTAGTGAGACACATGCTTGTAGGTGGAGTCTCATCTGAAGTTATGTTTGTTCCAACAGTGTTAGAAATCTATTAAAAAAAAATGCTGGCTTGTAAACTTCATTCACAAAGAAAAAGGAGGTTGTTAAGTTTTGAACACAAAGAACAAATACATTAACGAGTAATGATCTCTCTTACAGTTTTGTATTTTCATTTGGGTGTTTGCAAAGCCAATTGTTATTTTGGAAACTGTGGAAACCCACAGATATACAATCTGAGTTTTAAAAAAAAGATTAAATTATTTCATTTGAAGATGCATTGCAGAACTCTGTATTAATTGTGCTTCAATAATTTCTATGCTGGATTTGTTGCCTTTACAAAGAATAAAATCTCTTTATAGCTGCCAATGCTATATACTCCTCCTGGATCTAAACCAGATCTGTTCTCTCTGGTGAATTCCATCTCAGCTTCATCAGTGAAACACCACTGTGAACACCTTTGGGGAAGCAGTGAAGGGAGGAGTTTGGAGATGTACTTAAAGTTACCCAATTTTGTTAATTTACAACCAAGACCAGGACAGACCAGGACACAATTCACTAATCCAAAGCTAGGTTAACTTTGCAAGACCAAAGGATGTATAAATCAGCATTTTCATTACTAAACCAAACTGTAAGCACAAATAAGGCCCCTAGCAGTTCAGTCAGAAATGGTCATTTCCATAGAGCCTCTTTTCATATTAGAGCTACACTTCAAACCTCCGCTGGAAAACCTAAGCCTACTCATGGAAATCCTGAATGCCTCTCAACTGCAAGACTTGTTCGCTTGCTTTATCTAAAGAAAATAAGGTATCATTCTTTACATTAGGAACCAGTTCTGTTGGATGTTGATAGCTATCAGGTTTGGTCTATTCTTTTTCTGATACAAAAAGCTTTCACAATGCCCTCAGCCTCCACAGAGTCTAAATGCTGCTGAACACATGAAAAATAACTCATGTTATCATATCCTGATGCTCAAATCAGCATAAAGTCTGCAAGTGCCATATAATCATTATCTCAGCTTTTTAGCACGGAAGCATTAGTGATTTCACAGAAATAAAAGCAGTAACATAGCATGTGAAAATCTGCACGGCATCGTCCCGAAACTTATGGGACACAGACAGAGAGTGAACGCCCTAGCTGGAGTTGGAAAACTTAAGTCACATGAGGATTAACTTCTATCAATTTATCCTACCACACTATTTACCACATATTTGCAGGTATTCAGATATTCTTTGACTTATTTCCACAAACATAAAAAGCCCATTTCTTTTGCTTCTTCAGCTTTTTTTTTTTTTTTTTTTTTTTTTTTTTTTTTTTTTTTTTTTTTTTTTTTTTTTTTTTTTTTTTTTTTTTTTTTTTTTTTTTTTTTTTTTTTTTTTTTTTTTTTTTTTTTTTTTTTTTTTTTTTTTTTTTTTTTTTTTTTTTTTTTTTTTTTTTTTTTTTTTTTTTTTTTTTACAAATTGATGAAGAATGAAATGAAACTGTATTTACAGGCAGTCTCTGATGCCTCTGTCCAAATTAGTATTTTATTGCTAAATTGAAAGAGTATCCAAATAGCAAAATCTTTATTGGAAGTCAATAGAAAAGTTTTTTTATTTAAAACCTCTCTTCTTAATAGCTTACTATTCATATTGATATTAATTTTTAGTATTAGAGGCAATATTTTAAACATACAGTAACTTCTGCAAGCTTATGTGTCTTAAATAAAACAAAGGAAACAGAGGAAGTCCATCTTCTCTCCATTGTATTATTTTACCAAGAAAACCCCTCGTGATCTCTATTTTTGGAGGTTTTTATGTTAAATATCTAAACAAAACTATTAGGTTTTTTAAATACAGCACTATACTGTTTTTGTATCTGAGCAATAAATATTGCAAAGGTCCTAATTCACTACTGTACTACCCCAGCTTATGAGAGTAATACTATTGAAAACAGTGATACCAAAGTTCTGTAATTCTGTCATAACTCTTACTCATAAATATGCAACAGAAAATATGGACTGATATTTAAATGGATATCATAAATCCGTATGCACGGACAAGACTGCATTATGTTTTGATTTTCTAGGAGTGGACAGTAGAGATTAAAGAAACAAGTGTGAAAACGATCCCTTTTTAGCCATTTTTTCATTGTATTTATTCAGGGAACCAGAAGACAGAATTTGATTTCTCTTAGCCAGGAAATGCTGAAGAAGTACCACTGTTTCTTCATCATCTTTTTCTATAGTTGTGGAGCAGGTGGCCTTAGGGAGATTTAACGGCTTGGCAGAAGCCTACACTAACACATCACAAAGGCACAGGTGATGGACAAGAGTATGTTTCCTGAATTTGAAGAGAAAGAGCTGATACATGTACACACCGCTTGCTGAGATAGAGATTAGAAAAGGCTGATAGTGGTAATAGGTTGAAAAAATATCCGTAGCTAAAAATGCATATGAACAGGAAAATACATTGTCATTATACTGTTAATTATCATTATTTTGAGGAGGACATGATGTTAAACTCAAAACGTGTTTCAGCCATGATTTAAAAAGCAGAACTTTTTTTCTTTCATAACCAGGTAAACCAACAATACATTCTCAGAGGAGACCTTGGTAAAAAAAAAAGAAGGAAAAAAAAAAAGGTAAGAAAAAGCTTTGGCTTTCTTAAAGACTGTGCTTCTGTTAACTTCTATGTATTTACACTTCTCAGTGACTCAACAGCATCACACAGATAAAGCCCAAAGGAAATGTAGCAGCTAATAAATTATTAAGCCGTCCTCCTTTCAAACATCAGCACCGGGCAGTACAAAGGCTTGGCATGCCATGTCAGATGCAAAAGGATCTGCAAATCTGAAAGTTACCGGAGCTGGGGAACAGCTGGCTCTGCAGATCCCAAGGCCCACCTGGGATCCACTTACTACAGCCTGTCATTCTCGCCGAGTTTAATGCTTATACAGTCAATGAAACATTAGATGAAGCTAAAGGATACATCCCCAAAGAATCTGACTTATGCTCTGGGAAATGACCTTTAAGCAGTCACCTTCTGATAGAAAATTAAGCTACAGCTCTCTGCGTCTGCAAAAATACCTTGATGTTGGTGATTTGTTCCTAATGGCATACATGCATTATGTTGGAACGATCACATACGTATACCTATTTGTTTGGGTTTTCTTTGCATTTTATATTTTCACGCTTCAGCACACCAGGAATTAGTTGCTAAAGTGATTAATTTAAAATTATTGCAGTCAGTGGTTTTTCAGTGACAATTGAAAGCCCAGAAATTCATTTGGCTTGTTTTAAAAATCAAACTTGCATTGCCTGTGGAAGCATTTTCTTAACTCTTTACCAGTATAACAACCAAACACATTCTCTTATTTTATTGAAAGAGCAATAGCCTGGTTTTGATGGCTACTATCATGAGAAACATGATAAAAAAACATGATTCCTTTTATGATCTTGATAAAGAAAATTTCTTTATTAGGAATAGGCCAGAGTGAAAACTATGAGTATGATATGGGAAGAAGTGTATGTTTGTGAAATGACATAGGAAGAAGTGGCAAAAAGATGCAAACAAGCTAGAAACATACTTTAAAGCAGAACAAGTGAAAATCAAATCTTAGCATTGTGTTTCCAACAGACCTGACTCTTGCCTATTGCATGCCTAATGTTATTTGTTGGGGAAAAAAAAAATGTTTATAATGTTGGCATTTCAGAGAGAACTCTTTCTCAAAGCTAAAGAGCTGAGAAGTTGTTGGCCATACCACAGCCACAAAAAAAACACCAAACCAAATTAAATTTAGCACTCCCCCCTCCCCCCAGTCTTTCTCAGCTTGGACACGATGCACAGGCTTCCGAATTTCGATTGCTTAGCAATTACTACCAGAGGAAAAAGAAGTGTGTCACATCCTGATGATGCCAGCAGCAGCACCAGCACAGGAACTCATGCAGGAGAAGATTTATGTCAAACCCCAAATCCTCCTGCTATAAGGAAATGATTGCAATAACATTTTTAACAATGTTTAGTATTTTATATTTTGTAAGTGGTAGAAACCAAATCTATTAGAAATATTGCTCTAATGACTTTGTATGCAGATGTTAAAGCTCTAGTATGTTTACTGGTCTTCCAATTTTTACTGAACACTACTACAATTCCATTCCATCACTCGTAAAATTGCATTTAACTGTATCTGAAAGAGGGCTGTCAACACTACAAATAGTATATGGAAGACAGTGGACCACAACTTCAAACCACTACAAGTTTTGAGACTTCATACGAATGACTTTCTTTGAAGTAATCCCTGCCTGAATTACAGTACATGTGAACACAACACGAACTTGAGGCCATTTGATACCAAATAGTAATTGAAATTTTCTGTGCATTTTTTCAGAGGTAAGAAAGTTTTATGGAATTTCAATGTCTGTCTGCAAAGCTAACCTTTGCAGGAAAAGTAGAATAATTTCTGCAGGTGCATTTAGAATAAATTTATGAATCTAAAATAGTTTAATATTTCCAGTTTTAAAGCTAGATGCTACAGATTTTGTAAGGAATGCAAAAAATACTATCAGTACACTAAATCCATTGCAAAGCCACATAAACACGTTTTAACTCTACATCCCTGAATGCTGAAGAATTCACCAGACCAATTTCTAAGCTTTAAAATGGTGTGATACCATGATCTAGACTATTCTTTGAGTGGTGAAAAAACGCACATTTGACTACGGCACAGAGCATCTGCATTATTCCCATATTCTGTGCTGTGCACAACATCTGTGGCCCCGATAATATGTAGGCTGAGCTAGGAAAAAAAGGCAAATGCACACACTCCTTCCCCAAAAAAACAAGGAGGACTTAGGAAGTAACGAATTATAAGAAGAGTTGTATTGGACTCTATGATTTTCCTTCTTCATTCTTTGCTATTTTCAGTGTTTGGAACAATTACCCATTAGTGATATTTTTGCCCCAAAATATCCATGTTCTCTTCAGTATCAGTACCACCAGAACCCTTTCTTTCCTCCACAGCTTTCTCAGTTTTGTTGTCAATGGTGGCTGCTGTGGGGAGGAGGATTGTGGTCGGTTTATTTGGCTTTGCTGCGTTGTGTTACAACGGGTTTATTCAACTCCTCTAGTATAATTTCTGAAAATCACATTTTCCCAAGCAAACTGTGGAGGAACTTTTTGTCCATATAAGAAAGAGAGGACAGTTTGCACTAGGGGGGAGGCGGGAAAGGCCTATTTTAAACTGACTTAAGATCCCGGTAGTCCAGACATGCAACTAAACTCAGGTGTAACACTTTTTAACGCTTCCTCTACAGTCCAAGACACACACACTGAGGAGCAAATCACCTGACTTAACCTGGGCATCTACTTATGCCCCAAAGTACTTGAACCACATTCCAGAGTTCCTCTCCGTCGATCATAAAGGGAATACAGACATAGACTCCATTCGGACAAATCCTTCCTGTGCTAACTTTGACAAATACGATTACATTGGCACACACAGAACCTATGCTTGTAAAAATACTCCGAGATGTGCAATCTTAAAATTCACTGATTTCTTTGAAGTAACACAAAACAATATAGCAATAACCATTAGAAAAAAAGAGCTGATGTAAATCTAATGACCAAAAAAAATCAATAGTCTGTTTTTTGGTAAGGATGGAGCAGATAAAGATCCCAGTTCATTGAATTCTCATATAAAAGGGAAAAAATAAGGGGGGTGGCGGTGCATGGAAGTGATTGCCTTCGAACAAACATCTGCTGAAGAACACAGAAATGACAGAAACCTGCAGGGAGATGAATCCCACCTATACCGATGCTTTAAGTCAAACAGAATTCACCCATCTGCTTCAATGCATTTGAAAAGCATTAGTTAAGTAGATTAAATAGAAACACCTATTAGAGGGATGTGCTAGTATAGACAAGATCTCAGGGAGCTAGAAAAGCAGTGAAAATGCAGAGATGCCGTGAGAGAATGAGACACGGTATTTAGAAAGAGTGGGGGAAAAGCAATGTAAAAAAACGCATGTGGTATCAAAACACCCATCACCTTTACTGACAAAACCTTAAAGCTTAAAAACAATGAAAACGCAGACTACTTTTACACTAACATATTCCTCAAGAAAAAGAGTAAAGGGGGAGGAGAAAACACTCAGTGCTGCTTTTATTTTCAAGGCAGTTTCACTAGCACCTTAATAACACTATTTTTTAAGGGAATGAGGAAATGCACATGATCTATTTGTATGCTTGTTTATAACAATATATGAAAACACATATCAAGACGACATAATACCTGCATTTTCTTAATATACCTTTTCCAGCCTCAAAATGCCAAGTAAAGAGCAGTTTATCCTTTCAATAGGCAGCATTATTTGTTATAGAAGTGATTTTTACACATTTTACTGACAATTTTTGAGAGACACTTTCTGTTTCAGAAGCTGGATACCAAGTGTATATTGTGTGCAGCTTTAAGTGACATTTAAAAAAAAAAAAAAAGTATTCACTTAACTGCCGAATTTTACATTTTGAGGTCTTAACTGGGGCTATGCCATGTCCCTTATGCACACTAGACCTAAATTATATAGCATGGGCCCTGAGAAGCCCAGCTAATTCCCCTACCTGCACCTCACTCCTAGTTTGATCTTGTCTTCTCTGCATTATATATCTTACTATTCTCACCCTATGGGCCAAAAGAGACTCATTATCCACCTGAAAAGCAAAAAACACAGCACACATCTAAATCTCAAACTGGTATTTGCATGTCCTTGTTATTTCAACAGGAGCTATGCAAATTGATTTCAAGGATATAGTTATAGTTTGAGAATTTCCAGGAGCTCCCAGCAGATCTGACATTACATCTCCCCCGTTCCATGGAAGTGAACCAGGTTGGCAAAACAAGAGCTGTTTTAAGCCTCTGACCACTTGCAAACTTTTCTTCTAATTTACATCTGCTGCAAAAAACATACTGTACGCTCACAATCAAAGCAGTAATTCTCACTCTATGTGTTGTCATTGTAAATGACCTCAACGTCCAATTTTCAGTCCAATTACTGTCCGCCTACTGGCTACCAAAACCATCCTGCTGCTGAGGAGTTGTAGGAATATACCTCAAAACCTGGCAGTGATTTTCACTGATTTTTTTTTTAATTTATTTTTATTGGTGAGAAGTAGATAGATCTCAGCTGAAATAAATCGTTTCCCATGCCTCATAAAGCCAACAGATTTCATCCAAAAACCAGATACTAAAATCTTCACATTTAGCTTCACATGTGCCTTTCACCTGTCCACGTACTACTTGACAAGCAATTCTTAACTCCTTAGCTGAAAAGTACAATACTCCTAACTACTTATATACTCGCTTTCCCTATAACAAATGCCTTGACTGACATCCTCAAGAAAGAATCTGGGTTAAGCCCCAATTAGTAAACCAGTCTTAACATTTCTGCTGTACCTTTGAAGAAGGGCCATACCATCATCCGCTTCATAGAGATATTGTTGAATTGTGACACCTTAAAAAAAAGTATGAAGCACTTGAAAACTCACAGATAAAATGTATGAAACAGAAAAGTTCTTTTTGTCACGATGCAAATTTGGGAAGGGAATTTATAAAGTTAAACAATCTAAAAGTTGTAACTCATGAAACACATGCCAGGACTCACACAAGCCAGATTACAGGAATAGACAAGGGGAGAAGAATGGCAATGCAAGGCCAAAGTAGGAGATCATACCATTGTAAGGGGTCTTCACTTGCTATAAGGTCCTGCTATAGGATCCTACGCACCAAATGCATCAGCCAAAGCATTACAGTGCCATAATATGTTCCAGCACTATTTTCCTGTACAGGCAATACATGAGCAGTGGCAGAGAAACCTTAGTGAAGGAGTCAGTCTCCCACTGAAATCACGAGACCTGACAGGTCTGATAAAAGCAGAGTCCTACTGCTCGCGCCAAAAGAGACCAGGGGGAAATGAAGGCATTTCCTCACTTTGAACTTCTTGTAAGGTCTCCAGGAGGCATGTAAATGCTACAGAGTTATTATAATGCCTTTTCAGGGCAAATATCCTTTGCGTAGTAACATGAAAGAATCAAAAGCATGCAGATTCTTTATGCTGGAGGAAGAGCTCAGGTACAATTAACGTGTGCCTGAAATTCTACGTAGTACATGTTTTACAGAGAATTATACTGACTATATTGAATAGCAAAGTGCAAGTAATTCTTAATGGATGACAAGGAGATAGATTGTGGCCTCTGTATCTTAATTCTGACCTTCAAAATTACATTGAACACATTTTAAAGGATATTATAGATATGTTTCAGCTACTGAGTTCATGTCTTATGTAAGTTCATTTTTTATACACTAACATCCATAGCATCATATAATATTGTCAATAAATTGAATGCAAAGTTATTATTCCAATTTCTTATTAAAAAGAGAATTGTCAACTTCCTCATCTTAAAAGCATGCCCGAGTTGCTTCCTCTGTTCAAAGACCGTACAGACTTAAAACTTCCTTTGCCTTAGTTCTGAATCCACCCCATCCCTACTGAGCTCTTCCACATCTATGAGCACAAGCATCAGCCTCCATTTTGCCAGTGCTCCAAACCACCCAGCAGCATTTCCAATTAATTCTCTCCTCCTGCTTCGTTTGCATCCTGGTTTCTCAGCGCTCATCTCACTGCCCCTGCCCCAAGTACGGGATTTTCTGACTGGTGGCTGGGATGAGAAAGCACTGGAAAGAAGGTGTGCTGGGGTGAAGAGAGCATGAGTGCAGTAAAAAAAAATTCCTGCTGTAGCACATTCTCTGTCTTCACGTTTCTTTGTGTTTCCCCCTCCAAGAAAGGAAGGGGGGGAAGTTACTGATTTAGATAACTGTAGACTGATGCTCATTTGTTACGTTGTAAATACACTTAACAGTATTTTCATATATGCCAGTAGAATCCTGTAAAACATTTTGGTCTGGGGTTATTTTTTCTCATGCTAATATAAAAGTTTGGGCTGGAATTTAAAGTACAGCACTTGGATGTTAGGAAACCTGGCAAATTCTCAAACTGGCAGGTGTTAAAGAAAATAAATAAATAATCAGAACAATTCTCAACAGTCCACCTTGCAAAAGTGTTAAAAAAAACAGAAATGCATTGTTATTAAATACTATTTAAGGCCAGCTAAGCAACTGAGATAGGTGGATGATGTTAAACATTTTATTTTTGCCAGCTTTCAAAACGCAACTTTTCTTACACATTGTTTATAGCAATCTGCAGGAACCACAGATTCACAGGAACGAACGAGACAGTGAGAGGGATTACCCATTCTTAATAGGACACTAACTTGTTCTTAAAACCTCTGGGAGACAGATTTCACAGCCTTCCCAAGACATCTCAACCAGCACTTAGCTACCCTAATGCCTAAACAAAATCTCTCTCTCAACAATTAGCACATTATTTCTTGATCTACTGACAGAATGGCCCACAAAGTTGCTCCCTGCTCCTTATCATCAGCCTTGTACGTACCTGAAAATGTCTAAGGTCTTTCCACCATTTCCCCTTCTTTAGAAAAAGCCCAGTTTGGCCATGGTTTCTTCAGAGGACATACTCTCCACTTCGGATTTCAGCTAATTCCGGGTTTTTTTCTCCCCATGGTCTTGGGTCCAAAACTTAATATAGATTTGTGAATCTCAGTGGTAGACAGTACTATTGGTGAGGCCTTACTAGTGCTGAGAGATGCTGAAGGAATTACTTTACGACTATTTCATATGACACTCATGCTTACACATCCCCACAGATACTTTTTTTCTTTCCCTTCACAAAATGATTCGTTGGTTGATTCACGCTCTATGGACAATCCCTTGCAGTACTAGCTCCTTTCTGCCCGGCAAGTGGTTCTCCCACCTTGGAGGTGTGAATTAATTATTGCTACTTCAGAATTGCACCTGTACTTTTTCTTACTGAATTGCAGCTTATTTACTACAGGTTTTTGCTCGCAAGTCCAAGGTATGAAGATTGTAATGCTAATCCCTTCCAGCAAAGTGTTTGCAGCTCCTTCCAGCCTTGTACTGCTAGCAAAAGTTAATAAAAATACTCCAAACATTCAAAACCTCGATGAAAGTATTGACCAGGAGTGGAACCAAGAGCTTCACAAAACCTCAGCTTTTCGTTGTTTAGCTGGTAGATCAAGCAGCCCTCCTCTGCACGTACAACAGTCTATAATTCTGTTCTTGTTATATTTGCGGTGTAACACAACATGTAATGGAAGTGAAAAGGCAACAGATACTCCCAAATTTATGATTCGATTTGCTAAGAAACAAAACAAAATATTCAGTCACTCGTGTGTTACGTAAAATGCTCTTTTCACTAGTGTGTCTGAAAATCCTAACACTCTGGATGTTTCTGTTTTTACTACGTGGAATACTCAAATTGATTGAAACCTTACACCAAGCCAAATTTATGAGAAGTTTGGTTTGTCTCCAAACCTGTATTTTCAAAAAAACTTCATGCTGTTTATAAAGGTGCAAGTGATAATGGTGCACAACCCCAAACTGGCAAATAGACAAGGGTTGAAATTACACACCCTTACATGTAATGGAAGCAGGTAGTTTCTGTTTTCACTGTTTGGTGACATTAATGCAGTAATACTGAGTAACTGCTGACAATTAGCCAGAAGATGGAGCAGAGGTCTTGTAAGAAAACTACTCCCTGGTGGCAAAATATTGAAAATTCAATTACACTCTGTTTATTACAGGCGCACATTAGGAACTGCATTCATAATAAAGACCTTGATAATATACAAATTAATCGCAGCACAGGGGAGTGCTTTAGTAACTTTTTTACTCCTTGATGTATTCTTCGATATTAAGTTTTTAATATATCCATAGACATACTGAAATGCTTTCTATAGAGCTTTTCAACTAAAATTCCTTAAATACAATAGCATGATATGTGAATATTGTTCTGAAAGACAACAAGATAATTTCTATTACAGTTCATTAGAATAAAACAAGGTGTAGATACCAATTTTTAAATACCCTCTAGGTATTCTTCATATTTTAAGATTCATATTTGTGCTTCTATGAAGTATGCTATCATGCAAACATTGTTACAGTCATATAGGCTACAGCCTTGCATAGTTTTCTGCACATACTCACATTTACATATGTGAATACTTTCTTTCAATTTAAGAACAGCCAGGGACTTGGAGGTATGCATATCCAATTTCTGCAGATATTGCAGATCAGTTTGAAATAAGATTGAATAATCTAGTTCTTAATATTCAGGTTACAGCAATTGCACAAAATGCTCCCAAGAAGAGTAGCCAGATATAAATTCATGCGATGACAATGTGTATTGGATACCGTTGAATAATTTATTTTCTGAATGAATTTAGTCAGCAGTTTGTTTAGCCTTTTAATAGTCTATTGCCTACTTTAAAGACTTCTATTTGCAAGTTCTTCAGCACAAAGGCTTTAAAGTGATGTATTTCAGATCTAGCTATATGCTTACTGATTTTAATTGTATTTTGCCAGTGAAAGCAGTCAGACCTGTGATACTTCACTGATTCTGAAGTGGAATAAAAAAAGTCCATTGTCTTCATATTTAACTTAATCTTGTATGTTACTTGAAAAATGTAAAACTCTAGAAAAAGTACTGAACACATGCATGGTATTCTACAGGTTAGCTGTCTCTAATTTTGTTTGAGAGACATTCCTAAGGAATCCTGGTACCGGAGTTTCATTACCAAATACTGCAAACAAAGGCTTGAAACTTGGTCGTGCCTGACTAGGCTCTGTGTTACTGAAACTCTCTTTGGATCCGAATAGTCTGAATCTCGTTTGTAAAATCATTCCACTTTAAGGAAGAAATCCTCGTGCTTTCTGCTTTGCAAAGGGGTTCCCTGAATCTGCAAGGTACAGTAACTTTTAGTGGTGCTCAAGCCGCTGACATTCAAGACCAGCCCCAATGACTGGATCAGATGGGACCTTGGTTCCGCGAGAATATGCCCTGCGTAGGACACAAGATTGCACAGGAGGTAACTGATGATAGCTCTGGTATTTGAAATTGGCTGGAACAATAACCCTGCAGCCTTGTCCCAGCAAAGCTTGGACGCTCCTCTGGCAATCAGAAAAAAAAAACAAAAACCCACAGAAATGAGTTTAGGATGATTAAAAAATAAAGGTGTCTGGCAATAAACCCAATTCGCAATGAAGCAGGAATTATGAATTTCATGTTCTCTTCTGCAGCAAATTAATCTTTTACAGGTAGGCCCCTCCCTCATACTGCCCACGCAAACTCCTTCAGCAGCCACTCCTAAGCATCATTTGACTACTTTGAAAATGCCAGATCACTGCAGAACCCATGGAAATAAAGAATTTATATGATAAGATCTCTTTGTGAGACAGACTGCTTCCTGGCAGAGATGAGATGAATGAATGTCACATCCTTCTAGCTTTCAAGTGTGTTGTTTTTCAGGACTTGCACTCTGAAGTCAGGCACAAAAATGAGATGCAGAACAATGCTGTGTGGGACAGTGTGACAAATTTCAACTCCAGGAAGAAAGACTAGGTAATTTGAGTTCATCCCAACATCACAACCCTTGTATCTGCAAGTTACTCAGTCTGCCTGGTGCATTTCATGCGAATAATCTCAACAAGGTAAAGAACAAAGAATCTTCACATGTTCATGGGATCGAGCCATCAAGCCAGATCTTGCTCCATAAAATCAGTCTGATCTGTAAAATCAGTCTGTTCAGGTGGTACCTGGAAAGGCAGCACACAAACTCCAGCCAAACCTGTAGATGTTATGAGTGAAGTCTTGAAAGCAGCATTACATATGCACATATGATTTATGACCTCCAGCTATCCACATACTGCCTTTATAGGACTGGACTTTTTTTTTTTTTTAAATCACCTGATAGGTGATGGCTCCAACCAACTCTATAATCTAGAATAGTGCAAGCTGATATATTACAGCTTTCATGATATCCTAGTTGATGCTGCAGGCTTTATGTGACTTCTGATGATGTCAGTCAATCTGTATATGGTTTGGTCCCTCCTCAAGTGTGCTTCCACAACTGATAGATACATTGCAATACTTGGCTGTCTGGAAAACCCTTCTATTGATATGTTACAGGCCATGCAGTGAAATCGCAAATGGAATACTTCTTGCAGGCTCAGAAGGTGGCCAAATGACCTGCAAGTTAAAAAGCTGTGCACCAGAACAGTCTGAAGAATGGGAGCACCAAAATGAGAAGGGCTAACAAGAAACCTACAGATTTCTTGAATCTCCTCAAATGTAGACACCTGACAGGCTAAAGCCATCCTACATTTCAGAATGAGGAAATACTACGAACACAAGCATTTTCTCTAATTCTGCTGTGTCATCATCTGTGGTCCTAAACAAAGAAAACAAGGCCACTTCGCGTTACAGTGGACTCTGAGGAAGGACCAGGAAGGTACTGCATAGAAAATACAGCATGGCAGACATCATGTTTAGCATGGTGTCAGAGCACTCAGAGAGCAGAGCAGAAAAAGGCACTGCTCTGACCAGATAGGGGTGCTACCTGCGCTGTCAGCCCTGGCTTCGCTCTCCATAGTATCAACTACCAAGTTTAGGGCAGCGATTTCCTTATACTCACGCAGAAAAACTAATCTGGGAGGGAGAGCAAACATGAATGAGCAGCTGTGATACGCACATGACCGATACACGTAATGGCAGGTGCTCCAGTGACAGCTGCTGCTTCAGCTATCCCCATCCTATGTGGCTGGTAAGATGCAAACCATGCTGGACTTTCTGCCACTGCTGGAATTTGGAGGCATCTTCTTTTCCTGCAAACACTACAGGAAAGGAGTAAAGCTCCGTCCAATGCCTCTGCATGGCTGAGCATGCTCCTCCCTCATACCCACCTATGACACCAAAAGTGCAAGCATCTGCCTCCATTTCCAAGAATCAGCGATTGCCTATACTGTGGCATGTTCATTTTGTGGAAGAATGGAGTCTGGCTTGTCTACCTGACGACAAACTGTTCCCATGGTTTTGGTGGGATGGCAGAAGAGTGGAGGAAAGGCCATTGCTTCATTTAGATCTGATGAGATCCGTACAGATAGTTCCAGAAAGTTGATTCCACCTCCTCTCTCTCACGCTTTGTTCATCCTACGGGAAAACATCAAGCACACTGAGCTTGGCAGTATGTGCAGCTCTCCAAAACAGGAGAGAGAGACACTTGTGCCCATTTTCTAAAAACAGAAAATTAATCTGTTACTGAATGCATAGAATTTGAAGCCTCAGGTTCAAGAGCCCTGAACAGGAGATAAGGGAAAACATAAAAATGGTGTGAAAAGTGTCAGTATTTGATCTAAGAGAACTGATATAATAAAAAAATCAGAAGAATCAATTCAGGAAGTTCATAGCAATTTAGCCAAAGCCTGGGCAAGAACACTAGCTCAGCTGTACTCTGCTATAATGGGAGGTGGCATGTAACCAAAGAAAGGGCAGTAACATCTTCTCTGCTCTTTTGCTCTTGCACAAGTAGATAAAGAACATATTTCCAGTAATAGCGATTTGACATACACTTTAAGAACATTTGAAACTTCTTGCATTTATTCAGAATATGCAAAAGCAAGCATCTTAAAGCTGCTTATAATTTGTGCAGTAGTTTTACTGCAATCTCATCTGACATTACCAGAGATTGTCTAGGGTTTTGCATCCACCTTCTTTTTTTCATTGGACAAAATTCAGTGAGATTATTTGCAGGATTCAGAAGCCCTTCTGAATTTATAAAAGTTATGCCTTTTTTAAAGTTACTGCAAATATATTTTTATATATACGTACACATACATAGATTAAAAAAACACCCAACCTTTTCAAATTATTTAGTTCAAGAAGGTAAAAAAAAAGCAGAGTAAGGAAGTTTGACAGAAAATAAGCATTACGATGCCCATTTATAAGTAGGAAAACAAAATCAGAAAGATGAAGTAACATGCAAATGCAGAGACAGCAAATTAGTGACCAAATCAGGATTTCATTGCAGAATCTCTGACTTCAAAGCAAATACTTTGAAAGCTTCCCACATGTAAAGTTTAGAAGAAACTGATAAGCAGAACGAAAGTCACTGGGATTGGAGTTTAGCTGAGCTAATAGTTGCGCTTTAGTAATTACAAGTGATCAGGACACCGAGTCTAACCTGAACTCACAGCAGAATATTCAGCACTGATTCAGTACTAAATTTAATGGACATAATGAACCATTATCATCGCATCCAGGAGTACGGTACATTTTCTTTGATTATTTCCACAGACTATCCAAAACTCAAGTCCACTTAGCTTGTGAAGTCTGATGAGAGCACAGCCTGAGGTAATACAGACACAAAAACAACTCATAAAAGATTAGGTCAGACTTGATTTAACAAGGGAAAAATAAAGTAGGACCACAATGGAAGAAAAGGCTGTGGAGTTTTTTGGGTTGGGTTGTTGTTGTTGTTTTGTTTTGGTTTTTTATTGTTTGTTTGTTTCTTAAGGCAAAACAGGATAATTGCATATTTTGTATAAAAACATATTATACTCTCTGGCTTTTTTTATAGGTTCTGGGGAGGAGAACCATTGCTCAATACAAGTGGAGCCACAGAGTATGATAAAAAACATTCAGGAAGCATTTCTTTTTTGGATATGACTATGAAATTTTTTTCCATATCTTTTTGTGTAGTGTATTCAAACTCTACTTTAAGATGTTTTAATTCACAAGAAAAACTGGATTTTGAGATAATCAATAGTACCATGTCACCTAAATGGTTACTTCAAATTCTATTATGAATTCTGGGGTAACCAGAATCAGCAGGGAACCATGTAATCCAGTTCCCCAAGAGACACTGTCTCTCGTATTTACCAAGCATAGATATCTTTCTCATCGAAAACAAAACAGAAATCTTTGAGTTCAATTAACTCTCCAGCCTCAATAAAAGTGCAATGCAGTAGATCCTTTTTTAAAGGAATAATTTATCAGAATTCTCTTTAATGCTTTTTTCATAACATTGAAATACCTTGGAAAAGAGGATGAAAAATTCAATTGTGTAGAGCTGATCAGAGGAACAAAAATCTACTCTGAACAAAGGTAAGCCGATTAACTTTTTCATAAAATTCAATATTTGATACTGCAAAGAACAAAGAACTTGTAAGAAAACAAGAAAGAAATGAATTTGTGTGGTTTTTTTAAAGCAAATTGCTAACTAGTTTACACGGCCTCTGTTACCATATTTTCAATATTGTTACAGTTGTTTAAATGTGTTCCCTAAGTCCCAGAAGTGCAAAGATGACTGATAAGGAGAAAGTTATTAATGTACGCAAAGTGGACACTTCAGCATTTTCTGGGTAAGTTCACTTAATAGTTTTATATCATATGCTGCATTTGAAATATGAAAGGTAAGAACTCTAACTTACCTTTTAAAAAAATGTAGCTGGGCATTTGTAACAACTAAAACTGAATTTGAAGATGTATATATGTGTCACAGAGCCATCTAAGCCACACTTGACAAATAACGCCTAGTATCATGGGGACTCCAACATTATTCTAGTTTAGGTAATGTTGAAAAATAGGTATCTTCCAAGTTATTAAATTCTATGAGCTCCTAATTGCAGGCAGCAGACAAAAGAAATATTTTTACCTAGCTGTTTAAGAACCCAATTAAAAAGCTGATACATGGCTACACCTAGACTGTAGTGAAACCCACTTTTCAAAGACAACAGGTTCTTGTCTGCTTGAGACTTGGCCTTGCTGGAAATAAGAATTGTAACTGCTAGAATAGCAAGAAGAGTGGTTTTTCCCCATGGACATGAAAAAGTATTTCAGCCTTTTTCAGCCAGTAGTTACAGGGCTCAGCTGGCAGGTATGGCCATCTTCTGGCAACCTAAAAAACAACAGAGGAGTGATACAACTACATAAAACCGCCTTGGCAGCATCAAGATGGCAGAAGGAAATGGCATTACAGTCAGCCTTGAAGGTATAAACCTCTGCAGCACTGGGAGTCGGTAAGTATCATCATTGCCCTGTGAAGAAGAAATTTATGAGTTGGTCAGAGAGTTAGGTGAACTTAAGGAAAATACTGAGGAAGAGTAATAAAAAACTGAATTCCTGAGTTTAACCTCTAGCTGACAGGTCGCCAGCAAGCAACACTTAGGTGGAGCAGTCACAAATCATTCCTTCCACGCTGAGAAGGCAGTCACTTTGACTTTGTTTGCTCCCTGTATAAAGTCAAACACTGCTGCATTTTTTATGTCATGGGGATTGTTAGATAGGAATAAAAACAGGCATAAGAACTGTCCTTGCTTATTTCTCATAGCCTAGTGGCCAGCAGATCCCAAAACATTCTAATAAATTGCATTTTGGGGTAAGACACGAATACTCTTAGACATTGAAGAGATTTTTGTCTCAAAAACAATACTCTTACAAACTGTCTTCCAGAAAATTACTAGCATTGTATAAATTAAAACAGAGTCTGCTGAGGAACTATCAGATCCTGAAACCTTTAAAATACATTTTCATGTGTATGAGGAACTGGTGTCAAATTTAAACAACCAGCATAGTTATTTGGCATCTTAGAGCTTTTCTTTTGGAACTAAAAAGCTTGTGGCTATAGGTTCTCCCCACACTACAGTATTCCCTGCTGCATTTTGACAGAGCAAACCTCAATTTTCAGTTAAATACTGAAAGGAAATGAGAAGGGGGGGGGGAAGAAGTTACAACTGCAAAAATGTGAACCGATTTGTCCATCCGTCCATTTCTTTTCTGCAACATCTACACACCACAGGACAGATGTAAATTCAGCAAAAGCACTGGCAGAACAGTTCTAGGGCCAAGATTTCTGTAAGATCCCCCATCATTTTGCAGCTGCAGATGGAATCAATGAAAGACAGCTGAGGCAAAACACAGCTAATCTAACAAGCAAATTTGAGTCTGGGAACAACAGACTTCACTCAACCCACTTCTATGCCAAGTCTTTCTGTGAATTTAGTCAACATTCTCTATATTAATTTGATTTTTCTGGGAAAGTTTTTCAATAGCACTTATATGGTTTAGGAGCACAAGTCCTGTTACAGCTCATGAGGATGTGAACTCTAAATCTCCAGGGCACTTTTCAAAAATCTCACTCTACCTGTAAAATGGAAAAACAATCATTACTTTCTGCCTTCTAACTACACTGATGCAAGGACTAAAAGGAATAGCCAGTACTGTCCCTGCGTGAACTCCTCACTTTTCCAAGGCTTGAGAGGCTAATATAACCTTATCATGACTTCAGGTCAAAAGATTGACTCTAATGGACCAATGGAAGGAATTAATTTCAGAGCTCAGGACCTTTAATTGAGAGCAGATGGTGCCTAGTCCCTATAAATTTAAAGTCTGGGGCCTGTTAACAAAAGCATCTGATCTCATCTCAATTGCCATAAGCAGCCAGGACCCAGCAATACTGAGTTTACAAAACAATATAACAATCTCCTAGAACTCCACTGAAAGCAAACAAGCAGCAAAGACAGTTAATGAAAAAGACGTCATATGTTCTCTGCAGCTAAAGTAGTTATGGGAACGAGCAGCAGAACTCCCCACTGAGTGCAGCTTTTAAGCAATTTTAAATAAATCTCCTTATAGAACATACAGCAATCATGCAACTAAGAACTCAGCAGCTTGAACAATTCTGGTTAACTCTACATGGAAGGATACTGGATTCTATCCATTTAACCAAACAGTGATGATAGAGGCCATTCCTTTCAAAGTCATTTGACCTACATATCTTGGAAAGTTTGAAAATTCAGAAGAACTTAAAGATTATAAACTGTCTTGATACATTCAATATCCATCTTAGCAGGCAGAAAAAGACAACTCTGAAACCTTCTCCAAGAACTAAATTTTGCCAAAAAGGATCTTAGATTTCTCATTTCTGCTATTTTTGTACAAACTGCACAAGCGACCTATACAGTTTGGTTCAGTGAAACCCACTACAAAAAGAAATTCAAGTGTTGTACAGAGACAAAGCAACCCAAATTCTTTAGACTGTCTGCCACAGGTGCAGACAGACTCCACAGCACTAGTCATCAGCAATTATACAAGACATTTTATTTGTAACTATAAAGCAGTTTATAGAAGCATTACATTTATAAAAACCCAGCGTTTGAGGGGGGGGATGGACAGAAATCAATCTCTTTCTCCAGCATACAGTAGTCAGTGGCAGAGTGTATAACACTAGAATAACTTTCCTTCGCCTATGCTCATGACTGCACACGGATTCGCTATGGAAATGCTTTAAAGTTTCTAGGTCATTTGAAGAAGAAGAAACCGGTCTTCAACCCTGTATGTTTAATCTGTAAGAAAACTATGTGTATAAGCTGTGAAAATAAAATTGTTTAAGAAAAGGTCTTGTAAGGATAGCCATTTACATGCATCCATAGCCATATACACCCATTTACACATCTGTTTCACCACAAAGGACAAAAAGCAATCATAATGTAGTCAACCAGAGAAATCAGCCTGTTGTCAGTCTTTACTCTGCCATGGCCTGACAATCCAGAACAAGGGTTTCCCAGGTCAGTTGTTTCTTTTTCTGCTGTGAATACTGCACCAGAGGTGGAAATGTTCACATTTTGTCTCAGACGTACCTGTCAGCAGCCACAGTACCCCAGGGAGGGATTTGTCTGCAGCAGCACAGACCTGGCATGGCAGCTGCACACAACCTTCAAACTTCAAGAAAACTGGTATCTATTATGGACGCTCTTATAGAAGATATGAGAGATATGCCTATTAACCATTTGCATAGTCATAATTTAATCCATAATTAATTTACATTGTTCCCCCTCATCTTTCCTAACTTGATGCTGTGGGTTCAGAATTATGAAATTAAAAACAAAAATATCAAAGTAAGATATTGATAAGTATTTTGCAAACTCCCACGTACTGTATAGAAACCTGGACTAACCCACAATGATCGCAGCAGGCGTCAAAGGCCCTTCCACTGAAAGGTTTCTAATGTGGAGTGAAAAAAAAAAAAAGTTATTCTCCTTGGTTTCAGTGTGCCAAACCCGCAGTTCTCCTTCTCCATAACATACAAGTGAAAGCAACAGATAACTAAATACAAAACCTATATAATTTAGGAAGACAATGGTATACTGAATGAGAGGGGCTTGAATAAAAATCAAAACCACAGCTTCTTAACAAGCATTTCTTTTCCTGAGATTTGAGACCTCATTTTCTTCCCACCTTAACTCAAGAAAAAAAAAAGCTTAAATTTTGCCAACATATCAGGCAGCACATTATATAGACCAAAAAAAGTTCCGATCAGTTCAATCCATATATTGTTTCAATAATGGTAAAAGGAACTAATTTTCAAATTTTACTTGAAACTTAATTTCAAACTGAATTCTCATCTGAATCAAATAGAACTTTTTATCCAGAAAACATCAAAATAAGTCTTTACATGGGTTTAGTAAGAGTTAGCTTTAAAGAACTGTCTATTCCAAAAGCCTTTGCAGCTTTTTGTAAAAAAAAAAAAAAAAAATCATCTTGACAAACTTTCTCCAGCTGTTATTCGACCAGCATACAAAGGCTGTCATCTATAATTATTACTGATACTCTGACAATAGCACAGCCTCTATTTACTTTGAAGACATATTTAATTATGCAAGTAAAATCTTATTTCAAATCAAAATTAGATGAAGCTTAAAAAACACCTTTAACACAACTGAATATGAATAAGCCTACTCTTTATATAGAATTGGTATTACTTAGACTTCACCTCTACCATTAATTTGCTTTTGTCTGATGAATATATAAACGTACATGTATGTATATAGGTACACACACCCCCCTATATCCACATAACTATACAGAAAACGAAGGAAGTGGTGGCTGAGAAATTTGCTTTCAAATGACAACAAACCAAATAATCTCACAGCTCTGACATTTTTTTTTCTCCTTTTTACTCCAGTGATAATTATGTCAATAAACCTGATTCAGCAAATCTGTTGCTCTCTAATTCATTAATTAAAACAATTTACTGCTACCACTGTGATTTTTCAAGGACATCAAAACCACATTCCAAATCAAAACAGCAGAGATCATCAGTTTATAGATGTGCAAAGCATGCTTTGCTTTCATGGAAACCTCACAATTAAAACACAACTTAAATGAAAAAGAGCTGTTTTCTTTAGGACTTCCTTGCGCAAGCACATCCAGAACACATTTTGTTTTGGGGGACTGAACAGCAATATTTTTATATCAAACTTAAAATAAGGAGAGGGAACAAAAAATCTATGAAAAGTTAACCATTTCCAATTAGAAGAAAAAACAAGATATAAATATTAATATTATAGTGAATTGCAGAACAACATTTTTATAGCCTTCATTTGCTCAACACGCTTCCTGCTCATTAATTTTTGGGTTGAATAACACAACTGACTCACAGAAAACAAAACCAGAAAGGAAGTGAAGAATTTCTTTTGTCCTTCCTCTCCCACAAATCAGGACCAACAGGAACTACACCAACGTTTTAGAATTGTTTTGGAAAATATGTTAGATGATGAAATATTCGCATGGTCCCCAGCAATCTCTTTCACCGAGTTATCCTTGTGATGCTATTGTCTGAGCTAACTTCTGCTTTTTGCTATTTGCATCATTTGCTTCTGGTCCTATTTGCCATATGTGGCCTTTATAACAGCAGCAATATCTAGACAGAACATGCTAGGCACAACAGTCTGAATTCTCCCAATCTCTTCTAGTGTCGTGTGTTTAAAACTTCTGATCATTCGTGTTAACTTTTCTCTAGGCCTTCAATTGGCTGGCATTTTCCTCAAAATGTAGTCCCAAAACCAGTCACAGAGACACGGTATTTCTGTCTCAGCACTGCTGAGTGCAGTAGTCAGATTACTTCAGCAGCGCTGTGTACAAACGTTATAAGCTTGTGGAAGAAACCCTCACATACCACAGAAAACACCGCTGAGAAATAACCACTATAACCTTCAGCTGACGACTACCCAGGAGGAAAACAGAAACATTTCCTGGACATGCAGGATGGGGGATAGGGAAGCCAAAGCTCAACCACAGTTGAGAAGCCCTAGCACTGCAGAGGAGGAACAAGCTGTTGGGCACCACAGACACAAGCTGGGCATACGCAAGTCCAGGGGACTAGACAGGAGGCATCCATGAGTGCTGGCAGAGCTGGCCAACATCACTGAAAGGCCACTCCGTAATTCTTTGAAAGGCCATGGCAATGGAGGAAGGTTCCTGATGATTTTTTAAAAGATAAAGGTCATGTTATTTTCAAGAAGGGCAAGGAGTATGTGGGGAAGTAGAGCCTGTCAGCCTTACCCCAGTCTTCCAGGGAAGATTATGGAACAAATACTGCTGGGGTTATCCTTCATATGCCTGGACAGGGCTCCAGGAAAACAAAGTGAGTGAGAACAGCTAACATGTATTTACCAAAGGCAAATCACACCCAAACAACCTGATTGCTTTCTGTGAACAGATAATTTTCCCAGCAGACAAAGGGAGAGCAGCAGATGTTGTTTTCCTCGACTTTAGCAAGGCTTTCAACACGGTCTCCCATAGCGTTCTGGTAGCCAAGCTGGAGGGAGAGGGACTGGATGGGTGAGCTACAAAGTGCAGTTTGTGGAAAACTGGTTGTATGAAGAGGCTGAAAGAACAGTGTTTTGTAGTGCAAGGACCAACTGTTGGCCAATATTAATCGCATTCCTCAGGGGCTAATGTTGGGGCTGATGCTGTTTTATGTCTGTACTGCATTTAACATATTGAGAATAAATAGGATGGAATGTGCCCTCAGCAAGTTTGTGGATGACACCAAGCTGGACAGAGTGATCAACAGACTGCAGGGCAGGATTGCCTTTCAGAGGGATCTCAACAGGCTGTAAGAATTGGCTGAAAAAAACCTCATGAATTCCAAAGGCAGAATAACCTCATCTAACAGTACTAGCTGGGAGCCCACTGGAAGCTCTGCAGTAAAGGACCTGGGGATTCAATGTGGGCAAGTTCAGCAGTGTGCCCTTTCAACAATATGGCCTGACCACATACTGGGTTGCATTCAGAAGAATGGAGCCAGCACACCCTGGGAAGAGATTAGTCCCTTTTATTCAGCATTTGAAGACAACATCTAGAGTACAATATTCTATTCAGTTTGGGGCTTGCCAGTACTTGTTCAACATTGACAAACTGAAATTAATTCAGTGGAGACTGACCACGATGATTGGAGTGCTGAAGCATACAACTCAAGGAGAAGCTGAGCGAGCCTAGAAAAGGCAAAAGGTGGAAATCTAACTTTGGTCTTCCACTACCCAAGGCAGTGGTCACAACTGCAGCAAGGGAAAATCTGATTAGATATAAAGGGGAAAAAAATTCACAATGAAGTTGGTTAAGCACTGGAGCAGTTGCCCAGAGATGATGTGGAATCTCTTTTCTTGTACATTTTCAAAACTCAACTGAACAAGGCCTTGAGCAACCTCATCTAAATTAGTGTTAGTCCAGCTCTGAGCAGATGGTTGAACCACACAACCTCAAAAGGTCCCTTCTAAGCTGAATTATTCTATGATTTTTCTAAAGGACTGTGATTCAGCCACTTGCCTTTCTCACATATGGGAAATTTGACTATTCTCACTGAAATGTAGGTCTTTGCGCTTGTATTTACTGAACTGCATTTTTTCATGTGGAATTATTTCCCCAGCTTTCATCCTGTCCTACAAAGTGTATGTGATTCTTTCCAGGTTACAACATTCTATTTGCATTATCCAAGTCATTAAGAAAATCTTGACACACTATGTAGAATACTATTTGATTCAACTTGCCAGTTCATGAAATACTGATAATCATTCTTTACGGATTTTTCCAAGAAGTTGTACATTTCTCTTGCAATAATGAATCTAGACCCTGCGTCTCTATTTATGAGTATGTCAGGAGTGAGGCAGTGTCAGAAGCCTTATTAATATCCAATACCTATTATAGTGGGAACCTGCTCCTTTTTCCTTATCAAGGAGTGGCTTACGCTATCACAGAAGGAAATCAGTATAGCTTGACAAGACTCATTTAGTACAAACACGTGCTTATTGTTATAAAGCATAAACTTTTTACTTTTTTTTTTCCTAGGATGTTTCCTGCCTAACCGATTGGGCAGGTTCCTCCTCCTTCTCTTTGCCCCTTCTGAAGTTCTCCTGTTTGTTTGTTTGTTTTTGCCTTCCCGAACCATATCCATCCTCAATGATTTCTTAGACATGAGTCATAAAAAGCCCAGAGGCTGTAGACACTCTATACATGCAGGAAAAATTTTATTTACCTAAGTAACCTCTGATCCTTTATTTAATAGTATAAATGTTAGCTCTGTGATCAGTTACTCAGGTAGCAAATGCTGAAACAAAAACAACCGGAAGAAAACATATCAGCAATATATGATATTGACTGATATCATCAGCATATCAGTCTTCCTTCACTGTTAAGTAATAAATCAACGTCCTCTTTTCCCTTTTCTTAGCATTCATGTTTCTGTACAACTCTTCACTTTTTTGCTGATTATGTCTCAATTTTATTTGTATGCTTGGACCTCCCCAATTGCATCTTTGTAAGCTCCTTCTCAGAAATTTGACCTTCCTTCCGTTTTCTGCATGGTTCTTTCTTGAAATTCAGATCTCTGGAGAAATCCTGAGGTGTGACAGTTGGTCTTTAAACATCTCTTTCACCACTCCTTAACATTAGAAGGATTTGTAAGCTTAACAGCCAAGAGTGAATTCCCTGAAATTTTCTTCTTAGATTTGTTTTTCCTTGCAGACCCCAATTTTAATTTTATTGCTGTCAACTGTTATTGCTCTGGCCTGATGTTCTGTACCAGACTCCCATCATGAAAGCATCGTTAAGATGGCCCTTTGGAATCTCATATCCTTCCTCAACAGCAAGTTCAGTGACACTCAAACCTCTGAAATCTAGGAGATCCCAAAAAGTTACTGGAAAAAGGTCAGCCCAGCTGTTCCCTCTTTGGCTACCACTAGCCAAAATAATTATCAACATGATTTTCAATTGCATTAACATTGAACACTAGGAAGATTTACTGAAATAAATCCACAGAACTATAATCATAATATAACAGAATCTGAAAATTGGCATAACTACAGAAAACTTGTGATGACATTGCAGAAAACCAGGGACGACTACCTTGTGTATGGATTTCTGCTCCATGTGTCTGTAACCAAAGCAAAATTTGTATGCCTGTTTAGATATTAAATATTATGTCAGAGCTGACTTTTGTCAACAATACAACAGACTTATTTCCTGGTCATGAAATTTCTTAGCAGCAAAGCAGGATTTAAGAGACGTTGGCATGCTTAATGAGGGGTAGATAATTGCTAGATGGA
>NW_008825428.1:2652631-2662696 GCF_000699105.1 Pygoscelis adeliae
AATGGTGGTATGGCAGTAAGATGAATATTAATTCATCCAGCTACGTGGCTGGTTTTAATCAGTAGGCTCAGCATTTGGCTAGCAGGTACCAAGCAGCTCCTAGTCAGTAGAGTTCATATAAGTCAAGTTTTGCCTTAGCATAAAGAAGGATGTTAAACAGGTGAAAACATGTAACACTACTTCCTGAATGATATGCATTATTTAAGAATGCAGAGTTCAAGTATATGTTACAGATGTACTAGGTTAGAGAGAATAGATTTAAAATGTCTTGACAGGTATCTTACCAATGTATTTCTTGGTTTTCAGAGATCTGAATGCCAGTAAATTCACCACTCTGGAAGGACAAGAGAGTATTAGGTTCACAAGAATGCTGTCTTCAGAAACTGGCTAAGTTGGAGAGGAAGCAAGCAGGTGCCCACGCAGCTGATAAACTGGTATTTTCTCTTTACAGCAATGAACACTCTACCAGAAATACCTACTTTTCTGTATCTGTGAAAAACGGGTCCAAGTTTCAAATCATTTATCTAACCAATTCCGAACAACAGCCCGAGGCCATGATCTCATACTCCTCTCTCCCTTTCTTCTTTTTATTTTGCCGCAACCTGATCTCCTCTGGTCTTCTAACAAACTTCCATCAGAGCAAAACTTTTACTAAATAAGAAAATAAAACCCCACATTCTAGTGCCATCAGACCTATTTTCTGTATGCCCAGCTAGCCTTTGTGGCTGTGGGCAGTCAACTATGTGGCACACATCTATCCGGAATGCCCAACTCTTTTTCAGAAGCACTGTCAATACTGCTTCCAAAGGGACAGAAAGCAACATGGACTTGCTTAAGTCTTAAATGAGTGACTTTCCAGTCACAATCACTGCCACAGCCTGAGTTTCAGTCTGGCACAAAAAGTGGTCATATAACTATACAATTAATAAATAAATAACTCCATAAGGAGCTGGACTTTAGGAATAACTTGCTCAATTAACTTTCATGTTTTGCTTATTACCTTTCTGATGGCTCATGAAGTCAGGGATTGCAGTTTAATGCATTTAAAAATAATTTAAATAAGTAAGTGGATTCTAAGATACCTTAAAAATATATTGACCCTTTAAGCAAAAGGGCCATTTGAAGCCTAACTATAACTTCTAGCTCATACTCTGCTGGAATATTTATCAAGTTTAAAAAGACAAGCTTTAGTAATCTCGGAACAGCTTAACAGCATACAGTTACTGGCAAACATGTAAAAATGGGCTGCTTGTATTTCAAAGCCACAGCTCCTAGAACAATTACTAACAAATTTCTTGATGCAGCATTTATGAAATAAACTTGCAATGGGAATGGAGAAGAAAGCCTGAAGAACCACATGCGTGCTCAGTGTATTCCAACTGATACATCATACTGTACGTGACACTGGTAGGTTGCCCAGATTAACAGATGCAGGTCCTCTTTCAGGGAGGCTGACATGACAAATCTCTCAGAATATGATGCCAAGAGTCATATATGGAACTTGAATGAGCTCAAAGAAAAATACTTCTCTTCAGAATGATTTACTGAGCAGTAACCTAAAACTTTAATGTGAGAATACATCTATAAACCCTATGTTTGGAAAACAGTTTTGATGTTTTCTTTAAAAAAAAAATAATCTGCTGGCATTCATGGTATGTTATTAGTGTATTTAAAATTTTGCAACTTAATCATGTGCAATATTATTTGTTTAAAGAAACTTCTTTATATTATTCACAAATTTAGGTTGCTTTTGTAGGATCTTAGAAACATAATGTTGAGATGTCAACAAACAAAAGTTACTATCTTCAACAAACTATTTCCACTTACTCATTGTAATTATGCAACAGAACTTTGAGTTCTGCCTTCCTGAGGGATATGCAACCCACAACTATTTCAGAAGAGCTAATACACACAACAAGTTACAAGGAAGGAAAGGAAATCGTGTTTTGATGCCAAGCTTCTCTTCTTGCCTAACTGGTGAGAAAGAAAAGCTTAAGTACATTCAACAAATGGTTAATCCCAAATTCATAAACCTATAGGATAAGTCACAGTTACCATCATCGTGAATAGTCCCATTAATTCCAATAAGGTCTGCTTATGGTAATGGACTACTTAAACAGTGAATAGTTTTACTGGGTGAACAGTGAGATTACTCAAGAACTGAGGCCTTTAGGTGAGGAAAGTATGATCTGATCATAACCTGTTGCTCCTTGTCTACCTTAGAGGTAAACACGTTGCATAGAAATGCATTTACCTGTAAAACAGTTCCATCAAAATTCAGTCAGGAAGCTTTCACACACAGCCAAGGGGGATGCTGTACAGAGGACTCGTCGTAACTCTAACTTTTGTTTCAAAGCCTTATCAGATTTGTCAGATTTTAACAGTATTAAATTCAGGCCATAAATTAACAAAACTCATACCTGCAGTTTGGTCCTTTGATTAGACCACCTGTGCCTGCCTGGACAATATGGCTTCCCTGGCTTTAAATTGTATCTTCTATTCTACTGCGAGCATTTAACACACTGAGTTCCAACTACACGTATAAAATTGTTTCTCAGCCAAATCTTCCATGTTCAGTGGAAACAAAAATCCAGAGAAAAATAGCAAAGAACATTAAGCTTTTCACCATGTCTGTAACATCTCCACTGAAATGGCGACCCATGACATGGTCCGAGTTATATGTTTCATAACCCTAGGGGACTCTCAAGCCATCAAAATTTCATTAGCCTCACAGCAGTCCCAGTACCTTCTTAAGTTGGACTTCTGGCCTCCCTATCAATAAATAAATCAACTGTAATCCTTTCTAGTGACTAAACTCTTCTTTGAAGTTGTATCAAACATCAGACATTCCTTGCATAATTTTAACCAGTGCAGAATAAGACCTTTTCTAACATATTCACAGTCTTCTCACACATGAAAAAAATAAAACAAAACTCTAATTTCTAAACTCATGGTGGAAGTTTTGGCATATTGTAGTCAGACATTTTGCTTTTTTTAAAAATTGTAAATATAAAATTTATAAAAAGGTATACCAAGCCTATTATAATTCTGAAGCAGTCACCTCTTTGGTAATGTGAAGATACGACATTCTAAGGAAATTTTGTGTGTGCATGCATATATAAATATGTATTTTCAAGATCATTAACCTAGGGTTTTACAAAAGACTCAAGAGAGTCTGTTTCAGCATAGACCTTTCAAAAGGAAAATCACAGGACTGCTCAACAATTTATTCTAGATTGCTTTGCAGCTGAAATATCAAGAGTCATCCAACAGAAACTACACTGCCGAAAGGAGGTAGGCAAGTACTCCTGTCCTCCTCTTTCAAAACTTGCCTCCAACTCAAAACAAATTTTCCAAGCACGAGACAAGACACCTGCGAACACTGAGAGCTGTCCCCTCAGGTACCATGCAGCATTAAGTCCAACACAAAAAGGAGGATCCTATCTGAGACAGCCATCTTGCACAGGCATCTTCAGTTAGAACCAGCCACCAGAGGAAAGGCAACAAGTATGAATAATACCAAAATATAGCTTTGGTTTTGTCTTCTCAAACTGAAGTTCAAGTAATAAATAGGTAGGACTAAACATTATTGCTTGTAGTTTAAAATAAAACTGCTTTTTTTTTTTTTTTTTTTTTTAAGGATTACATACACACCTACATTGCTGTTTCCCACAATGTGTTACAGCTATTGCCAGAGGATAGAAATAAAATTGCTCTGACTTTTGTACAGCTGAGCAGACAGGTTTAATAAATTAATAAAATGATGTGCAGACATGCAGGCAACAGCCATCACTAATTTTCATTTTTACTCATTTTTCTTTACTCCTCTTCTGAATTTGTCATACAGAAAGTCATGAAGTTAATAGAACAATCGTTTTAATTCTAGTAAAGCTGAAAATCTTCTGCAAATAAAAAGAAGTTGAAGATAAAATGTTTTCTAAGATTTGTGCATTTAGCATTTAACACTACATTAGGTTCTGCTCATAACCTCAAGTGGAGGTAAAAAAATTTTGAAAAGCTTTAAAAATGAATCAGTCAATTGTATTAACCTCTTCTCATTTAAACACTAAGCCGTAATATACAATGGTCATACCCCACATCCTACAAAGCTGCTGTTTAGATTTCTTTTGCAGATTTTAATTGCACAGTAATCCAGTCCCCCAGGCACATCAAAGGCCACATGTCCCTCTTCACCACAATTCCAATTGCTCTCATCAACTAGGAAGTTTAAAGCTGTCGTGGTTTAACCTCAGCCAGCAACTGAGCACCACGCAGCCGCTCGCTCACTCCTCCCCCACCCCCAGTGGGATGGGGGAAAGAATCGCAAGAGTAAAAGTGAGAAAACTCGTGGGTTGAGATTAAAAGAGTTTAATAATTGAAATAAAATAAAATAATAGTAATAATAATAATAGTAGTAATAATAATAAGAAGAACATGCAAAGCAAGTGATGCACAATGCAACCGCTCACGACCTGCCAACCGATGCCCAGCCAGTCCCCGAGCAGCGGCCCCCCTCAGCCAGCTTTCCCCCTGTTTATGTACTAGCGTGACATCCCATGGTATGGAATATCCCTTTGGACAGTTTGGGTCAGCTGTTCTGGCTGTGCCCCCTCCCAGCTTCTTGTGCACCTCCAGCCTTCTCAGTCAGTAGAGCATGGGAAGCTGAAAAGTCCTTGACTAGTGTAAGCACTGCTCAGCAACAACTAAAACATCGGTGTGTTATCAACTTTGTTCTCATCCCTAATCCAAAACACAGCACTGTACCAGCTACTAGGAAGAAAATGAACTCTATCCCAGCCAAAACCAGGACAAAAGCACAATCAAATTTGTTTTCCAATCACATGAGCCCTGTTAATAAGGTATTCTTCGCGTTCATTCATCCATTCTAAGATTCTGCAACTTCTCCAAGATGTCTTGTAGAAGAGTTTACAATGAAACCTTTGATTGCAAGCAGGCCTTGGGAATCACCTTTATCACCACTTACTTCACTGTCTCCCAAAGGGCAACAGGTGACATGGCCTGAGATAAAACAGAGCTAATCTTTTTTGTGATTAAACTCTTTCAAAATTACAGCCAAAACATCACACCCAAAGCTTGCATTAGTTAGGACTGATACTGAATATTGACTTTTCTGGGAGGAAGAGAAGAAAATAAATAGGTAAATAATTCAATGCCTTTCCTTTAATGATTTAAAATTATCGAGTGTCAACCAAAACAGCAAATAAAACATTGATTTATATATGGGCATATGCATAAGAACTTACCATTTTCACTGTCGGACTTGTTTTCATGTTCGGTATCAGTCAGAGTGAGGGCTGAGTTGGAACGGCTCGACAGACAGGAACTGCGCCCTGATTTGACCCCCCTGCCCCAAAGTCTCATGGCATGCTCTGGAGACATCACTCCTTCATTTTCAGTATCAGCATCTGACCCTGCACTGATAGAGTAACCTCTGTGGGGGAGCCCCATTTCCGCACAAAATGCCAGTCCTCGACGAGTTGCTGGTTCACAAACTCCTAACTGCCTTAGGGTAAAATTCTGTCCTGATTAGGGGAAAAAAAAGATAACAGAAGGTGAGATTTTTTTTTTTTTTTTTAAAGAACCTAAAAGTAAAATCTCTTCATGTGTATAATTGTCTCAGGTATCACACAAGGTGTTTTGTCAAAACTCCGCATGTATTACAATCAAGTGGATTCTTTTGTCTCCAGCTCTCTGCGGTGCCCCTTTTCAGTCATACTACACCTTAGCACTATTTTGTCAACTGCTTCAACACATCAAAAGTGCTCCTGGGTAGGAAAGAAACATAACAGAACCTGCAAACTAAGAAAAGCCAATTCAGGACATGAAAGGATTAAAAATAAATTATAAACTTTTTTTATTTTTTTTTTTATTTTTCAAAGCATGAAAGCCGTAACAATTATTTGTCAGGATTATCTTTTTTTTTTTTTTTTTTTTTTTTGGTCCTGGTTAGAGACCAAAGCAACAGGCTATTTTCCCTGTACAGATGTCACCTAATGTGGCAATGGAAAAACGAAATGGGAACCAAACTCACTTGGTCTTTACTGGAACTCTCTGCCCTACTTTAATACACAAATATAAACAAACAGGAACATGGCCACCCGTTACCTGTAAGGACTACAGTAAATTTGTTATTTTTTGTGTCTCTGTATTCTGAGAAACATTTTAGGCTTTTACTGCTGAAGCAGAGTCTGCGCATTTTAAACAGACTTTTAGCCTCTGTTTTGGGGCAGAGCAAGAGACATAAGTGAATCCCAAATGATTGTATTAATAAATTAGGTGCAATAAACTCGTGGCACTTGATTAACTTAAAGTGTCTAAATTATGTGACACTCAAAAATGACTGCCTTTTTAGTGGCTGTGTCTTCATCCTACTTTTATGTCCGTAGATTTAAGGCATTTTATGGTATATAGACACTTGGCAAGCTCATTTGCATGCCTATACCCATAATGCTTTTCCACCCTAGCCCACAGTTATTTCATAGCTCTGGGAACAAATTAGAACACACATTCAATTTTTGAATCTGACAGGCATCCTAATTTCTCCAAAATTAGTCATTTAACATAAAAATACATTAGTAAGATAATTAAAGCTTATAATACGACAAGAACAGAATCCTATCAATCAGAAAGTAATAAAATTGCAGAAGTGTGAATACAGAAGTGTAAATAATTCCTGAAATATTAAGAGTTAATGTCCTGGCCATTGACTTGTTTTAAGTGAGCCAGTTAATTATTTTATTGCTGCGGTCATATGAAGCTGTCGCTGTAAGTTTCTTCGCAGTCAGAACCATAAATGAATTCTGACAATGACTTCCATAAATAATGAAAACGAGTTACTACAATTAGGTACAAATCAAACTGTATTTATTATACAGCTGTGAATAAATCTCTGAACTAAAATACAGCTGGGGAGGTAAATATAAAAGGAGTAAGCATATCCATGACTACATTTGAACAGCGTGAAGGGTATAAGAACAGGGGATTACTATGCACACTGATAGTATCTTGTCTT
Source organism: Pygoscelis adeliae (assembly GCF_000699105.1). NCBI lineage: Eukaryota > Metazoa > Chordata > Aves > Sphenisciformes > Spheniscidae > Pygoscelis > Pygoscelis adeliae. The sequence goes on from NW_008825428.1 coordinate 2,659,665, forward strand.
TTTTTAAAGCTGTCACACCATGTGAGTTTTCAGGTTTTGTGAGAGCTGAAACTAACAAGAGAAGCAAACAGGCCAAACAAACCGCCCAGTGGTAATAGGGTCAGAGCTGAAAGTCGTGAAGTGTCTAAAATGCTTATTATTTTGCATTTTGGTAACTATATGCTGAGTGACAGTCTAGAACACTGGTTTTATGTGTTTGGTACATTATTACGTGAATCCACATTTTCACACAGTTGCCTAAAGTCAGAATCAAATATAGGAGAAGCCCATGTGCGCATGTATACGTATACAGGTGTACCTACACACACACGAAGCGGCTAAGGTGTATATACAGTTGCACATGCAGCATCTTACTGGTTCTTTGGGAAGGAAAATGGAAAGGAAAGAGGTATTTCTGACCAAAGACAAGGTTACTGGAGTCAGTAACAAAACTGCCGTGACTTCAACTCTACAAGGTGTTATGCCTATGGTCCCCGTAACCTCACAGTGCTGAGATCTGGAGGTGGGGAAGGATGCAGACAGACACAGATGCTGCCCCTTCAGCTACAATTAGACCAGCTGCAGCAGGCGAGCACAGCAACCTGCAGCTCCTCCGCCAGCCTGCACCACACAGCCCTGTGCTCCCCCCCTCACTGCGAAAACGACCTCTTTGCACTCAGAGAATCACTCAGGGAGACATCTGTGCAGACACATCAATTTGAAGAGACAATTCCCCCTGCACACACTTTTTTTTCCTCTTAAGCAAACTATTATTTTTAAGAGAAACTACTTCAGGCATTATATAACAACATCCTCCATGATCACTTTCTAGGAGATTCGGTCTCAGGCACAACATACCACCTGCCATCTATTGATGGATTTTATTTTTTACTTTAAGTTTACAACAGCCTACCTCCATGTAAAAGATTTTCTTCTTTTCTCCCCTCTTATGAATGGTAAAAAACCAAAATGCCCTGTCACAGGGCCAAAACAGAAATGGGGGGCAGGTTTGTATATTGCTCTCTCATTACATTCAATATATTAGAGCTTTCCACTACACTGAGCAGTTTTACAGCATAGCCCAGAAATGCTCTAACAGCTTTAGAAACATCAGGCTAAATCATCTTCTGAATTAAAGCTTTCCTAAGAGCTTTACTAAGAGGATTGTACTCTGTGTAAGTTGCCTACACAAATGAAAAAAAAAAACAAAAAAACCAACCAAAACAAAACACAAAGCCCAAACCAAAAAGTTGACATGGAAAAATATGTATTTGTGTAGGAACTTATATCCCAAAGTAAATTATACATACGTGATACAAAAATTCTACATCATCTTAAGTTTCCTAAACAATGAAAACAGGAAGTCTTCCAGGATCCAGGGGAAGCTGAACACGGCTGGGACACAGACCTAGTGGGCAGCAGAATAGTTGGGGGCTTTTACCTGATAATGAACAATACTACGAAATAAAATAAAAACTGAAAAGGAGGTTGTAGGAGCTCAGTGGAAAAAAACAGTATGAAGAGAGGATGTTCTCCTTCTTGTGTTCTTAGAGTTTCTAATTAACCTTTCCAGAATGATTTTAATGTGAGAGATTTAATCATCGGTTTCTTACACTATACACACTTTGCAATTTCTCCCACTGACAACAAGTGCCTCAACAGTTCATAAAGACTTAAAAACAACTTGGCAATTGTAATGAACTAATTCCTGAGAAGAAAATGTAGATACAGAATAAACAGATCGGCATAATGCTTTCTGGGTTTTTTTTCCTTTCCTGTAAAAAAGGATGAAGTGTAAAATAGAAAAAAATTAGACACAACGTTTCAAGGAGACTTGTTTTGGAGACACCTTTGGGGGTTTTGGACTATTTGGGATGATGTATCATGAAGTCAGGTTTTAAAAACTGACAATAATGCTGTTTACTACCACTCTACCATTAGATACTGCATCGCTCTTGGCTAGGAATATCAATTTATGGGTAGTGTAAGTAATGCTGACACCCTCCATTTGTGCAGACAAGAACAAAATTAATGTAATAATTCTAAAATAACTTTCAGGAGCTTGTGCAGCAATCACTGTTAAAAACACAGCATTTGCCAACAGTAACCATACACATCTACCTGTTCCGTTGCAACCACTTTCTGTGTAAGCAATGATCCACGTACAATCAGTGTACCTCCTCAACTACATTAGTTAAATACATACAAAAAAGTATAATTAGTTTTTTTAAAAGAGAGTGTGTGTATATATATTTCTCTGCCAGAATCACACAGGTTACATTGTCCAGAAACGTAGGGGGTTTGTTTTAGTTGAATCAAATACTGCATATAAGCAAGTTTGATGTATGCAGAAATTATGTATTATTTTAGAAAGTCAGAAGTTAACAGCTGGAACTAAATGGAAACCTGGTGCACTTGTGCCACATTTGTTTCCCTGGCCTAAACTGGGAAAGTTATTCAAAGACATCCAATCCAAAGTTATTCAAATGTTATCTGTGGAAATGGGTTTTTGAAGAGGACTACTAAACAAAAGAAAAGGCCCCATGGTTCTTCAGTTGTCAGTCCTTGCTCTAACTTGGATCTATACTATCTATTCTCTTAAAAACCATGAAAACCGGAAAGAAACAAACAGAAGGAATGAACAAAAAATATCCAACAGAGAATTTGTCAACATCTCCAGGCATCAGCACTGTCGTTAGTAATTCATTAACCACTGATAAGTCAGTAAGTCAGGTTTCAGCAACAATAGGCTATTAAGCATCTGCGTAGTTAGCATAAAAATACACCCACACCCCTACCTTTTAAACCTATTTTGGTTCTATTCTATTTTGAGTGCCTTTGCTCACTTCGGTTTTGTCATAACAGGGTAGACATAGAACCAAAAAGGCAGAGGTCCCAAACCCATCCAAGTCCATACTCAAAATTCTGTTTAGTTCAGCTCTTGCTTATGTTTCTGATGAAGTTTCATGCCATGTCTGCTGTCTCTGCATCCTTCATTACTTGTCAGTCCCCTTTCTAATCTATTCTTCCTTTGTATCTTGTCTTCTTCTGCC
>NW_008825428.1:2662733-2669855 GCF_000699105.1 Pygoscelis adeliae
CTGTGATAACACATGACAAAAATACTTGTACTAAATTTAGAAAAATTGTGAACTAAAGCTATACAGATGCACAACTACGATCATGGTCCTTAGGAGAACCAATCTTCTCCCTTACACTTCCATGATTCCCTACTTAATCTGATTTTTTTTTAAATTAAGTCTCATGTATTTAGAAAGCAAATGAAGAAAAATATTTTTCTCACGTTTTTATTTTCTGTCTGCAGACTATTGCATACAAACATGTCCTCATAATACCATGCTTATCCTATGAGCTTATTGTATAAGCAGCACTGATGTCAAAGAGTTACTGCAAGGACCATGCTGTTTTCTGCTATTTTGATATGGGAAAAGTACTTATTTCCTTTTGTATCCATGTTTAGACACTATATAGCGAGCATGTTTTTCCTGTTCGAAGCTCCTTACCCTGGAGCTCATTCTCAATACCTCTGAACACTTTCTGTAGAGCAGAAGCCAGTACACAGCTGCACCACATCTTTGAAATGCTTCATCATTTCTGTACAACCAAGAGCTCAAGACTACTGACCTGATTCAACAGTACCTTGCCTTCCTAACTCATACACGTGACAACTATGAAGGAATAGCTCTGTTAACTGCAAATTGGCTGGCCTGTTCACTTTACTAATTCCTGAAAAATACAGGGTTCAATTATGTGCTAGTCAAATACGGGAAAAGGAGCTTCTCTGTATATAACAACAGGCAGCAACAGTCCCTTCTGTTCTCAGGGCACTAGCTAGTCACTACAGGGGTCCTGAGAATATGGGGTAGATGTGACCTTCCTAGATGATCAAAGCAGAGTTGGACTGGTTTAGCAAGAATTCCATGCAATCCTATGGGATCTTAAATATCATCTACTTTCAAGTGTCAATTCTAGCTGCTTTCTTAAGGAAAAGTATGTAACTTCTTTGTAAATAAAATATATTTTTTTTTCTCCATTTACTGAGGCAAATACAGTGCCGCACCCTTACAAAGGTGGTCCTTCGTAAGGAAAGGTCTTGACAGGAAGGACATAGAATTGGAAGTAAGTGTACAATAGGATAACAAATTTGCTATAAATGAAAGGACAAAGATTTTAAAAAAGAAAATAGCAAAACAGAGGCCTTGGATGCTCTATAAAACTCTGGTAAGAAGTGTACAAATGCTGTCTCCAGAAGTCAGTATGTTAGGTGGGTAGAATACAATTACACAAAAGAGAGAATGAGTAATAGATGTGATACCATCCATTCTGTCACACAAGCTTCACAATATATTTACTAAAAAGGAGTTTTCAAAGCTGTACTTGCAGAGTTCTGTTTGCTAGGATGGAAGAAATTGCAGTGAAGACTGACAAGTAATGAGCTTTGCCTATGTTAACATTTTTTCTTTCTGATTTGGCATAGTATTTTGTTGTTATTACTTCAGCCTGATTATCTCTTTTGTTTTTGTGAAAATTACCTGTGAAATTTAAACCATCCTAATCCACTGTATCACATTTTCCTCCTGTTTTTAATTCCTATGTTTTTCTCTTCACTCATCACAACCCTCTTCCTTGTCACCTCTTAATCTCTCTTTCTTGACCTTTCCGCTCTATTCACTTTTCCATCTTAACCTCCTTTTCTTGTCATTATCTGATTTAGAGTGGAGCTGTAAGACACGTATGAAAGACAGGTGCTTCTCCAATATATCCAGTAAACTACATAATAACAAACAGCATTAAATTATATTAAATTTTAGCAACTGTGCATATAATTTTCAAGTGCTTGTTATTCTGAGCAAACATTAACCACACAGTTCTCCCATTCCTTATGGGCTTTCAAAAGCATATGGGGAGCTAAGCTATGGTCTCAGTGACTTCTGAAAGAGTTAGCGCCAGATACTGTGAGTTCTCTGAGCTGCGCTTACTGTGCCACTCTTGGTAGAAGAGCTTTACGTAAGACTCAAAACCTGAGTCAATTCTACAAAAAACCATCCCCACACTTATTGTTTTGTGGGAAATAAAGTATTTCAAACCTAATATTTAAACCAGCCATGTATTTTTACCAGCATTAAACTATAAAATCACAAGGAGACATTGATTGAAATGCTAGCCTGGGAAAGTTTTTATTTTAAGAAATAGAGAAGAATCAATGCGAATGAAACACAGTATCTTCCTGCCACCGGTTTTCCAAATTACGGTTCAAACATGCTGACTCTTCTGTGCAGTATGGGAGACTCGTAATTTTATTCCGTTAGGCTTGAAGGTGGCAGGGGATCCTCAGTACTAATCCACAGACTAGAACATAAGAAGCACTTCTTAATCCAGTATAAGGATAAAGGACTGTTCATCAAGCCCTTCTGAAGTTACTACAGAGTAAGATTAAAGTCAGCTGAAGATAATTTCACAATTGCACAATTCAAAGCTCCAAGCTACAGCATCAGTAATCATGTTCCAGTAAATGAATTAATAATTTAAACATTACTGTTCCAGATTTGGGGATTTTATATAAAAATCTGGGTTTATGACTATGATTACATAATATACAAACTAAATTAAGAGAAACTAACACAGCTGTCCAGATCATGGGCTGCAAGGGAGGGGAAAAAAAAAAAAAAAAGGATTCTGTGGATTTAAAAAAGAAATACAACTCCATGAGTAGCAAGAAACACGAAGTCTTGATCATGACTGGAATGACTGTATAGACGTTTTAGGCCTCTATCTTAGCGTTTGGATCCTGGGACCAAATCATCAACATCTCAGCATCCATTTATTACAAAATACAAATAAAGCCTAAATTTGATAGATGTGAAGAAAATATGACCCAAGGGTAAGCAATGTAGAGATGATGGATATTCCGTCTGCAGAGAGCCTACAACCACAAATCTGACAGGTATGAACTGCCACATTAAGGCCAGTACGATGCTAACGACATGACATACAGCTTGAAATGGGGAAAGAAGGTGAGGAGGAAGGAGGCAACACGAAGAGAAGCACGCAAAATAGTCTCAGTCTCACTGCTGTTCCTCCAGACGTGAAGGAGAGAAAACTCTACCGTTATTTCTGCCTTTCCAAGAGGGAAAGGCACATCTGCCACCACAAGTGAGCGGATAGACCCACAGAGGACTATGTCTCTCAACGTGGTAGAAAACTTGATTAGTTCAACAGGGTCTGAACTGGTATAAAGAAAAAACCCAACACACCTATTCAGAATAGCCCCATACATTTCTATTTGTAGGATTTCATAAACAAGTATCCCACATGCATGGGAATCAGCTCTGCAATGCATGGACAGAATGAGGCACTCAGACCATCGCTGTAGGTAAGTGCAAGAAACAATGGAGAATACAGACCCAAGGACTTCTGCAGAAATGAAAACCTCTTTTACTCCCTCTATCACTCATGCTTCCATCACAACACCCCCAAAAGGGTTTCCATTCTGTAAACCCCCATAATAAATGTAGTGTAGCACTGTCTTAATTTAGATTTTCTAGCAAAATGAAGACAAGAAAGGATTTATGACTCGGACATATTTATGGCACTGCAAAGCAAAAAAGTAGAAACACAAAACTTGAGGCAAACGTGTTCCCATGGCTCTGCCATTTCCTCTTTCGGCTTTAATAAGCTCAGTAACGCTGAGCATTGGCTCTCAAGCCAGTAGGTTGTGGCATTTTACAAACTAATTTCAGAAAGTATCAAGGAACTTTCTGAGGAATTATTCCTATTTTACATCTCTGCTTCGCTTTCCGCATTTATTTGCCAGTGATGGAATAAGCAACCACTTACAGCTTGGCCTACAGCCCTGACTCTCAGCCCTAAGCACTAAATCAACGGACGGGACAGATGGGACTCTTCAGCCTCTTTCATTCCTCCCCATCTCTAACCGCACACTTTTCTAGCTTTATTCTCTCCATAGATATTAACACACTGAAGTCATCTTTCATAGCCAATGATGTGATCCATTTATCTCCCCAGTCCTCAGTTTAGTTTTTATTATGAACAAGAGCAGCACATACGTCTCAGTATGTGAGCTACAGAATGATATAAGAGCAATTACAGACCCTCTACAGTATCTTCCTTTCCATGAGGCTGAAAGTCCTTGTGAAGGCCCCTTGCTCACCTTATAAATTCTTAATCATTATTATCAAGAACTTAGTTCTCTTATTTTGCAACTGGACTAGTCAAAGACAAGGTTTTTACTCTGTGGACCAAGGCTGTGTAGAAATGCCTGATCAAGCAGTCTACTGCCAATAACCAAGGTTGATTTTTCCCTGGGGAATCACAATTGCCCTTTGTCTCCAGATCCGTAGCTCATCTACGGACCATGACCCATAAGGAGCCAATTTCAACTAGATGAATACCTTAGAGCAAGTGTACGTATCACTGAGCGTGAGCTAAATATACTCCTAATCAAATAAAAGTGAAATGTTTTTCTTAGTACCACTCTGTAGCTAATAGAATAACTTTAAAAGTCAACAGATCCTTATCACCTGGAACCTGAAAACCAATTAACCTCTTATTGTTGCTTTAAGAAATAACTAGTATAGCGATGAAAGATGGTAATATTACTTAGCACTTGCAGCGCTTTTCATCTTCAAAGCATTTTGCAAACATAAACTAATTAATCCTCCCAACATGCCTGTGAGGTGGGTAAGCATTATTATTCCTGTATTACAGAGGGGAAAAAAACCCCACCTTGTGCAGAAGGTTATGCACTTAGCTCAAGGCCACAAAATTATCAAGAACATACTGGCACTGTATGCTGCTTACAGAAGTTACCCATTCAAATCAGGCCGATACTGCAGGTGGCCATGTTTTAGCATAATAAAAAAGTATCTGTCACAATGACAATCAGGACACAACTTGCACTGCAGTCAGGAACATAAAACACTAATTCTGATAGCTGCCTTAGATTTTGAGAGACAGTGCTTGCAGTGTCACTGAATGGTGATGAATTTGCTCATCGGGAGATCACAAAGTCCCTTCTATATCATTTCATACCTTCTTGTAAATAATCTGAAAAATGGGCTGATTCAGTTCTCCTGAGAGTCACTTGCCTACTCAATAGTCAAAATTAGCTCATCAATAAGGCATAGGTGGTGGACTGTCAAAAATGGTCTTACCTATCTATCCTTCCATTGCTTCAGACAGGTAAGTTTTAAGTACTCGAGCTTTAGGTTTAAAAACATGACCATTTAAATCCTTTAATCCTACAGTTGACATTTATGGTGACTGAAAACATTAATCATTTTGTTATCCAAATAACTCATTTTGAGCAGCTACTATTTAAAAGCAATAGACATTGGAGTCATATTACATTAGGATAGAAGTTGCAATTAATGTTTCAGGTTTCTGAAGTCTTAAAAATGTATCCTTGGCAGTGTTTAATATCTGAAACAATAAAATAAAATTGTCAAAGCATGTATCACTGTTTCAGGTCCCTCTTTCACTGAATGGTGAGATTTTTCTGGCACCTAAATCTAATTGTCACAGGATTGTCAGCTGAACGATAGCTACGATACATCCGCACAGTATAACGTACTGTACACAGCTTTGCTTTTCAGCAACCTTGTATCAGTGATCCAGCATACCGTGAAAGAAAGAAATTATTTTTATTTGCTTGTTTCGTAAGTTCAGCCCCACTTTTTGCAGCTCCAAGGAGTTATTAGGGCATTTAATCTAATTTAGGCACTTAAGTATTCCAGAAGAGTAAAGGTACAAAACCATGCATACAGGTACTTTCTCCTGCAAAACTAAAAGGGGTAGCATGAAAATAAATTGATGTTGAAGCTTAGCTGACAATGAATTGTTCCAATTGATAAACACAGTGAACTCATTCTCACTGCCAGCTAGAAAGACCAAGTAACTGTACCTGCAGGCTAAACTATAGTTGACTCAAGCTTTCAAAAAGTAAAAATTTAACAAAACCTGCACCACCTCACCGGGTCTTCTATTAGCAAAAGGTGTCCTGCTGCTCAGCTTTTCATTTCACACAGTTTGCAAACAGTGCTGTGATTATTTTGTATGAAAATATGAACACGTGCAAATCTGCAGTGCATCCTTCCACCTGTGCTCGTGGGTCAGCCTCCCACACTCCTGTGCAAAAACTCACTGATGTGATACGTGGATCACGCTGTAGGATCACTATACTGCCCTGCAACAACAAAATTCTTTGAAATGGAACAATGACTCCTTGAAAGAGGTATTGCATATTCCTCTCCTCCCTTTAGCATGTATCTGATGGTAAATAAAATACAGTTTTTGCATGCCTGTATTTTTCTTATTAACTTAATGCACCTGTATAAAAAGTTTTTCAGTTCTTGTGAGTCCAGGTTTGATTCATGTTCTCCTTCAAATTTTTTTCATATTGTTATATTACTTCCAATTATTTTTCCAAATGCAATTTTAAAAATACTACTTACTTTCTATATTTCTACAATCCTTCCACTCCATAGTCATGTCACACTTTCAGACACTTTTGCATAGCAGTCTCCTATGTACACTGTATCACTTCACACAGCAGTTTAATTTTGTAAACACAGGAATTACTCTCTGTACAACAGCGAAATTCAACTTTATACAGTCAGCTTTAACCCCGAATTCAGTAAGATACTTGGGCATATTCCAAAATACAAGCATTTAGGTTGCTGAATTCACTTAGAGAAGTTGTACATTTAAATCAGGCTGCTTGTTATAGTTGGATACTTCGAAACATAAGAAAAATAGGTGTCTTCTTCCTCCCTAACACATAAACAGCAAACAATCATATCATCACACCTTGGAAATTAAATAGTCTTTCATGATGCTTCATCCATTGTCAAGGATGAGACTAGGTGTCTCCTCAACCATGCAATATAAAATTGAGTATCCAGCTTAAAAATACTTTTAAAGAAAAAAGCTCATGGTCTTCATTTACATGGCTAGGTGCCAAGTTTAATTATTCACAGGCTTACAAATTTTTTTGAATCTTATGTGGGGATTAACAACAAAGTGAAAATAAGTAACTAAATTAGAAGTTCTAAAAATAGTATGCTAAATAATCCTCATCTAAAGAGTTAAAAAACAAAACCAGTCTTGCAACAGATGAAGGGACTTGAGAAGAAGGGAAGGAGACCACGGTAGGTCTTATCTCTCGTTGATGTTAACTGCCT
>NW_008825428.1:2669899-2686046 GCF_000699105.1 Pygoscelis adeliae
TTCCAGTCCTGTCAATTGGGTTTCAAAATTAACAAAATAATCCCAGTTATATAATAATTTCACGTTCAAATATTTTACTGTATGTTTTAAATGCTGTTTTTAGAATTACAGTGACAAACACGCATTTTTAGGCTCTTATTTCTATTTATGCAATTAATCTCAAGCCACAGAAATTCAACAGACAAGGAAAAAGATTCTGTGACTGGATCTGACAATTGCAGAACTTCCTCTCCACAGGTAAAGATCTCCTGGGATAAAGCCACCCCTGAACACGCACACTTATCTCCTACAGCAGCATCCCTTTCTGAATTCCCACCATGGGATTTTGGGAAGCAGGAAGCACGAAGATGCGTACTGAGACAACTCAGGAAGAAGAGGTGAGAAAGTTCTGATCCATTAGCAGAAAGCTTTGAAGGGCTTTACCCCAAAATACCAGTCATAAAAACACGCGGACATTTTTAAATTGTGCCACATTTGAGAGATTCGAGAAACTCACGTAACTGCTCCAGTAGCTTTCCAGCGGACGCTGGACATTTGATATTGCTATTTTACACAGTCTGGGCAAAAAAAAAAATTAAACACTCGTCATGATTAATTTTAAAAATTAATTTCCAATTAAAGGTATTTATTAAAACTTACCTTTTTTGCTTATAGATTTATTTCCTGTTGATTTAGCAGGCTAGAATGTAATTAGATTGTCAACAAAGCCACATATCTGCACTCTATTTCTAGACAGAGGGGCAAAAAATTAATACAGGGAAGCGTGTTTTATGTATTATTTAAAAACCTTTGGAATGACCTTGAACACCTTTTCCACAAAATGCTTCCAATGCCAGAAGCAGTAAATTCTCTCAGTCAAAGATGAATCAAAGGAACACACTATCTAAGACTGCAAAACAAGCCCTTTATAACCTGACCCTATCAAACCGGCGGGTAGTCCCCAAAGGTGCTAAACCAGCATGCATTAGAGGAAGCCAATAAGCCATACAAAAAGAATTGAAAGGACAATGAGGAAAATCAAACAGGCACAGATGACAATGTTGAGATCACTGGAAGGTGAAGATGACACTACACATCCCAGACTGCCATTTTAGGCCTACAGATGTGTAATATATTGCATATTGGGCAGTAAGTATTAGCTAAATATTATGTGCTTTTCTGAAGAAAACGAAGAGGAAAAAAAACCCAAACCCCAGTGCACCACCATATGTGACATGCCAGACTACATAACTTCTTCCATTTTGTTATTGCTGTTTAAAAAGAACAGTACTCTATTCAGGCAATAGTTTGAGTTCATTAAATAAATGGTGCCTATTTTGATATCACTTTGTCACTAGTAATAAGAAAGTGTCTACAGTACAGGTCTTAGAAAACTTCCTCTTGATTTTACCTCATTAAAGTAATGAGATCAAGGTGGCTAATGACTTAAAAACTAGAAAGTAGTGATGACCTGCAGTTTCAACACATCACAGAAACCAAAAATACACAGCAGAAAGCAGACAGACTACAGTAGCAGAAAGCCTCAGTTACATGAGTCTAAGAGAAATATTTTTATTTCCCTTGCAAACAGTTGTAGGCAAAAAAGTCAACACCATCTGCCCAGCTCTAATTCTAATGTAAAGTTATTCTACTTGGAACAAAGAAAAACCACCAACGGGGAAAATATTTTTAAACATTTCTAAAATTAAAACTAAGGACTTCCTCACAAGGAGGAAGCTTTTTTCCCCTACCCCTAAACCTATTCTTGTTTCCTCATAAAAGATAGCTTTATACAGAAGACTGAGGCGTAGGTTCACACAGCTCTTGGCCTAGCTTTATGCTTTCGGATAGCTGGGCTGCAGTACTCCGCATATCTCATACCTTTTTTTTTTTTTTTACTCCTTATACTAAGTACTTTAGTTGTGGAAATGTAGAAAAGCCAATTCCAGAGACTACACTTTTGAATCCAGAAGTGATGCATAAGTGCTTAACCCTTCCTGGAACCAAGTGCCATCTCCCAGAATCACTGAGGTCCAAAGGGACCTCTTGAGATCACCTAGTCCAAACCATCTGCTCACGTATGGTCAGCTACAGCAAGTTGCCCAAGGACCATATGCGGTCAGGTTTTGAGCATCTCCATGGATATTTAGATTTTTCATGTCTCTCCAGTCCTGGACTCAGAAATTCAACAGTGAGCTCTAAGCAACCTTTTAGCATCTGGTTAGATATCGTAGATATCCACTAAAAAAGTCCCGCAACAAACCCAAATGTATTAATCATGAACTAATTTACCTTACTCACAGTACAGTGCTCTATTACTGCCCTTGCGAGCGAAAAGATAAAGGCACTGAGCTAATGCATTATTCATATGCTCATCCACACATACTATGTTTCCCCAAACCTGTTCACAGGGCTTCTTGGAACAGTTGTATTTGTTTATTTTGATTCATTTTGAAGCTATTTACATTTTAGGTATACTAGAGTGGCAAACTTTCGGGCAACCTGTTAATAAGTTGAATTTATGCTGGGGGTCTAGTTTTTAAACTGTAAGGCCTGAATACTTCACTCCTGAGTCTGCAATGTTGTCACTGACCCGTTGCCCAACATGGGCCGTGTACTTAACTTTCCTGTGCATCATATATTATTTATTTCAAAAATGGTACTCAATGCTTTCCCATCTTTGTAAAACATTTAGGGAGATACAAGTGAAGTGTACTATGTGTGTAGAGTATTACTAAAACTGATGAAACCGGTATAACAACATACTCTTCCCACAGCAAGAATGCCTTGTTACTTGGTACTAACGAATTATACTCTTGCCTACCTTGTCTGGTATACTCATCTGCTTCTCTGTGGACCAAGTCTTTTACCCGGTTTCCATACAGCAACCTAGAGGAATCATGATCAAAAGCTTTCAAGGTTTCACTGGAGCTGTAAGACTTCTGTGTAGGCACTCTGCACTCCTCATTTTCTGTGGAAGAATTTGTATAGCGCCGTTCCTTGTCCCGTCTGCTCTTTGTCAGGGAGCAATAAGGCCTACGTTCCTTCACATCCATACTTCATTCCTTCTCTGTGCACATCAGTCCAGCTTATTTGGAAGTCTTCTCTACATTCAGCTTACATTCACCTATAATGAAATTAGAAAGACAACCGCTGATGTGTTACAATGTTCTTTAATTACTGTGATTGCTTCCCAACTATCTGGAAGAGAAAGACCTGATCAACGGTGGGTGAGACACATTCTGTAACATTTGCAAGACTTCCCAGAGTTTCATGCATGACCTACCCTGATCAAAAAAATTAGCAATGAAATTCTTGTGAACGACAACACAATACTTTTCATTTTTATACAACAGATTAGAAGATCAAAAGCAGACTAAGAACTGGGCAGAAAAAAACGTAGCTTTTCAGCTTTACAAACGTGTTACTCACCTAAAGTCTATCTGTAGGTAAGTTGTTTTTTCTTTTTCTGAGAAGGATGCATGCTTTAATGGCAAGTCTGACTTCCTTCTGCTTGTCAGAAACTGCTGTTTTTAACGTCTGTTTTTTAGATGCAGACTTCTACAACTTTCTATTGTCATTTCTATTCTAAGAAAATTGTTCTCATCAGGAACATATACACATAATTTCACAGCAAGCTACCAAAACATGGTATGCAGGAAGACTTTTTCAAGGTAGTATATTCTATATAACATGTGCTAGAAAGCACGTAACTATTTGATTTGTAAATGACAGCCAGAAATAGTTTTTCCTTCCCTCAAGTTTTTAAGGAATATTACAGTAAGAATCTTGTTTCTATTACTATTTATTTTTCTTTACTGTTTCATTCCACTTAGTTTTCAAAACAAGGCTTCTCAGTTTCATCTCTTGGGTCCTGCACACTTAACCAAAATATCGACATTTCTGACAGATTAAGAAATAGTTTGGAAACTTTGCTTTTGTTTTTTAAAGGAAAGTGCTAAAATAAAATAAAGAATATAATTTGTATCTTTCAACAGCTGACAAAAACATCTGAACGAAGAACAGTTCAGATGATTTTAATACTCTGCAACTGCATCTGCTAACTGAGGCCTTGATATTTCTTGTTTAACACCTTATATATTAGGGTTCTCTCCTTTGTCTCAAGAAGAACTTTCTCCTGGGTGTTCCCCTCAATTTAAAGTGCTTAAATACCACAACCGATCGTTTTAGGAAGTACTATCAGCCAAGTCCTTGTGATGTAGAATTAAAATGACAGTTTACAGCACATATCACAAAGCAACAGCCAACTCCATTTGCACTCTGTTCTGCAAAAGAATGTTGCTTTAGAACTCTTCACCTATTTCATTTTAAGCATTTAATATCAAACTAATTAGTTGTCACTCCTGAAAAGATTTTTAGCAAGTATTTAATTCACTACAGAACCGTAATTCAAGTTTGTGAATGGCAGCCGGTCTTTTATCATTCTGTTTTGAAATTCTCTGAAAAGCTCTTGCATTTCTTGACCTGTGTGAATCTCAACTTAGACTAAAAGACAAAGCTACAAAGCCTTCCATTTAAGCAAACTCTCTTCTATATTTATTACATCTTCAAATGTTAAGTGGTTAAAAAGAAACGGAAATATTTGTACATAATCAGAAAAAACGTTTTATTACACAATAGTTTATTAAATTTGACTATTTAGATGTCTGCGTGCCCATGCAGCACGTCTTTTTAATTTATATGAAACACTCAGATTTTAAAATAGTTGACTAATGAATGCAAGTTCTTTCCATGTAAAAACAATTTTCTAGACATTTTATAAACTTTGTGTTTTGTTAACACTAAACTGAATTGTGTTTTTAAAAATCATTATTAACAAATACACACAGGTATTTTTTCGCAGTGTAAAGATTTCATGTAGTAGCATATAGAATAGTTTGGGTTGGAAGGGACCTCTAAAGGTCATTTAGTCCAATATCTCCCCTTTCATCTACACATTTCAAGACTTTAAAGGGCCACTAATTCCTAATGTCTCTAAGTTGTGCCCTGGGAAAACTGACATACACTATTCAAAGATGAAATTTACAAAAAAGTTTATAATTAATCCAAACCCGTCTTTGCACACTACTTTGTTACTGTACCAAACTAAAATCCTCAAAGATTTAATCTATGCTGTAGCATGAGGAAGTACTGATCTGCTTCCCACGGAAGTCAATGAATTCAATAAAACTTCAAAAGGCAGTTTTCTGGGTTATCTATTGCCTCTCCAGGCAAAGAATGAAAAGGTTAAAAAAATACAGGCTGTTTAATAGCACCACATTAAGGAGACACTTTAACAAAGATTACACTGCCACAATAATGAAGACTAGTGGATTTTTTGTGGGCATTTAAAAAAAAATCCTGTAAGTTTTAAGAACCTGATCTTTTTGAATCTGGTATTATACAAAACACCTGTTTACCTTCAGTAACCTTTAACTTTAAAAATTAATTGTATCTCTGAGCAAGTTTTAGGAAACATTTAATATCCTCAGGCTCATGCCTTTGAAATTATTACACATATCTGAAAGAAGGAGACAGAATAAAAGCTATCTTAAAGATCTGTCTACAAATAAGTGTTCCCTACCATGATCAGAACACAAACAGAAAGAGAGAACACAAACATATTTGCAGAATACAGAAATAGGTATCAGCGTTAACGTTTAAGCAGTAAGCCAGCAATGACAAGTCAAACAAAGGAAGACTTGAAGATGGCTTTAAAAGATCTGAACCGCAAGTCTTATTACTGCGGTGGGATGTTTTACAGTCTCAGGACTGTGCAGGACTTACTTGTTCCATCATGAATTCCCCCCCCTCCGCTTTTTTAAAAAAACACCCCTCACCCCCAACTTTAGAGAAGTATTTTCAACTATTGAGAAAAACATTTTAAGGAAGAAAACCAAACTGTCAGTTACTGCATCTGCTCAGCTCCTTTCTTATAAAGATCACCGTAGTTAAAATATTAACAAGTTTTCCCCACTCAAATCTTCAGATTTAAATGAACCACTGTTGCACAAATTTGAGCATATTTCATTTTTTCTTCTTCTCTGTTTCCTATAACATAAAAGCTGCATCCCAGGGGGAGTTACCCAAATGCACTGACTAGCTTTCTTTTACTATGCCTTAGAAGAAGCTCAGATGAAATATTGGTAATGAGTACAATACAAACTCAAGGGAACACAGCAACTAATTTGACGCATGAACAGTTTTTTTGACAAATCAGATAAACTTAATTTTATTTGGTTTAAAAATTTAATTTTGTGACATGTTACAAAAACACTTGCCTTCATCTGCAAGTAATTTTTGCCCATATGTCAATATTTATGGTCCATCGAATAGCTTCACTCCAATTAAATGGAAGAACTTTCACAGAGCAGTATTTACAAAGCTATTGAACTACTAACTCACCCACTCACAAAAGGATGTCAAAACAGCTGTGCTAAATACTGTTACATGTTGTATTACAATGCTAACGTGAAATGGCCTGCATATACTGAAGAAAATCAAAAAAGATTTCGCGGGTGCAGGCCACTACTTCACGTCTCTGTCTAATGCTTTTCTAAGTATAAAAACTGAGGATGCTCATCTGTGTCACTGAGCACTGGGATCTCCCGCAACCTTTTCCGTGATCTGTCCAATGTTACAGGCTCCTGGCTGGATTAAACAGGAGAGTGTACACTAATCACCAGACTGACATGTCAGCTGTTATATAGTCATGCCCATCCCATTTGTGTGCATAGCTTAGCTGATTGCAGCCTCAGTCAGACTGCGCTTTCCCAGTGTCACTCCAAATTTTAAAAACAGCTCAAAACCTTAAAAAGGAGATGCCCATTTTTAAACTAATACTTACCTATTTCTTTTAACTTAATTTAGAAGGGAAGCAGGAGAACCAGAGAAGCATTTCTTGTACATGACCAGGTCATTGGGACCACAAAGCTCATTCCCTTATGTGCCAGGCTACTTTGAAGACCTCTGACATCATTAGCACATTTAGCACAATATTTAATTACCAAGTCAGATAAGTACATACATATAATAATTAAAACAAGTAGGTTATCAAAATTGTTTGTGTTACTCTAAGTGTTGTAGAGAGCCCAAGTGTAAACACCAAAACAGAGCACAAGGCATATTCACACACAAGTGTCGAAGCTACTGTGGGAGCTTTGATGACTGAAGTCTCAGATACAGACAAAGCTGACTGACGCAGTGATAGAAGTTTTACACTGTATTTAAAATTCCCCAGGACAGCCTTTCAGCAGTTCCCCTTAATCACCTATTGCAACGTGAAATAAAGTCACTGTAGTGAAAAGGAAAAAAAACCAGTTACGTTTTTTACAATAAAAAAGCCTCAACACTAAAGCCCTACACTGCAATATAGGAAAAGTACAACAGACATAAAATGTAGTATATATTTTAATTGCCAAGATGTAAACGAGGCTTTAGGGTCATGCTACAGAATGTTATCTAAAACACCCAGCTACAACTTTAGCATGCCTGCAGGCCTTTTAAACTGTTATAGAAAATTATTGCATTTAATTCAGCAGCTTCAACTCCGAGCTCCCCAAAGGGTTATTACAGTTTGGCAACAGGATGGTAATCCTGCCTAACGTACACAGTGCTCCCTCCCCATCTCTCACTCAGAGAACCTTCTTCCAGCATTAAACCTGGTTCAGTGAACACCAAGGTAACTGATTAAGAAATCTAAAAACATACCTCAATATTTTATGCCCTTTGATATCTAAAAATCTACATAGGCATGAAGTAGTAAAAAGGTAAGAAATAAAGATGTTTGTTACCAAAATGAAGAGATAATTGTATAGAAAAGATTATGTGACTGCTTAGGTCGATTTATGGATCTACTATAGCGTGTATTATAATCCCTTTCAATGTGTATATCCATTTTAGACACCTCAAAACATAGAAAGCAAAACCAGAACTAGTTCTGAGAATAACAAGAGTCATTATTTTAATATATACAGTGCTGGAATAGAAAAGGTTTCAAAAATGAGAGGATAAAACTAGTAGATTTCTTTATTACAGAAGAACAGTAACAGAGTATGAAATACTGTTATAAAGAAGGCCAAACAAGACCTCTCCTACTCAGTCTCACAAGGAGAAGGAACAGTAAGGAAAGCAGCACACTGCTCAGAGCAGAGCCCTTCTTCCCTCCCTGAGGCCAGCAAAACTGAGCCAGGGAAGGAACTTATATATTACATACCACAACCTTCCCTCCTAACACCAAAATGTAACAATTTAGGCATTCCTAAAAACAACAGTATTCCCAGCTGCATTCAAAAGCCTGCATTATTATTATTGAATTATTATCTTTATTACTAATTACCATTATTATGAATTAAGACTCATTGATTCTTCCACATTGATCCCTTAATACAAGCACAGTCTGAACGCTTGCTTAGATCGGGAACAAATTTCCTTTCATAAACACAGGCATTAAAAGAATCGTAAGACTTTTGGGAGAAGAAGCAGGCTTGAACTTCTGTCTGAAATAAAAGCAGAGGATTTTACGGGCTGCAAGTCAAGACGGTGCCTATTCTCAGCATTGACAACAGCTGCTGAATATAATGTCTAAGTAGTGCTGCTGAATAGATACATTACTGCAAGTGTCATTATTTTAATCATAATTTCCTTTTAATCTGTAGTTGTTTACTAATGTAAATATTACATTAGTTACATTTTGCACTATAGTACTTGCATGCCTCTTAATAGCAAAAGAACAAAGCAAATTCAGCTGATACATGTAACAAGTAGATTGAAAAGCCTAAGTGCAATATGCAGAAATTAAGAAAATCTCCTGTCCACAAAAATACTCACAATTCACACAACTAATCACCCATAAAACCTATTACAAACAAATACTAAGAAAAACCCAAAAGTCATAAAAGAGTGATGAAATTTCCACTTCAATGGCTGATAAAGTGAGATACGTCAGAAATCAACTGAGCTGGAAAAATGACACTTTGAAGAGGTGCTTAGGATGATCTGTAGCCATGGTGTGCCATTAGTCAAACTGATGACTCTTAATACATGGACATTTCAGGTCATCATATCTAGAAACTCACTTCTTAATATTAAAAGTCTGTCTTCCAGCACAGAAACTAGAGAGGATGCATCCAAAGTCAGCATTCTTAAGGGGGAGTGGGAAACAGATGGCCTGTCAGACAGGCAGTTCACAAACTAAAATTTAAAAAAGCCTCCTTAAGTTACTAACTATCCCTACGTTTTAGAATTAAATTACAAACGAAAAAGAAAGGAAAAAAAAAAAAGAAGGAAGACCAGTAAAAAATATTGCATATTCTTCAAGCATTTTCCTCCATCAGTCAGGGGAACAGAACACTCATATCTACCATCACTACAGGATGCAATGTTAATAAAAAGTTACTTTACATAGTCCATCTAAAAATCTCAACTTCATTAGAGACAGAATAAACAACAGATACATGTACTCTATGTTCGTTATAAAAGTTTCTTGCAATAAGAGTCAGGAAAATTAGCAAGATAAAAGAGTTCTGCGGGGTCCTGGTTAGTCAAAGAGGTTGATGTTTGTGTAAAAATTTCGTTGCCACTACTTAAATCGAAACCCTTGGGGGGGGTGGGGGGGGAGGAAAGAACACCTCATGCCTTCCCTCATATGGGCAGAAAGAGATGACGCACTCTCTGTAACAATGGGAGTGGAGGGAGTACTTCTCCGGATGGCATCTTCCTGCGAGGGTATGAAGATCGTACAGCAGCATTTGAGATGGAGCTAGAGTTATTTCTGCTTGCTGGAAGCCCTCCAGCACAGCAAGGCTGCAAACCTTCAGAAGAGAAAACTGGAAACAGCCCTAAGTTGGCTATGCACGCATACAGCCTGGGGCTGTGCTGGCTGTTAAGTTGCCAAGCAGGCCCTGCAGAAAAACATAACTTGCAAGGAGGGAGGGCTAAGACACTGGATAAACTGCTCTGTGAACAAGAACAGCCTCTTCGGAGGAACTCAGTACAGGGTTACACTGACAATTTCTGTTCTTCCTTGGGAGAAAACGTTTGCAGGAACTGTCATGAACTCTGATCTTGAGAGGAAGTGTCTGCCTCTAATTTGGGGGATTTGAGTAAGACGTGTTATCTTGAAGGGCCAAGAGAGCTAAGTGAGAAAGAGAACGCGAAGCCCGAAAGAGTGAAATAATGTGGTGTGCTCCTGTAGAAAGAATGAGGGTGGGAAGATGTGATGAAAAGATGGAGAGGCAAAGGAAGTTAAGAGAGCAGAAATGCTGCAGTATAAAGAAAAAATGAACACCAAAATGAGCTCAGGACAGAAAGGGGAGGGAGACAATCATTAGCACTCAGTATGGCAACACTGGGGAGGAGAAATGACACAGCAAGCATAGAAAGAGAGAAGAGTTTAAGAGGAAAAAAACGAGCGGAGGGAGAGAACAAAGAAAATTTCAGAAGGGAGAAACTTTGTGCCTCATTTACTTCAGAGCAAAGTAATAAACTCTGAGAGTCAGCATTGGGTAATTCATTACTCAGCAGCAACTAAAAAGGCCTAAATACTTTCCTCCACTCCTTTAAACTTGAAATTCATCCTTTATGCCATCATCTCCTTCCCACCCACCCCCATCTTTTACACACGATACGAGTATAATTCCTTCTTGAATGGTATATCCCAAGTTTACTTTTACACCTGCTCAGAGCTCTTCCACATAGTCCACTTTTGTTCTGGAACAAAGCCACAGAAATCTAGGGATTTTTAAAACTAAAACAAGCAAGATGGAGAACCCGACGCAGGAACAACATGTAACAAGCCATGAGCATCAGCAAAGGTGCCACAGTCCTTGAATCCCCACGCAGAGCGCACAACAAGGGTTTCTGCATTTCTGTTTGGAGAGCAAAGCTATGTCAGCTCTCCATCTGAACAGGCTGTCGATCATTCAACTCCCCCTTCAACAACTCAGAGTTAATTTCAAACAATTTGACAGTAGTGAGGTTTCAAAAATAATACATCTCTCAAGTCGCTATAAGGGAAATGAAATATATTACATGCGACATGCAAGAGCTGGGCACATAGTCACAAGGCTGAGCTGAAAATATCATTGTGAAGGTGTCTGAAAATGAAAGGAGGACCTGAGGAAACTGCAATGAGGCTCTGAGCAACCTGATTTAGTTGAAGATGTCCCTGCCCACGGCAGGGGGGTTGGACTAGATGACCTTTAGAGGTCCCTTCCAACCCAAAGTATTTATGATTCTATCATTCTATGTCATTGAGGACACACTGCAGAGGGAAGAAAGAATAGCGAAGGGTAGGTGCTGAAGCTATTGGTGTAGTCGCATGACATGGGATACACATGCACCGTCAGCCTTGGTTTCCATGTACAGCTTCTTATAGTGAAAGCTGAAATTCCAGATAAACAGGAGACATTCACAAGAAGATTTTTCTTTTCACAATGATCTCATGGGTAACCAGATTTTTCAGTCTCAGTCACGTTATAATTAGGATACTGTTCCAGCCTGGAAACCTGGAGAATTATTTAGTGACTAACCTCAACAGTGACTAATATACTAGTGTATATATAATATATATAGTATACTATAAAAGCATATTGTCAATTTTTTTTATGCTCAAGAACTCTGTTTTGTTCAAACTTAACTCCTTGTCCCCCCGAAGGCCTTGCTTGTTTTCTTTCTCAAAACAGCAACAAACCAAAAACACACAGACGCAAACAAGAAGAGGCCCAAACATGATAAAAAAAATCCCCACAGAAACATGAGGAGCACTGTATACTCATACTGACACAACATTCATTTACCACTCCTAACACAGTAGTGTGACAATTTAGTAGCTAATGCCTACATAACATGTAGTAAAGCACTGTTTAACTTGATTAAGTTTACATCGGCAATCCCTACTACTGTATTTAACTATCCCATCTATTCAGATCGTATCAGCTGTCATGCCTTCCTCTACAGTCCCCAGGTTCCTGCTTCCCTCTCTGCACAACCTGTGTCCTCTTGTCACAACCTCTAATTGTCTCTTCTTCAGCACTCTCCAACATCAGCAGACAGTAAAGGCTGGAGGTTGTTTGCCCTGCTGGATCGCTTCCTTTCTGTAATCCCTGTTCTAACTCTCTTTCAACCATCCCTTTCATAGCATCAGGTTTTAGTCTTACCTTAAAGGTCATACAAAAACTTTTTGTCCTGTAATCACCCTATTCCACTCTTACCTCCCAGGTTTTGTCTCCAATTTCAACAGAACTAGGACTTTGATTAGGGCAAACAAAAGAATAATGCATTTTAAAGTAAGTTCTTTGGCTAACTATGCGAGAGAGAAAATTTCCCACAGTACTTAGCAATTTTGTTCAAAGGACCATGTTTCTCTCTGAAAGCGTCCGCACAGCCTACTCCGGCATGACCCTAGCTGACTACCAACCAAGACCCTCTCTGGTAACAGCACGTAAAGAACAAACAATTAACCTTTAATAATGCAAAGCCTCCTTCAGGAAGCTGGGGAAGTAGGACAAAGAACTACCTCCTGCTGACCTCCTCTTCCACTGGTGTGTGTTACCCATAGGTAAGGCACCCAGCTGTGCTTCCACATACTGCCAAATTTCTACCATGGGGATGCAGCAGAGCTGCTGCTGGCAGAGCCCAATGACAGCACCTGGTCCACTGTGCTCACATCTCTGAGAGAAACCAGTCTTGACTTGTAAAAAATGCTTCATTGCAAGAAGATCCCAATTTTGCAAAAGAAGCACAAGCTTCTACAGTAACTGTTGAGCACCTTCATGTTATGCTTTTGGAGTGGAGGGAAGTTGCTTCTTTAAATCCTTTAAATTCCTACTTAAGATAACACTCAGAATTTCTTAGTACAATCATTGATTAAAAATCCTTCTAACTAAAGTAACAATTCACTTCAGCAACAGATCTGAAGGTGACCTTTAAAGGATGGGCAATTTCTATCCTTTAAAAAAGTCTCTTAATAAAATAAATTGAAAGTTGGACTCCAAACACATGGACAATTATCTATAACTGAATAATGAAAATATTTAACAATTATCGACAAAATCGTTTTTGATCTAATATGAGTTTGTAGAGAAGCTCCACAGTTCAGTTACACCAGAACTAAACTATACATAATTGTATTTCTTACCAAGTAAGTTTAGCAAGCATGGGTGCAAGACTGAAAGCCAGGAACACTGCAGGCTTCGGCTCATTTACAGGACAAGGAAAGCACAAGCAGAAAAAGGAAGAGAATCTTTCCCACAGTGACAGTCAAGATGCCTCAGACAAGTCCATATAGACTACCTGGGTGGATGAACATGTAGTTTAATTTCCATCCTGTTTAAAATATTTGCAATTCCATTTTAATATGAAACTTTTTCCTGAATTGTCTTGATACTTGAGATATTTTTTGTGGAAACAGAAAGAGGGCGTGAGATGCATTTGCGAGATGGCAGGATCTGGAAGGTTTCTTGATCTACACAAGGGAGTAGAGGGGCTCATGTCCATCCTAAAGTGAAGGACCCTATAGCATAGTAGGAAGTCTGAGAAGTTCCTTCAACTGCATTAGCTACATTCAGAAGCATTTAAACTTTTAGGAAAATTCTGATCTTTCTCTCCTACTCCTGAGGAGTGGGCCAGGACTGAAGAAATGCAGGGATCAGAAAAGGGAGAAAATGCCCAGCACCTATACCTGAAGTTGGTGGCATCAAAATCTTGCCTCTGTATTTGCACAACTGAGGAGCACCCTTAAAAACGCACAGTACTGAGAGATCCAGTCGGTACTGAAAAGTTTTGCCAACATAGTTGAATTTACTAGAAGCCATAGCTTAAGTTAGCAAAATTTATTGTGCAGATGCAGTGATGCTGGCAGAAGAGTGCACTTTTAAAACCACTGATGTAGATAAACCCTGAGACTGGAGCCGGTCTGATGAATATCACAGGCTCTTAACGCATCCAGGTGAAAGGATGAGCACACCCAGCAGGGTGAATGAAGGGGTTCACACGGCTCGGCTATCGTCTCCGGACATACTCATCTTCTGAGGGGGCGTCATTCAGCTGGGAACAATGAATAGGCTACTCCACCCCTCCAATTCATGCACAGACTGCCTTGTGCTGCATGGAGCTGTTGGGCAGGATTAGTGATACAATTTTTGTGTAAGTTAATTGGGGTTTCCAAGAAGCAGGTGTCAGAAAGAGAAAGATTTAACATAGGATATATGCCAGTATTTGGGGAGTTGATATTTCATATGGGGGAACAGGAGGGATAAAGGAAATCTTAATATTCCTTTATGTCAGTTAGGATCTCCATGTAACTGAATTTAAGTATATGTAATCAAAGAATTCTCACACACAGACAGCAAGTAGTACAAACAACAAAAAACCCAAACAAACCCACAAACAGCAAGCACAGCTGTAATAGAGAAAGACAGACTTGCATAGAGTTTGAAACATAGTGATGGAGACTAGAGCAAAGCAGGTAAAAGAGATTGGAAAGGTGGGGAGACATTTTATAGCCCTGTGGCCTGACTAGGCACATAACCATCAGATTTTAATTGATGTGCAGATCTTGCTTCCCTAGAGCTTAAAAAGCTTAATTGAACATTACAAAGATAATGAAGTGTGTATGTGCACATATAACTATATATACACATAAAAATAAATGTTACATATATGCATATATACATACAAATAAAAAAAACTGTGAAGGACATGTTGTGGAGAAAGTATTATTAGAAGTCATCTTCTTTTCAATCTAAAATAATGAAAAACACTATGTAGCTAACCTAAGTCAAGCCAGCTTGGGAAATTTATGTCACTAATTTGACTCCCTTACCCCTTCAGCAATTGTATATTCCAAAACACTTTAATGCTGATAATTTGTCTCTTCACAATGATGAGTTCTTTATGGTAAACATGACCAAACCAAGATACCCAGGGAGTACTGGAGAAAGGGGCAAGGCAGGGATGTTCTTGTAACTATGTAAGTTCAGTTTTTAAATAGTCTCTCTTCCCCCTACCCTAGAAAAAAACAGGGGAATCTCCCCCATCCAAATAAACATGGGTGGAAATTTTTAAATTTAAGTGACAAAACAAATGTTTTGTGGTGCAAAATGCCATCGTGGAGATAAATTCTACACTGGTTTTGAAACTAGAAAAACATAAAACTGTAATTGCCTCCAAAATCCTTTTATCTATTTATTCAATTAAAATGAAATTTATTGTGGAAACAAAACCAGCATCACTAGTAACAGCAAAATATTGCTATGTATTGCTCTGTATTGTCTTACCTGTTTTTCCCCACAGGGCTATGCTCCTGTGTACCTGAAGGAGAAATTAGTAGTTTTTGGCAGAGGTGCCAGATTTATCAGGAGCTGTTGCCTCAGAGAGGAAAAGTACTGTCTATCAGCAAGTCAGAAACATTGCTGTGAGGCTGCATCTTCCACCACCTATTTAAGCATTTAGTTACCTTTCGCAACAACACTGGCAACAGCAACAAAAACACTGCAGGCTGGTATGTGACTCTGGTTTAAGGGGCACTGACTGTCCTGTAGAATTGTTAAATTAGAGATCATGTCACAGTGATTAAGTAACAGCTACAATATAAGAAACTAATGAAGTAGTATCTTACCTCACTACAATGTCAATCCTGAAAGCTTAAGCATACCAGTTCAGTGTGTGCCACACTTGCGATAGGACACAATACAGTTTTCTTAGAAAGCAATCTGTCAGTCTCAATTTCTGAATGCCTTATCCATAAAATCATGAAGCAGGTTGGCTTCATCAAACGAGACATAATTCAGATTCGCAAAGTACCGTCTGCCAGACACCCGGTGATAAAATTCTAGAGTCCGGGTTTTCATGCAACGACAGAAAAAAAAGACTTGGGAGTCTTTTGAGGGAGTCTCTGTTCTCCCTATTGACTGAAGAGGAAGCCAACAGGATTTGGCAGATGCTTACAAGAAATTAAGTTTAAAACTGCTTTAAAAAAAAAAAAAAAACAACAAAAAAACCAAACAGAACCACTTACCTTGTTTTTTAAAAAAGCAAGATGAAGGGCAATAGCAATGGTAATAGCATTCCCTTCCCTCCTCTCCCATTTGCAGATGCCCTCATTCAAACACTCATCCAACAGGAGCAAACCTGTGCTCCAGCGCTCTACAATCGAACTGGCCTGAAC
>NW_008825428.1:2686069-2711371 GCF_000699105.1 Pygoscelis adeliae
CCTGCTGAAGCCAGGCCTTGGTGTGGCACGAAGGAGAGTCGTGAAGCCAGGAGAGCAACAAGAAAGAGTTTGAGAGGGTTTGGAGAAAATGAGAAGACTACCTTTTCTCCTTAGGCAGCACAGCATTAGCTTATTGCTTGTATCTACTTTGTTTTGTCATTAAAAAAAAAAAAAGATCTTTTTAGCCAGATTTAAATAAGAAGTTTCTGACCTGCAGCTATTACTTCAGTCAGTCTGTTTTGAGTGCATTTGGTAGTGTTGACCAACACAGTTCTCTCAGACAGGAAATACGAGCCAGATGCTCGTAATTTCAGAAAGCTTTAATCTAATTATATTTCTATATATGAAGTAGCCCAATAAATATGATTCTTGCCAATGCTAGTGGAAAGGCCAGAGGCTTTGCACTGTCCTGGCAGCGCAGGGTCTCAGGATCTGTCTGGGGTTGTCTTGACCCGAGCTGGTTTTAACAGTTGCCAGGTGGTCAAGCAATTATTGCCTTGCCTGTCCCTGAAAATACCACGGGGAAAGTCTGACACCCTACAGTAGTAGGGTAACAGAGAGAAGCCCTTTATGTCAGCTGAGGCTGGGGGGGGCTTTGGGACAACTTTCAAAACGTGAGCTGGCAACTGATGAGAATAAAGCAGGCTACAGTAAAACATATAAAACCAGCCCCAAGTGGACCAAGATCAAGAAGGAAGCCAGCCCCACCACGAACACCATGATCCCTGCGGTGGAGGGCAGGGAATGCCGGTGACTTCTTGGAAACACCCCCGCATGCCTGCCATTTTGTTTCCACCCTCACAACCCAGAGGAACACTGGAAGGGTGAGCGTAACACCAAAAAGGGGTAGGCACTTGGAAATTTTGTTTAACAATTTAAAATGTATTATTAAAGAGGCGTTTCTACATTACTATGGTCTATTAGACTGTTAAAACATTAACTGGACTACTAGGAAATTCTTAGTTCTTTATCTATGACATATGCCCTTTCATCTTAAGAAGATTCAGAGTGTATCAATAGAGCGCATCTTCCCATCCACAAGGAATAGCTTTTAAAAGCAAATAGAGAACTGTAAAAGCGTTGGAAGATTTTAAAAAAACGTGGGTTCCTGAGAGCTGTAGATCATTAGCTCTCCTGCCCCTTTCCACTGCTTTTTCCTTACTCCATATGCAAAACCTTTGTCTTTAGTAACATGTAGTAGAGAGTAATGATAATAATAGATGCTGCCACCCAAGCTCTCATTTGGGCAATAGCATCTGACTGACGAGTGTTTGTCATAGGACACTAACGACATGCATGCTAAATCATAGCATAATTATTACACACTGCATCCAAGTGCTCACTTTCCAAATTCGTAATAAGCATCAATAACTTTCAGAATAAAAAAAAAAAAGAGAAGAAACTTTAGAGAATATCCTATTAAATTTGACCTACTGAAACAAATTAAAGACTGTATTGTTAAAAGCTAACTACTTAAAGGAAACTATAAACAGTCCGTATTTCAAGTAGGCAAAACTCTACATGACATTAAGAAAAGCCTTACCTTCCACCACATATCAGTTACAACCAAAACAATCTTACCGCCTATCTTTGTTTGAAGTACATTTTACTACTATTGGTTTATTTCTTTAGATGGATAGGTAATTTATATATCTAGTAGTTATATTATGGGTTAAAAGATCTGCTTTATTACTAACACTGTAATCGACTCATGGAGATTACTTGCTGGAACAGCAAACCCTTTTCACAGAGCTTCTTTGTTCCATTACTTCGTAAGACCTGTGATGAATATTAACCTTTATTTCAACACAGACCTTACAAAAGAAAGAAGAAAATATTCTTTCTTGATCCTTTGGAAGAAACTGCCCTCACTCCCACAGACCTTAAATACCCAAATACCCAGACACAGTTTTGTGAAATGAATCCTTTGATGAGCTTCAGAATCAGGAATTTTAACAAAAAAAACCCCAACCCTTGTCCCTATACTTTTGCTGCTGCTGCCACCATTGCTAACAATTATAACCTTCCAGTACTGTGAATAATTCAGAAACTCATCTGTTCCTTTCAGCGTAAAGACAATGTTGAGAGAAAAAGGTCACTTTTTTCCTCCTTCCAGCCACTGACTTTTCTATCCCAGCACTGGTCCGATCGCATGATACACCTAGTGTTTGACATGCATCCCCTGACAGCTTCTTAGCAGCAGTTAGTCTGTTTCACTTAGAGTACAAAAATAATAGGAGCACAAAGGAATGACAACATTCAGCAGTTATACACACAGTACCAGCACTCCCATTTGCTCTAGCTATTTCAGCTACTTGATGTACAGTAGGCCTATGTTTAATTATAAAGCAGGCAGATGTCAGCATACGTATTGTAACCAGGCAATCTTGTACTGATGCACAGAAACAGTGGCACTTGAAAAACATTTATTAAAAATAAATATGAGCACTATAATCACCTGTTTTCCAAAGACTAGCACTTGAGCATACTCCCCTTCAGGCCTTCTTGAAAAGACTGTAAATTCACTGCCGCTTCCTTTGTAATCTTGTGATTAAAAAGTACACTGGAAGGCTGTCAATACATACACATACAGTATGCAGTTTTATTTGAAAATAGTATCTGTCAGAGCAAGACAGATCTATGCAATACAGTATTTAAGGGATTAATTACTGTTTACTTGAACCTTCTCCTCCCTTCACTTAAACTGTAACCTTCTTTTAGGCCAAGAAAACTTATTTTAAAAATACATATGCAAAGGATCTGTATTATAGTGAATGCTTCATTTTCCAAATAAAGATGATTGGTTAGAACTTTTTTAACTTGAAATTTTATTGAACTCTAACACGCATCCAATTGAAGGCTGCTGCACTGAACCACGAGTTTGTGTCTAACCATGAAGAAAGCCAGAGTATTCTTTGATACTAAAAAAAAAAATCTGCCAGTTAATACAGCAGAGCATAGCATTTAAGTATTTTCACCCATCTATTTAATTCTTTTCTTTCTCTGGCTGAAATCAGCTTGATGGTCAAGGAAGATGACCACCTAAGGGAGAATGAAAGATTACGATGCTTCCCCTCGCAAATAAAGAAACCCAAAAACCCACCATAAAACCCCCAAACCCTCTCTGCAGGCAACAAACCACCCCCCTCCCCAATCCCTAGTGTTTAAATAAGACCTAGAAGGTTGTGGTTTGTTACCTGACATGTTTTCCCCATTTCCTTCCTTCTCGCCAAATAACTTCAGATATATCACAAAATGTCAAATTTGGTCTCCCTGGTTTTGCTGAAGGACTTTTCAATGTCTTCATTATTGAGATCAATGAACTCCTCTCTCAGACTTCAGCAGAAAGAACCAGAGCACTCTATCCTGAGGAGGATAACCTTTCTCCCAAGCGTCCTTCACTCAAAACCACCTCCCCACACACCTCCACAAACATGGCTAAAAATGAGCAATTTCACAAAAATAAAACAAACAAAAAACAGTGTGCATGCACTCATCTGCTATGAATTTTGTTTTAATATTTTCTTGAGAGAAAATACCAGAAATAGAATATTTATCATTCTGAGAACAGGACAAAGTCTCTGTTTCTAATTTAAAAGCTCCCTCAATATCTCAATTCTATACAGACTGTCAGAAGCACGCTGCATGAACAGTCAAATGTGGTTATAAGCTTCCCACCTCTCAAATGCTGCACGTCTACGATCTCCCATTACAAACATCCTGTGTAACACTGAGTAATCCAGACAGTCATAGTGCATTCTGAGTTCTTGATCATTTTGTATGACCATCTCTGCAGCTCTAAAAAAAATTACACTAGTACCATGTGTAGGTCTAGATTATGTCAGGTACTAAAAGATTCTAATAAACACGTAGGCTCCTTTGCAGAACTCTAGGGTAACACGATATTCTTAGGTGTCTGGTAAAGAGAGCAATTCAAGCATCTGTTTTTATAGTAGAATTTACATATACTATATATATTCTAAATGATACAGCAATTTTTAATATTCCTTTTCTTAAGCTCATAATTCCCCCCCCCCAACTTCAGGCAGGTATGCTGCCTGTATATTCGACAGACCATTAACAGAGCAGCTACTGCACTTACAGACAGGAATAATAGGAGCTGCAGTCCACGAAGGCAGCTGCAGGCTTTCCTTAGCCACACAATCTATAAAATCATAGAATCATTTAGGTTGGAAAAGACCAGTAAGATCATCGAGTCCAACCATTAACCTAGCACTGTCAGGTCCGCCACTAAACCATGTCCCTAAGCACCACATCTACACGTCTTCTAAATACCTCCAGGGATGGTGACTCAACCACTTCCCTGGGCAGCCTGTTCCAATACTTGACAACCCTTTCGGTGAAGAAATTTTTCCTAATATCCAACCTAAACCTCCCCTGGCGCAACTTGAGGCCGCTTCCTCTCATCCTAAACAAACACTGAAGTCTTAGAAGCCAGCCTGCCTCTTCAGGACAAAATACCTCCCCCAAAGGCTGTGACAGAGTAAGACGGCCAGCATACAGAAGGAATATCTAGAAATGCATACTATAAGTTCAGCAGCCAATAACACCATGCTCTGTACAATTTTTGGTGATTTTTCTTGTTGGGAAGAGAGTCAAAGTTTGGGTTTCTCCCACTTCTACTGGTGAAGTGTGGAAGGAAACTGAGCAGCAGAGCAGAAGAGGCATTTCATTCAATCCAACGAATTTAAATAAATTTCTACCAGCAGGTTTTACTGTCCAGCTCAGAGCACTGGCCTTCTGGGCTGCTGCGATGAACACTGATAACCAGTGCTCATGAACATGAATTTTTTTGTTGGACTTGCTTACCACC
Organism: Pygoscelis adeliae; assembly: GCF_000699105.1. Classification (NCBI taxonomy): domain Eukaryota; kingdom Metazoa; phylum Chordata; class Aves; order Sphenisciformes; family Spheniscidae; genus Pygoscelis; species Pygoscelis adeliae. The sequence goes on from NW_008825428.1 coordinate 2,690,904, forward strand.
AGTAATCTTCATGACATACCAGATTGAAAAAGGAAGGCAAACAAAAATGAAGAGCTAAAAATTTATCTTCGGCTGTAAACAAGAAATACCAATTGGTATAATGACTGCCATGTATAATTCATTTATTGTGTTATATCCCTCATACCAGCAAGCACCAACGCAAATTATACTAAGAAAAAAAAATCAATTAAATATTTCCTAATTTGTTGTTAAAACACAGCCAGCACATATAACAGCAGTATTAATGTAAGACACTATCAATTTTCATCAGTTTTTAGTTTTTTACATCTCAATTGTTGCATTTTTGAAAAAAAAAAAAATCTAGGAAATATGCACAACTGTCAGTAACAAATCAAACCAAGTAAAGCATCTCAGTTTAAGGTTCATTCCTAAGTTTTGAAATAAATTGAAAACAATGATGAATGATGGAAAACACCTACATGAAAGATTTGCATCGTTAATTGTTTTAAAGTTTGTAAGTTCAGTGAATGCACTGTCAACACGAAATCGAAAAAAATACTCGTAGTTAAGTTGTTATTTATCAGATTCCCATTGTCTCTCCCTAAGACGTTCACACTTTGAATTGTGTGCTGAGAAATGGAAGAATTTCAACAAATTAATTGCTTGTCTCTTTTTACTAAGATCATTAAAGCTTACTGGTAGCAGTAAAAAACATTGTTCATTAATTTTTATTGGAGCAGGGAGGAGGGAAGAAGAGTGCACTATGGTCCAGGCTCAGAGGAAAACAGGCATTAAATTAAAAAAAGAGAGTAACAAATGGATTTTCGAAATGTGTACACAGCCATATGCTGCTAAACCTGCTAATACTTACATATATTCTTAATCTTACTACAGCAAGGAGTCTGATGTCTGGAAAAAAAATTACACATACAATTTTCAAGGTCACACACTTATGTATATGAGTTAGCCTATCACTGTAAAAAAATTGACTTGCTTGCTGAGTGATTAGAATTCCAGCATTCCATTTTTAAATAAGCTTTGACAACTCACCTTAGAGTGATTAGCCAGAATCTCAGAATTTGTGATGAGTATGAAAAAAAATAGTTTGTAACATACTGATTGGAAACGATCTATAATTACCATAGCTGTTTCTTTCATGGCTATTTAACTGCCTTCCATAATCATTTATGATCCACATGCAGCTGTGCATTCTATATAAAAAAAATCTTGAACAAAATTGTATGAAGATGTCCAAAGCACTTAATGCAGAGCCTCCAATATTTTCATATCTAGCTGTTCAGGTTCATATGTGCCTCTCAAGAGTTTTCCAAATACACTTTTTCACGACAACAAAGCAAACCTAATAGACAACACAGATTAAGATTTATGACAAATTTTCCCTTTTAGAAGTTATATTACAAACTACATAAAGAACACATAATAGCAAGCTTATTTAGCGTAAAAAATACTTGTCAGTGAAGCTCCACTGGTGCGTAATGCTTTGAAACCCATGTTTCAAACAGAGAAAACAATCACAAATCACAACCTTCAGTAAAAGATACAACATGTAAACCGTGGCTTGAAGCACTCTCTTGGGAAATGTAAACTATTTAACTATATAAAAATTTACCTTTATGTGCCAAAATAAGCCTCTCTCTCCCAGTCTTGGAATCTTTATCAATTTATACGCCTTCTTCACTGATTTTTCTCCCAGCGGGAGCCAGCAGCAGTTGCTGGAGGAAGCGGAGGGTTTCCCTCCCATCCTCCATAGCAGGTCAGGGTTTGCTACAGCCCAAAACCCCCATAGCTAAGCTTACAGCAAAGGGGCTGCGAGCATTCTGTCTTCCTACAGCTCTTCCCACTCCATGTACTCTTCAGATTTCACTGGTAACCGCTGAATTTAACTCAGGCAAAGAGGAGAAGAATTTCAGGCATATGTTACACTCACAGAACCCAATGGACTCATTAAGAAGGTGTCTTTTGTGTAAGGGTTTTACAGAGCTCCTGAATTCAATATCCCTCACTACTTCCCATATAAAGCTTGCTCAGTTTACAAGAATGTGTGCTTTCTTATTAGCGATCTCCAAACTTTCCCTGCAAGGCAAATGATCTGAATGATCCCATTTTGATCATAATCTGAAAAGACTAACACCACAGGTAGCTACTGTGTGTCATATTGGGGGTAAAATGTGACTTCTAAGGTTTTCTACCAGCTTGTTGAGAATAGAGTTGAAGACAAGACCAGCTACGTGGCCGTGAGTATTCTGGGTAACTGAAAGGATGTAAAAACCTTTTTTTTCTTCATTCAAATGTTATCAGCAAAACGGCAAATATTTTACAATGTTTATGTTAGAAGATCTTCTAAGATTGTAATATTAGCTTAGAAAAAAAAAAATCTTTCTTCCTACACACAGCAAGACTGGTACTCCGGGGCGGGGGGGGGAAGGATTGCAAACAGGAATGTTAAGATAATTGCAAGAGGACACAGGATTTTTTTCATCCCCGGTTTTATAGATGTTGTCTCCTAACCCCTCCAAACTGAAAACTATTTCAGAATATTAGGAAGTCGTAAGAATGTAAATACAATAAAAGCACAAGCATAGAGACCAACTAATGGCAAAGTCTGAATTCATCCCGGGGAAAGATTCCCACCGCCACCCCCCACCCCCCAAACATCCGTCAGACAACTGCATCAGAGACAAGAGGTGCAGAGACAAGACTCATTAAGAAGGTGTCTTTTGTGTAAGGGTTTTACTTCAGACTCCAAAGTAGCTCAGTAGCTCATTGAATTGCAATGATCAAATTCAGATTTTTAAAGAATAACAGTCATTGTCAAGAAATGTTAAAGGCATGGTTTGTCTATCTGTACACACACACAATATATATAATACTCCACTGATGTAGTGGAATATACTCAAGTGTCTGTAAAAGTTCTCTCTTAGATGTTCCAAATTTCTTGAAGAATTTTTTTTACAGAAGTAAAATGAACACAATAAAGGAGACATTTGATAAGGTTCCTTGCAAGATAGGCTCCAAAAATGTAACTTGCTATGGTGTAACACGGAAAATACTCCCAGAGATAAACCAACAGACAGATGATAGCAAAATAGGGTAACAAATAAGTGTTTTCTCTGTGGAGAAAGGTCCCACAGAGAGTTGTTCTAAAAACTAATGAGATGAATAGCAAGGCAACAGAATAGTAACTGAGACTGAAGATATGACTATTCACTGTCTCTTACAACTCAAGTAATAGGGATTTCTTCGTATCTTTTCACATATGTGCACAGAAAGAAACAGGATATTAAACTAGCTGACTTGCTTGGCCTGACCAGTACAGTTGTTCTTATACCTTTATTTTAGAATATCCCAGCAACACAATGCTGCAGCATTTCTTAATTCAAACTACCAAGAGACCACTGCCAAAAGTGGTTGTCCACTCCCCTCCTACCCAACGCGAATACTTGCAGTGCTTTATCTAGTAGTCGTACATCAGGATGAGCTAGAAAAATCAGCCAATTGATTTTGCTGGGTTCATTTTTCATGAGTCCACAGAGGTAGTATGTGAGGAAAAAACCCTGCTGGTTTCCAGAAAAGGGATTACAGAAGTTCACACGTTCACTTAGAATAAGGTTTTCTCCCATGGAGAGTTGCAAGATAGACAAGTAGCAAGAAGGTGGTCAGAAATAACAGTTGAAAAATGGGCAATTTCATAATTTTAACCTTACTGCAAGTAGGTTAAACACACCTTTTTTCCTCTCTTGCATGGCTTTTATTTTATTTTATTGTAACAGCATTTTATGACTCAGGGAAACCTACAGAAAACTCTCCTTCTGCCCCCTCATGTGGAAGCTCCTCAACTCGAAGAAATAAGTTTGTAGTGGGTCAGTGAGCTGAAGCATCTCACCGTACTGAATACCACAGCTGGGGTGAGGAGTGAAAGAAATGGCACAGCTCAGAGAAGGACCGCTTTTGGTGGTGGTGAGTTAGTGTGGCTCCGCTCTCCTACACCCCCAGTTTGCCTGCATGCTAGTTTATGTAGGACAATGAGTGTCATCAAGCAACTGGTAGGAAATAAAAAGGATATGAAACATATAAGACACCATAGAGCACGCTTAGACCTGGCGGTCCAGGGCGAGTTTGTCTCACAGACTGAGACTGTGGGTTTTACTATGGTGTTTTCTGCAAGAGCTAAAAGCACACTGCAGGGAATTTGTTAATTCTTGCACCCCCACCATTAAATAGAAAAAAAAGGGGGGAGGGGGGAAATCTCTCCAGTTGAGACTACTCCCTTCTGGTGGAAAGTGGTGGCTTAGTAAGGGGAAAACATAATTTGTATTTTTAAAAAGGCATAAATATGAAAAGCGTGTATTTTTAGATTTTTTTTTGATGGAAGAACTCAGTGAAAACAAAAAATATTACCAATAGAAGTAGTTACAACTACTCTTTCATTAAGATTCAGCATTTATGCTGCATAACTCAGCATGGTGATCCACCAACATTTGCTGATGCTGGTATCTTGAGGTCATCCTTATGAGGAAAACACACGAACAAACAGTAGGTTATCTGTGATTTTCTTTTTTTTTAATGCCATAACATATACTTGAAAAAGACAGAATATAGACCTGAATCAGTGTATATAAAAGAACAAACATGTTTAAATATTATAACAACACTATTAATAGCAGTTACAAAACACTCATTTTTCTGGATGAAGTCAGAAAAAGCAATGAAGAGTCAGGAAATACCTATAAGTTTTCAATAATTTTTTTTCAGTTAAGTGAAGATTTTTCATGTGCAGAAATTATTTTGTTTAGCTTGAAAAGCATATTTATCTAACACACAATGTTGCTGGTTTACAATTGTGTACTGCTCATTGAGACATACAGAATAAAAATAACTATCATATCCACTGAAAAAATATTTCCATCTCCATACTTCCAAAATAAAATCTACTGCTTATAACTTCTTTGTAATATCTGACTCTTCAAATCTAATTGTGTTTTGTTTCAAATACTGTATATTTATCAAATCTTATGTTCACAACAATTATCCTAAAGAAATCACTTCCATATTATACATTTTTATTTACAACAACTTCTGGAAAATAGAGAGTTTTACAAGGAATGTATTGATTCCAAGATAATAATAGATGGTAGCTGTGTGATCTAAGTAGTTTTTCTTCAGAAAAGGGTCGAGTGATAAAGTAGTGTTGTGATTTGTAAAGGTCACATGCTGGCAGATCAAATCAATCCTAATTCTGAGAACGGTGTAAGAATAAAACAAATTCAATTTCTAAGTGCTGGATCTTATCAATGCCTAGTTTTAAAAAGACAATCATAACCATAGCTCTAATTAAGATATTTTGATGAATTCACTGTGTTAATTCCTACTTCCACAGTAGAAAACACTGTGTTGAGAACCATCTGCAGCAAGATTAACTTTCTGCTCAGATGCCTTCTATCTCCCCATCTACCCTAGCTGCAAATATTTTTTCCAATACTATATTATTTTTACTACTAATAGAGAAATTGCACATATTAAAAGAATCAAACACAATTCAACAAAATCTATTCGCATTTGGATTTAATCTACTTAACAATACCCTGCAAAGTGCATCTTGAACTTTAGAGAGAGCTTTTAAAACTAAATCTTTAAGCTTAAAAGAGAAATTTAGTACAAGATAAGTGAAGGATAGAGTCCTGGTCTATCTCATTATCCCTGCACAAACATGTTTCAAGTTGAAATGGATGGAAACAGACAAACAGAAGACTACGGTTTAGGAAAAATTGGAATAGGTTCTGTCCCTTTCAAAAGAACAGTTCTTAGATTTGGGGAGCCAAGTAGGATTTTATCAGCAGAAAAGTGTCCGTTCTAGTTTCTTAATTTCATGAATATTCAGAAGAACACACATCTGAAGCAACAGTTCTTTGGAGATGCCTATTTTGTATGAACAATCTAGCAAAATACTTATATTACAGTGGCCTTATAGGCAAAGAATGCATAGACAGGCTAGGTGAAAGACACTGCATGTTAAGATTTCCCAAGCTTATGGATTTCCCCATTAGTTTAATAAAAAGATTTTGTTGTTCTTTATTAATAACTAGGTTTACATCACTAGAAATATTTGCTACATTTATATTCTGTATGAAGCTTGCTGAAGACCCTGTGAATCTCTTGCATGAAGACTTACACCAAGTATGGTGGCAAGGGGGCTCAAAGAAAAGCAAAAACTGCTTACTGATGACTAATAGCATAACTATGAACAAAAATTATCATCCAAGTTCCTTTCCCTTTATTAAAGTTTTATGCTTTCTAGGAAAATGCTAGATTTTAAAATAATCTTCTCCATATCAAGACAAAGTGTTTGGCAGTCATTGATCTTGGTCACGAGAAGGTTATCAAGAACACTAAGGTTACTGGCATCCTCTTGTAGTACCGTCTTGTCCAGACTGGAGAAGGCTTAACCCTCTCGCTTACCTGCGGATCCCAGATGCCCAGATGTGGATGCCAGCCCTTCAGCCTCCACCAGTGTGTCACAGCCATTTAGCACTTTTAACTCTGTGAATGTGAAAAACATTGAGGTGTCTTTAGCTAAGAGTGCTCCAGGTAACACCTGCCAAACCCTGAGCATTGCTCAGAGCACAGCTGCTGGACACTTCTACAGTGATACTGTTCACGACACCATCTCCAGCAGATGGAAACACATGCAACATACACAGCTGCTAGCTGTAGGATAATCTCTCGTCCATGTAGTAGAAAGTGAAGGACAACAGCGGCTACTCTAGAGCTGAGAAAACTGCTTACGCTTTTGACGACAAAGTAATGGTAAGTACCAAAGCTTGGTACTTGCAGCCCTGCCACCTACAAGCCAGGAGGAGGGAGAATGCGCTCCCAGGGACAGACCAGGCACTGGGTACGAGCAACACAAGCAGCCAGGGGAGCTGAGCACGCAGCACTACATCTAAGTCCCACAGTAAGTTTAGATTACCTTGATGTGTACAATGTGCTACCTTGACTGTCACAGCAACTATCTGAGGGAAAGCGCAAGAATGAAGAATGAGGCAAAAAGAACTGTCTTGGGTTTGCTTCTTCATATCTGCAGGTTATGGCTAGGCAGTATCTGTGTCAGCCTGCCTCTGCCCTGCATGTAGGCTTTGCAGTTGTTTTTTTCCTGAAATACTGGCAGACAAGGCTCCTGATCATCATTTCATGATGAAAAATTGAAGCAAGTGATAGGCAGGAGAGAGGTCAAAGGGATGGAGAGGGAAAAGGGAGTGAAGAGGCAACAGACAAGTCTTCCTCCCCCAAATCTGCAGCTGTATCACTGGTTCACTGGTCTTTCAACTAGACCATTCTCGTGCAGGATAGTGACAATGGACCAAGGATATTCTTGACAGCAGAGAAAAGCCCCTTTCTGGATATGAAAAAAACCATCACTTTTACTTAGCAGATGAGTAATTGTTCTCAGCAGAAATGAATACATTTGAAAAGTATCAGTGAGCTCCTGTGCATGCACAATCACACAGGCACACTGACAGTAAGAAGCAAGCACCTTCCTTATGGCCTTATATATATTCCTGCTCACCTTCCAGCAGAAACAGGTCAGAATGCTGGAATTTTCCAGTTTCCCCATGGAAAAGCCCCCTACTGCTAATGGCCAATGCATGTCTGTTGTCCCTCATCAAATGGGGTTGGCACAGACATATGTGAAAATGGCCCTGTGCATCCTTAAATCCGAAATTGACTGGGATGCATCAAGTCTGAAACTGAATTTTATCCCAAACTGTACTTCTGAAATGGTTCTAGAACTGACAGTAAACTAGAAACATCAACTCCAAACCCAAACTCTTAATATCATACCTCATGGGAGATAAGTGTTCTGCCTAGTCCTGCTCATGCTCTCATTCACCACCAGCAGCAGATTGCTCTGCAAGCAGGCCAGCAGATACACGTGTATGACAGCAGTAGAAGCATCATAAAGCTCCAGCGTCCAGTGTTGCTTGAACATAAGAGATCTGACTACAATACAAACTAGATATACTGAATCAACCCTGCTGCTATAATCAATGTCCCGGAGATGACACTTTGCCTGGTATTTCTCAGATTTCCCTGAAGCTTTCCCCAGCTTTCAACTACTAAGCCACACACACTGTAAACTAGTCTGCACTGTATGTAGTTTTGAACAACACAGTGTATCTTGTGGCTGCCTCCGGTATCAGAAACACGTACCTGGATTCAACAAATTTAGTGCCTGCCAAACTGCCTTTCACACTGCTAGCTGAAGGGTTTGTGAACTGCCACCCCAGTTACATACCCATGAGTTTCATACCTGGTATGACAACTGTCCACACCGGACATGCTTCAAAGACACAGTTACATATAACAGCAACCCCCTTTCCATGTCTACACAACCCGTTTTGGAATAGCAAATATCAAATCATAACTAAATATTTCTGAAATTCTTTAGTGTAACCCAGAATGTAAAACAAAAACCAAAAAACACTTCAAAAAAACAAATTACACAACCGCATATAGAAGGGAATTCTTGAGGTGTTCAAGTAAGCTACAGTGCCTAGAAAACACTTAAAAAAAATTAAGTTATACCTCACTGTTCATATTTTAAAGCCATGAAAGAATCACTCAGATTGAACCTGAATGCATTTTAGAACTGTAATGCACATTATTACCCAGTTTATAAAACTAAACAAGTAACTTTAACAGTAGATTCATGGCATTTTCATGATTACTGTTGATAGATGTGACTGAGAAAAGTAAGACAAGTTCTAGAAGCAACATACTGTGCTTCCACAAGGGCAAACCAGAAACTCAGCAGTAGGAGAAAAAAAGACCTAGTTCAGAAACAAAAAGAGCTGTCACTGAGCCACAGAAATCAATTTCCACAAAAGAATAAGGGAGGTGTTCAGCTGATCACTATCCGCTTCCTCTAGACCAGTATTCACAAGTACAACATCCCATTCTAGACAAATAAGAACGGAACAAAATGAATAGGTTTTTTCCCCTTACCCCAAAATGTAAAGTCAACACACGTAAACCAATATTCCAGATTACAATAAGAAACTAATTTAATCTTAGTCATAAATTAAACCTAAAATTTTATTTCTACTAGAAGTCACTATTATAAGTAAGCTTAATGATAGTAATAACTATATGCCTACACTGACAGAGGTATCACAATTTCATACTCATGCCATAAATTTTTGATCCCCAACTCCTATTCCAAAACAACTCTTAAGGATGTCTTATTACTCTTGCCTTTATATCTAAATGATAAAGAAATTCTTGTCGGAACCTTGCAGAATCTCGGTTAAAGATGCTTAAACTACTTTTCTGTTTAAAAGGAGAACATTCATTCTGCAAGTGGGAAGACTAAACTCAACAACAACTTCTCCTAATAATTACCTGCCTGCACTGTGGCTACTAAGGAGATACTAAATTACATCTATAAAAAGCCCTACAGACCTCTGCATACTCCTAAAGTATTAAAACACTGTATACAGTAGATAAAACTGGAAATGTAAAATTTCCTTTTTTGTTGAAACATTTTTCAACTTTCAAGCAAAGTCTCTCAAAGGCTTCTGGGGAAAATTTGTATCTTATATTTGAAAATTTTCTAACGTTTTGTAAAGGTTTGGATAGAACTTCGAAACATAATACCTTTCAGAGCTACTTTCTGGTCAGTCAGTGAAGTCTAACTGAATTTGTCACAACATGTAAACACCAGTTTGGTAGGAGCTGATTTTCCTTAGTTCCCATTTGAAGTTAAAACATTTTGAATTGAAACAAACACAAGCCTCCAAATATGCTGTGACCTTTGCATAACTGATTATCTCTTTTCAAGTTCTGCAGCTGTAGCCAGCAACAACACACTAATGAACAATTTGCTCACATTCAAAAAATCTCCAAAATGCTTTAACACCTGACATTTAGAAAAAAACCCACACTTTCTTTGGCTGGAATCTGATGGTAGGAACTACTGCATGTCTAGAGCATTATATCAGCTCTACAGATGTGAGAGCTGATACGCTGTCAATATAGGTAAGACTCAAGTTCAGAGCTAGAGCTGATGCCATTCAGCTCTATGGGTATCACGCAGCACCACGGCTTGGGAGTTGTTCCTTCGTCTCTTGCACCTTGCTTGTATGACCGGCTGGTGCTCATGGTGAAAGCTTCCAGCTTCCACTGCACTGCATAGAGGTAAGGTCTCGTTCTCACAAGAAGCACCAGCTTCTAGCTCCCACCAGTCCCATGTAAGTACATAAGAATGGAGAACCTCTTGGTCAGGCAGACTGACTCTTTCAATGCAAATGCAAGCTGGGAATGAATTTTAAATTGGAGAAGGCACTGAAAGGGATAGAAATGACACACAATGCAGTCATGAGTAGTTTGTAGACTGAATCTCGAATAGTTTCCTTTGGTACTAGAACAAATCAAAGTGGATTACAAAATGTTCACTTTTGTCTTGGGTCTGGAAGATAACTGTAACAGTAATTCAGAGATCATTCTGAGCAAAGAAATTTCAGGGGTGAAAGCAGGTGGAGTAAACATTGATTTAAAGTCAAAACAAAATCAGCTGCAGCCTTAACTGTGAGTAGTGATGGCACTAACCGTCAGAGCAGTCTTCCCATGCCATCCAGTGAGCAGCACATGTGCAAGTCTAACAGGGTGTTCCAGCGCAATCTCTACAGCTTCAGAAGTGCTTATATGCAATAGGACGAGAAAGGATATTTGCATCCTGCCCAAAGTGGATCCAAGCATCTTGAAGCTTTATACAGAGGAATGTAGAAGCAGTAAGTAATATGCGCTTTATTCTTAATCACTAGACCTCTAGAACTGTCAGTTTTCTATCTAAGAGACTGCCTAAAGCAGTCAACAAGCCAAGTACCTCAGCACTGGACTTCATAATGCAGGAAAATCCTAAATAGCCATCACAGTAGAGGGAGTTTGTTTTTTCTTATTCTCCGAAAACTGAAGGACCATAGGCAATATCATGTATGAATCACAGTAAGTGTACTTACACTTTCAAATCTAACAAATAAAAAGTAAATAACCCCAAACAACTTTAAAATTAAGTTTTAAGAAAATTATACACCAAGTAACATGATGTAGTAGCTGGAAGAAAACAGGCTAAAAATTATCTTGAAGCAATGTATATGACACAAGAGCTCCTATTAAAATACACTTGACTTGTGTAACTAAGATCTGTGCTAAAATGAAAGGAAAACACTGAAAGCAAAATATATGAGACGGCATATTTAGATTTTGAGTAAGAGAGAATGGTTTCATATAGATCCCTGAAATTAACTGGAAGCCAGCCAAGTTATAGGCTGCTTCTTTCACACGCAGCAAATACGGAGACAAAGAAGGAATAGAGAGAAATGGAACTGTCAAGAGAGGAAGTTCAGATCACAAGGTACTAAAAATATGCCAATGTTCTATATAGCAAATGAGATTTGCAGGTAGAGGAAAGGTATCAGTTGAGAAGTTCAGGATCAAACATGACACCGAGGTTATTCACGGGAAGTCTAAATAGCAACTATACAAGCAGAACAGTTGATTTGTCCCCAGGAGAAACACATCCATGCAAGTATTTAGAGGGAAAGTCAACACAAGCAGGCAAAGAGAACAGAGAAGAGTCATTAAAGGTGTCAAGAAATACGTACAGCTGAGAATCACGAGCATATAACTGTCAGTTAGCAGTATAGTTTAGACATGGTATATAGGAAAGAGCAGATGGCCAAGAAGTGACCCTTGTGAGAGGGACTCGAGAGCGCAAGGGTCTTGTCACATAAGAAGTGAACAAATGCACACCTTTTATTTTTTTAAGCGATGTGTAGAAAAATGTCCACAATAAAAGATAGGGCAGGCAGTTGGATGAGAGATTTGTAGAAACGCAGTGGTTATATAAGGAGGAGAAAATGAAAGAAGTAATACCTGCACACAGAGACTGCACCGAGCTCCTCAGGGCAGTCATCATTACCCAGAGCTAGGTCAATCTTAAATATAATTTCTTAGCAAGTATTTTGGAAAAGACTATGAGTAAGGTCTAAGACCGAGTATCTTCTCTTTTCACCACCAAACAATTCATGATAAAAATGTTCCTTAGCTGAAGGATTTTATATCAGGCCTTTTATAGATATGACATTTAAAACTTTTATTAACTGAACAATCTAAGCCAACTCTTACAAAGCAAAGCAGCAGGTAGGCAAGCTCACTCCAGGTATTGGGTACATTTACCCATTTATTTAAATTATCTGACTAGACAGAATCGTAAAGTGAAAATATCACTTGTCAGCACATCAGCTATAATTGGTGCTGTACATTTCACGAATAAACCAAAATTGAAGACTCTTTAAGCATCTGACTAACTAGCAACTCAGTCTGTGCCAAACTTTCTTCTCTCTGAGCCTGAACAGTTTCTAGATTATCCCCTTGCTTCTCAAGCTAAGGATTTAACAGAATATGCTTATTATTTGAAGAAACCAAATTGTCATCGAAACACTTATGATATAGATGGTTAATAAGTATGTATTGGTATAATGATATAATAGTATAAAATGGTTAATGAGAAAATAGAATGATATTATCAACTTACTCAAACCTACTTAAAACAGTAAGACAATACTATATTTTGTTAAGAAAGAAGTCTTAACTAACAGCAAATTTTTGTAACATTTCTTTATTTTTTTTTACTATCTGTTGGTTGAACATTGGGGGATGCTTAACTCCACAGCCTGGAGAACAGATCTAGGTTCTAAGCTTCATATAACTCACATGACATCTATTTATGGCCTATGTATGTTTGGTATGTCCTTCACATGGGCTGGAGATGAAAAATGGGAGAGTCCTCTCAAGTCTCGCAGTTTTGACATGAATTAAGCAGAGGCCATCTTAACAAGCAGGCCTGTAAATCTGAAGACTCCTGCATCCTTTTGCCAAAACTTTGCCTTCCAAACAAATAAGAAAATGGAATATCAGAAGCTGCCTTTTTATTACTGAGATCAGGAAAATGGGAATGAGAAAGAAAACTAGGAAGATAAAAGAATAAAGGAAGATTAAAATGTTTTAAATCACAATGATGCATCATATGCACATCATTACAGAGCACATAAAAACATAACACCCTAATATGATTACATTTAAGTGTTCTATGAGGATATGCATACGATATGTTGTTGGGATTTAAAACATTTTATTTCTACTGAAGCAGTTCTACAGCTTTAAAACCTGCTGCAGTTTTGCATGTCTGTTGCCTTTTACATTCTTCAACATCAAATGACAGATTTTCCTGAATATTTACTCACTAAGAACCTTGGCAGAACTTGCAGACCTTCATTTTATTGCAGGATTGTAACTGTATACGAGTTAACAGACCTTCTGCTTAGCATCATGGCATCAAGAACTAGAGTAATCTCAAGGAAAATTTTCGTTCAATTGATTTTTCTCACTGACAAAACTCCTCTGCTTAAAAACCTTGATGATTTGAAGCATCCACAAATTGTTAATATTCAGTACACAAAAGACATCTCATCTGCATTGTCAGACCAAGACTCAGTGGATGAATCAGAAATACAGATGCTTTACAGAAATACAGATATTTATATTTTACAGGACAAATTTCTAACCCTACTTCAACTGGTAAAGACAAACACATGCTAAGTACTTATGGAAAAAACTATCATTCAATATATAAATAGATGTTCGAATACATACGCTATATACATACCTACGAGTTACACACATAGCTACGCAGACATAATACTCTAAGAAACCTTGCAGTGTAAGTAGATAAACAAATGAATGTATGAATGAGTATTGCTTATTTTCAAGTTTTAAACAGTGCAGGTTTCCAAGCCAAATATGAAAGCTGGGAATGTAACATATTGCTCTGAAAACACTGAATAAACCAGCAAAGAAGGGAAAGATTGTTATAACATAGATAGTGTGATATGCCACAAGTGGGACAAGTAGTTTTGCCAGTACTTGAAAGCCAGAAGCACAACGACAAAGAAAAACAACCTGCAGCAAAACAAAGGTTTCTTTTTGACAAATACTATTTCAAGTTATCTGATCTTGAGAAATCAAAAGAATACCTCAATTATGTTAGCTTTCATTCTCAAATCACGATGAAGAAAGAACACAGCTTGTAAGAAATTTAGTAAATACATGGATCAGTTTATGTATCACTAGCAATTACTCAGCAAACCTTCCCTATCTAAGTGCATAGTGTTAACAACCTGTTCATATTCAAATTGAAAAGGTTACTGTAAAACAGAATAAAGAATACATCCAGCACCTTTTCACTGATTTTATTTACAGTGTTTCTTGGTGACAAAAACATCCACATAATGTATGCAGCTTTGCTATTAATATACTACAGTTCTCCAGTTTCCTTTTAGGCATACTAATATTGGTCTCAAAAAACACCAACTCAACTCCTCTATTTTGTATCACAGTTTCAACAGGTTCCACAACCACAAAGACACTGAAGAGTCTCCTCGTCATGAACACAGCTTGAGGAAAACCAGGGACAGCAGAGCCATCTCTCTCCCATCTTCTCTTCATCTCTGCCAGTGATTTTCATGAAGTCCTACTACTCATTGAATTACCTGTCCAGATGGGCATAGCCTGTTTTCTGGGCAACTGATCTGTGTAACAGCACTTCTGTAAAACAAGCCGATGCTAAACCCTTCCCTGCTTCCCCCACATCAGTCCTGTGGTTGCAGCATGTCATCCATGCTGCAGGACTGGAGACGAGCAGGAACATGCTCAGCCCAGCTCTCCCTAACATGGTGGCTTCACTCAACTTTCACAACATGCAGCACATGGAGTGGCAATGTGAACCGAGAACTGGCTACGAATACATGGATTTCAACCACTGATGTGAAGAAGTCAGATCTAGGAAAAAATGAGGAGACTGAAGCCCATTAGCTTCCATCCGTCCCAGTAAAAGCACATGCATCAATATGGGAAGGATGACTAAACCGAGTCATCTGAAATACAACTCATCTTTCACTTCCCATTGCCCCCTGCAGAAGAAAAGCAAATTATACTGCAGTCCTGAAAGCTTTAACTGAGGGATTTCCCAGATATTTGTATTCTTTCAGTTTGTTTAGTGTTTGTTTTTAAGCAAAAAACTTTCCATCAAAACAAACCGGTAAGTTGATAGCAACATGATTCTGTTCCAGCATCACAACATTACTTTGGTCAGTAGACTGGCAGCCTTCACAAATTTCGGTTACTCAAAGGGAGGCTAACTAGTTGGAAAAATAAATACATTGCTAAGAAACAAACAATCACAGGGAAATAAAACAGTGGCTAAGAGGAGGATGGCATTTTCAAGGGAGGCGAGCAATCCACAGAAAGAAATCTCCTTTACTAACTGCATTTGCCAGAAAGCATGGAATTAATTATTGTTCCAATATACATAATGTATTCAGAGACCTCAAATAACAGACATTACTACCTGGCATTTCAGGCACAGCTGAAGTATACTGATTGTAAGCATAAATGTTCATATTACGAAACAGGCAGATGGTCTGCTTCACCAGAAACATTACAGTCTGACATTTGTTATCAATTGTACTGGTTTAATACTAATGAGAGTAAATGGAGACAGATTTGCAAAAACCAGTCTCTCAGGAAGATGTATGTGTGCCTTTAAAAATCTTTTACTTCAGATATATCATGCTATGGTACCAAGAGGAATAATGATATATTTTAATATACAGCACCACTCTGACATTTGTGCAGAGCTTTCAGGCCAGTAACCAAAACCTACATATAAGTACGGGAGAATAAATTTATTCAGAAAAAGAAGCAGAGGTAGTGCTTCAGGATCTCTGCCATAGCAGCAATCAAATAAATTAAGACTATACTTACTTTTCATGATACTATAAAATACTATTATACCCATTACTAAGACTTTTATTCACAAGTAGAGCGATTATAAGATAAGCACAGTAAGGGTAAGTTAAACTTGTTCTCCAAATGCCGAAGTGCTGTGCTCCTAGTCCTTGTGTCCCCGCTGACACCACGCTCGCTGCAGGCAGGGCAAAGAAGGAAGAGCCACCAGGCTCTCCCCAACACGATGAACTACCAGGAACCCAAGACAGGTTATGCGGAGCAGCCTGCCCCTTTACACTCACTGGCTGCGTTAGGTACTACGGTATAAAACAGAAATCCAAACCGATGAGCATTAAACAATGGGCATAAGATATCAGCACTTTCTCAAGCCTAACACTTCCCCTTAGACTTGTTCTACTGTATGCAATTACTTTGGGTCTTACGTGGATACTGTGGCATGTGCTTCGTTTGACATGGTTTCTCCAGAATCATTAATGCTACGTTTCTCATAATGATGAAGTGGAGAAAGTGTTCCTTGCTAGTTAGTGTCTAGCTGCCCGTGTTTCTGTAAAGTTATATATATATATATATATAAAATAACTTTTATATATAAAGTTAATATCTCTGAGATTTCTGTTGTTATGAAAAATGATAAAGCACTCTGAGTCTTAAAAGCATCTTTTCAAATATAAATTAACAACAAACACTGTGCTCTTGCAAAAAGATGCTGAAAGATGGTCAAGGCACTATTTTAAAATTCATTCTTAAATCTAACTATGGTGCTGACTAATAGCAAAGCAGTGAGGCAGGCCATTTAATGAACTGCTGACCCTCAAAACATTGACTAGACATGTAACGGTTCCCCAGAGCGCTAGCGTTCCTCATTCCGCCGGACACACTGAGGCATGGGATTTAAAACATTTTATTTCTACTGAAGCAGTTCTACAGCTTTAAAACCTGCTGCAGTTTTGCATGTCTGTTGCCTTTTACATTCTTCAACATCAAATGACAGATTTTCCTGAATATTTACTCACTAAGAACCTTGGCAGAACTTGCAGACCTTCATTTTATTGCAGGATTGTAACTGTATACGAGTTAACAGACCTTCTGCTTAGCATCATGGCATCAAGAACTAGAGTAATCTCAAGGAAAATTTTTGTTCAATTGATTTTTCTCACTGACAAAACTCCTCTGCTTAAAAACCTTGATGATTTGAAGCATCCACAAATTGTTAATATTCAGTACACAAAAGACATCTCATCTGCATTGTCAGACCAAGACTCAGTGGATGAATCAGAAATACAGATGCTTTACAGAAATACAGATATTTATATTTTACAGGACAAATTTCTAACCCTGCTTCAACTGGTAAAGACAAACACATGCTAAGTACTTATGGAAAAAACTATCATTCAATATATAAATAGATGTTCGAATACATACGCTATATACATACCTACGAGTTACACACATAGCTACGCAGACATAATACTCTAAGAAACCTTGCAGTGTAAGTAGATAAACAAATGAATGTATGAATGAGTATTGCTTATTTTCAAGTTTTAAACAGTGCAGGTTTCCAAGCCAAATATGAAAGCTGGGAATGTAACATATTGCTCTGAAAACACTGAATAAACCAGCAAAGAAGGGAAAGATTGTTATAACATAGATAGTGTGATATGCCACAAGTGGGACAAGTAGTTTTGCCAGTACTTGAAAGCCAGAAGCACAACGACAAAGAAAAACAACCTGCAGCAAAACAAAGGTTTCTTTTTGACAAATACTATTTCAAGTTATCTGATCTTGAGAAATCAAAAGAATACCTCAATTATGTTAGCTTTCATTCTCAAATCACGATGAAGAAAGAACACAGCTTGTAAGAAATTTAGTAAATACATGGATCAGTTTATGTATCACTAGCAATTACTCAGCAAACCTTCCCTATCTAAGTGCATAGTGTTAACAACCTGTTCATATTCAAATTGAAAAGGTTACTGTAAAACAGAATAAAGAATACATCCAGCACCTTTTCACTGATTTTATTTACAGTGTTTCTTGGTGACAAAAACATCCACATAATGTATGCAGCTTTGCTATTAATATACTACAGTTCTCCAGTTTCCTTTTAGGCATACTAATATTGGTCTCAAAAAACACCAACTCAACTCCTCTATTTTGTACCACAGTTTCAACAGGTTCCACAACCACAAAGACACTGAAGAGTCTCCTCGTCATGAACACAGCTTGAGGAAAACCAGGGACAGCAGAGCCATCTCTCTCCCATCTTCTCTTCATCTCTGCCAGTGATTTTCATGAAGTCCTACTACTCATTGAATTACCTGTCCAGATGGGCATAGCCTGTTTTCTGGGCAACTGATCTGTGTAACAGCACTTCTGTAAAACAAGCCGATGCTAAACCCTTCCCTGCTTCCCCCACATCAGTCCTGTGGTTGCAGCATGTCATCCATGCTGCAGGACTGGAGACGAGCAGGAACATGCTCAGCCCAGCTCTCCCTAACATGGTGGCTTCACTCAACTTTCACAACATGCAGCACATGGAGTGGCAATGTGAACCGAGAACTGGCTACGAATACATGGATTTCAACCACTGATGTGAAGAAGTCAGATCTAGGAAAAAATGAGGAGACTGAAGCCCATTAGCTTCCATCCGTCCCAGTAAAAGCACATGCATCAATATGGGAAGGATGACTAAACCGAGTCATCTGAAATACAACTCATCTTTCACTTCCCATTGCCCCCTGCAGAAGAAAAGCAAATTATACTGCAGTCCTGAAAGCTTTAACTGAGGGATTTCCCAGATATTTGTATTCTTTCAGTTTGTTTAGTGTTTGTTTTTAAGCAAAAAACTTTCCATCAAAACAAACCGGTAAGTTGATAGCAACATGATTCTGTTCCAGCATCACAACATTACTTTGGTCAGTAGACTGGCAGCCTTCACAAATTTCGGTTACTCAAAGGGAGGCTAACTAGTTGGAAAAATAAATACATTGCTAAGAAACAAACAATCACAGGGAAATAAAACAGTGGCTAAGAGGAGGATGGCATTTTCAAGGGAGGCGAGCAATCCACAGAAAGAAATCTCCTTTACTAACTGCATTTGCCAGAAAGCATGGAATTAATTATTGTTCCAATATACATAATGTATTCAGAGACCTCAAATAACAGACATTACTACCTGGCATTTCAGGCACAGCTGAAGTATACTGATTGTAAGCATAAATGTTCATATTACGAAACAGGCAGATGGTCTGCTTCACCAGAAACATTACAGTCTGACATTTGTTATCAATTGTACTGGTTTAATACTAATGAGAGTAAATGGAGACAGATTTGCAAAAACCAGTCTCTCAGAAAGATGTATGTGTGCCTTTAAAAATCTTTTACTTCAGATATATCATGCTATGGTACCAAGAGGAATAATGATATATTTTAATATACAGCACCACTCTGACATTTGTGCAGAGCTTTCAGGCCAGTAACCAAAACCTACATATAAGTACGGGAGAATAAATTTATTCAGAAAAAGAAGCAGAGGTAGTGCTTCAGGATCTCTGCCATAGCAGCAATCAAATAAATTAAGACTATACTTACTTTTCATGATACTATAAAATACTATTATACCCATTACTAAGACTTTTATTCACAAGTAGAGCGATTATAAGATAAGCACAGTAAGGGTAAGTTAAACTTGTTCTCCAAATGCCGAAGTGCTGTGCTCCTAGTCCTTGTGTCCCCGCTGACACCACGCTCGCTGCAGGCAGGGCAAAGAAGGAAGAGCCACCAGGCTCTCCCCAACACGATGAACTACCAGGAACCCAAGACAGGTTATGCGGAGCAGCCTGCCCCTTTACACTCACTGGCTGCGTTAGGTACTACGGTATAAAACAGAAATCCAAACCGATGAGCATTAAACAATGGGCATAAAATATCAGCACTTTCTCAAGCCTAACACTTCCCCTTAGACTTGTTCTACTGTATGCAATTACTTTGGGTCTTACGTGGATACTGTGGCATGTGCTTCGTTTGACATGGTTTCTCCAGAATCATTAATGCTACGTTTCTCATAATGATGAAGTGGAGAAAGTGTTCCTTGCTAGTTAGTGTCTAGCTGCCCGTGTTTCTGTAAAGTTATATATATATATATATATAAAATAACTTTTATATATAAAGTTAATATCTCTGAGATTTCTGTTGTTATGAAAAATGATAAAGCACTCTGAGTCTTAAAAGCATCTTTTCAAATATAAATTAACAACAAACACTGTGCTCTTGCAAAAAGATGCTGAAAGATGGTCAAGGCACTATTTTAAAATTCATTCTTAAATCTAACTATGGTGCTGAATATATAAAGTTAATATCTCTGAGATTTCTGTTGTTATGAAAAATGATAAAGCACTCTGAGTCTTAAAAGCATCTTTTCAAATATAAATTAACAACAAACACTGTGCTCTTGCAAAAAGATGCTGAAAGATGGTCAAGGCACTATTTTAAAATTCATTCTTAAATCTAACTATGGTGCTGACTAATAGCAAAGCAGTGAGGCAGGCCATTTAATGAACTGCTGACCCTCAAAACATTGACTAGACATGTAACGGTTCCCCAGAGCGCTAGCGTTCCTCATT
>NW_008825428.1:2711423-2712820 GCF_000699105.1 Pygoscelis adeliae
ACTGCAGAAGCTCCTTGCTTGTTTTGCTCCCTTCAGATACTTTCCTTTCTGTTCCGTTTCCTCTGCAACACCAAAATAAGCATCATGAAATACACAGTGACCTGTTACCTTCTCATTAATTACGCAGCATCAATTCCATGGAGATTGAGTTTACCCAAACCACTCTGAGCACAAGCACAATTTAAGACTGAGGTGTAACAACACAGCATTATGTTACAATTTAATTATTTCGTTTCAATTCATGTCAAACACCAAAACGTGAGGACTGATTCAAACAGACTGGATTTCTTCTTTTATAGTCAGAACTTTAAATATTATTATTTACTCATTTACTGTTTTCTTTAAAGCTAATGTCTGTTTATTATCTGAGGATAGATTACTATGTTTTTTACTGTGAAGTAGAAATATATTTGTTTCTAATCATCCATACACTGTATGAAATTAATACAACAGATAGAGGTGTAGACAGAAAAGAGATTTTATTGTATTTTTCATTGCCTGGGAACACCGATTTCAGCTAAGATATTCTGACCCTATATACTGAAGGTCAGGCATTAAATATTACATTTCCCCAATTTTGTAACGTTTTATAGCAAAGACATGGTCATTGCCAGCAACTTCTAAAATAAGATTAAAACCAAGATTCTATTCCTTGCACAGATTGCTGTATTAGCATACTGCAAAAATATGTAGAGTACTGTACTTCAAGCTGAGATAAAAATGCCTCTGGTATAAAGTCAAGAAAATTTAAAGCAAAGTCAGCCGTACACACTGTAACACACTTTCTCTGAAGCTTCTCCATTGGAACACAAAACACAAATTAACTGTCACATTTAAGCAATTATCTCCTATCACAACGATCAAAAACCTAATTTACACAAGAGATACAGTGGATGCATTTCCAATTCCCCCTCTAGCTTCCCCAAGACATTGTAACTGTTCCAAACTAATACAGTCGCTCACTTTATACAGCTGGGGGGGAAAAAGAGTGTTTTTTAAAAAATATTATTTATTTTTAAGTAAATGAAAGAAGTGTGATCTTGCCTGTAAGGAACAGACTGGAAGTGCAAAAGATATATCACTGGATGTTTTACATATTGGCACAGTCATCCAGATCAGTATCCTTTTTTTTTTTAAATATAATTATATTTTTCTCACAGAAAACTGATAGCACAAATAGATACTATGTGATTTTTCAACCCAGCTTTTCACAGGGCAAGGAAGAGACTAAGCAGACAGAATGAATTTTGGAGTCAGACTTCTGGAACAGGGTTTGCCTTTTACGACCTTGAGCAAGATGTCTGCTCCCATCTCACACACCCTAGCATCTAGACCAGGAGCAACATCAAGCCTACCATACCAACCAAAACATATAAACAAATCAGTGTCATTTGGGG
>NW_008825428.1:2712930-2749146 GCF_000699105.1 Pygoscelis adeliae
ACAGTTCTATAACTAATAAAATAATAATAATAATAATAATAATAATAATAATAATAGAATATACAAAGCAAGTGATGCACGATGCAATTGCTCACCACCCGCCAACCAATGCCCAGCCAGTCCCCGAGCAGCAGCCCCCCTCAGCCAGCCTTCCCCCAGTTTATATACTGAGCATGACATCCCATGGTATGGAATGTCCCTTTGGCCAGTCTGGGTCAGCTGTCCTGGCTGTGCCCCCTCCCAGCTTCTTGTGCACCCCCAGCCTTCTCAGTCGGTAGAGCATGGGAAGCTGAAAAGTCCTTGACTAGCGTAAGCACTGCTCAGCAACAACTAAAACATCAGTGTGTTATCAACATTGTTCTCATCCTAAACCCAAAACACAGCCCTGTACCAGCTACTAGGAAGAAAATTAACTCTATCCCAGCCAAAACCAGGACAACAAAGACAGAAGGGAAACAACAATAATTCTTTTTCCCCCCTTCATTCTTTCTAGACACTCTTGTGGATCTACAGCAGTGGAAACTTTTACTCACTTTTTTTTTTTAAAGTACAGGGCTGGGTCTTGTACAATTCTAATACTTTAAAGTGATTTTTTGTAATAAATAAGTATACATACACACACATATACTCTGTATCCTCTCTCTTCTGCACGCAATATGCAAATTCCATTAAAAACCATTGCAAATACCTGAGCCTAATTATGAACTGTGACTAAAAAGCCACAATATACAAAAGACCAAAGTCTTTTTGTAACTAGTTCATATCTCCAGGAGATATATTTTTACTTTTCCTCTTGTATTTTTTTGTTTTCCCCCATCCCTTCGTACACGCAATCTCACAGCCTTCTATTAGCAATGCTACTGAACTCAGGGCTTTTTGACTAAGGAACAGAATACAATGGATAACTTCTATTCCAAAGTCAGAAAACATAACTATTTGTAAATTATTTCTTTTAAATTGAATTGGGCACTCAGACATTGTCATATGCAGAAAGGTAAATGATTTTTTTTTTTTTAATTACTGAAGAGAGACAACAAGCTTTTGCTTTTAAAAAAAAAACCACACAAAAAAACCAAACCAACCCCGCCCCCAAAAAAACATTAATTCTTTTTCCCCCTCTTCCTTTCCTGTGGCTGTCCTCATGAAGCAGTGATTTGCAAGCTTGAAGAGCAATCATTCTGGATCCATTAAAAGAGTCTGATGCAGTGTTGTATGAAAATAGTGATGGACCAGTACAACATTTTATACACCTTCAGCTTTGGTTTTGGTTAGAAGCTAAAGCATGTTCATTGGTACAAAGACAGGAATAAAAGAGGGTGTCTTCTCTAGAAACTAAAGTAAAAGCAAAAATCTCCAAATACCATAACAAATTTTACTTATACCAGTTAGTAAACTGTTAAGAGAAAAAAATCATTACTATGAAACCCATATTGTTTCCCATACCGTGGTAAAATCTATTGCTAAAATCTGAATGGTAGCCAGTGCTTGTAAGAAAACCTGAATCCGTTTGTTCCAATATTAAGATACACTTGAACCACCTTCCTTGGAGACGCACACATTAGCAGCATACAAATTAGCAGCAAGCAGGTAATTGAACAAACGCTTGCAAAACTGGGAGTAAGCATGCATGGTAGCTTTCGCTTTGGACAGACAACAGCACTTCCTTCCACAGTCCCTAAGAACTCCCCTTGGCCCATAAAGCTGTTTGGAGAAAGATGTACCTGGAAGGAGATTCTGGGAAAAGTTAGAAGTTCTGAAACATGGAATAAAAAAAGTTTCCATAGACTTCTTAAATTCCTTCACACTTCACTGATTAAATACACAGCAAATTAGTTATGACAATCTGTGGTTAACTTTCACTATATTCTCAAAATACAGACGTTCAATTTTGAAATTTGATCAATATTCATACCATCTTACATACCAAGTTAATTGGTAAAAATGCTGCGATATATTCTTTGAGACATTTCTCAGGAACAATTTAAGTATTTGTTACCCAATGTGAGTAAGTCTCCTGTTTGCGAACATTGATGACGGTTAATGGAAGTATTACATTGTTAGAAGGGTTTCAAAGTGACTTGTATGAGGCATGTAAACAGGATAAAAATAGAACTAAACATATCGCAATGAAAGCATGAAGGCATAATTTAGACACACGCACAAAAAGCAAAGTCCTTTTTCCTCTCAACAAGAGAACTATTAAAACCACAAAAGAACAAAGGACTGACTTTGAATAGTTTTAAAATCAAGACTATGTAGCTTTGCAGCAGTAAGATACATATTACAAGTGCATACCCTAAGAAGGCCTCTATTTAAAGTTTTGCTACATAATTTTACAAAGGAGATCTAGCAGTCCTCAGACTACATACATAATTAAGAATGAATGTTGCAGACAAAAAGCTAATAAAAATCTGGGCAAAGACAACTGAAGTCAATTGTACATTTTATATATTCATTAACTAAGACCTATTGCCTAGTTTATCATCTGTAATCCTGACAAAACTCTGGGATTTGCACACATGCACATCAATCACTGTCATCTTCTAATCCAGAAATCTGCATATGTATTTCTATAACAGGATTAAGATTAGTTTTATGAACGTTTACACAGTATAAACCCACAGTAGCCCTGAAAGCAGTAACCCTGTGTTCCACCGCTTCTACCCAGGTCTGTGCATCCCTGCCCCTTGTCCCATTCCAAAGTTTGTGGTTTCCCTGTTACTACAGCTCCCCTGAATTAAATACTCATTTTCACCAAGCCAATTTTAACTCGGGTCCATTCCCCAGCCTGTAACTGCAACCAGCCACTGTGATGCCTGTGCAGGCAAGGGGAGACCGCAATACAGCGGGCACAGGCAGGGACACCTACAGCATTCATGAAACTATGATCTTCACCTCATAACCTGGCTTCATAATCTGAATCCAGCAAGCATTATGCGGTGAATTACAAACCCATCCAGACCCAAAAACTACTTCTGATGCAACAGTTGCTTTTTGCTGAAGTACTCATCTTCTCCTAGCAAGGGCACCGTGAAAATTTAAGGAGGCCAGACAAGCATTGCTCTTTCTCTTCCTGTCTACTGCTCTTTTCCCACACTGCCAACCTCAAGCATTTACCAGTGACAATTTAGGTACAGAATTCAGGTTTCCATGTAAAAAAACCCACAGGATTTTACAGAATTTTGGCTTTTGGTAGCTAGATTTCTACTGCTTATTTCTTATTCTCTCCTTTAGAGCCAAAGCTAGGCATCACTACCAAAGCCATTTCATCCTTACACATACAAGCTGGAAAATGTCGTATTATCATACTGGTCTGAAGCTTGGGTCTTACAGAGAATGCTAAGTAAAGATTTAGTCAAAGGTAGGGAACCTGAACAAGACAGTAATTGTTGACAAATATATACATACATATTTGCCACCCAAATCTGAATGCAGTGGTGAAAAACAGAAGATGGAGGAAATAAATACATAAATTACTGACCAGGAAAAAAGTGCACCTTGGGAATAGGGACTATGGAAAACAAGCTCACTAAAGCTGCCAGCAACCGGCTGAATATATTTTTCTTCTTTTCACATTGCAAAAGGTGAGACAATATCACAGGCTTTCTCCCTGCTGAAAGGCCACTAGCAGTTTGCAGTGATGAAAACCCTTTGAGAGAAGGGAGTTGTAAGCGGGTGGAATGACAGGGACTCAGTGGACCCACCTCTGATACACAACTGAACTTCCTAATACTAATGTACATACAGGTCTTATCATGTATGTAAATTCATAAAGGGAATTTAAGGCACAGTTTTAAACAGACTCCATACTTCTATTAGAAATCAGATATATATATTATGGAGCATCCTCTGCCAGAAAGGCAAGTCTTCTTATCTAGAAAAAAAAATATCTCAAGTTATGTTTTATGCTGTCCAGTCACCATAACTATTGCAATGATTTCCCTTCCCCTTTTACTTGGGGGGGGGGGGGGCAGAGGAAATCCATGATCTTACTGGGTTCTTTAAGGAGAAAAGACACCCTGGTGCCATCTGATTGTTTTAGCCTGATTTTTCCAGGAAACTAATGTTATTATGAGAAGACTAAACACAAAATTGTAACATTTGAACCATGTTGTCCAAGTTCTATCAAATTTGGCAAAATGCTAGATGCCTCATATGAATTTCACAGAAGTTAGAGACCTTACAGAAAATAAGACCCAGCGCATTGACTCTTGAGGGAAAAGCAGCCATAGCTTTGTCCCTTTTCCCCTGGAGAGATGGCAATCTACTAGCTAATCAGAATTCAGGTACTACCTGTCAAAACCACAGGCATGCCGTTGCTAACGCGGCCAAAAACCATTGAGGCAGGCTGAAAGGAATGGCAGACTTTAGGGACATGGCAGGGAGCTGGGCATCTGACACTGGAGACTAAAATACAGAGGGAATAAACCTAGAAGAAATACAGTTTTCAGGTCTAATACTCATGGAACAACTTGATTCGTGTTTATGGAGTATTCTCAAGCCATAGTACTTAAGAAAAAAAAAAAACCACAACAAAACACTTGAACAGCAGATACATATAAAACATAAACATGGATAATTTGAGTAAGTCAATACCAATTAAGTAAAAGGGATGAAAAACATTGCAATTATTGTGACTGGATAGCTTTAACTATCTTGGTAGCATGCAATATAACAATGTAGATTTGTGCTGAGGTGCCTGAACAAAAGACAGAGCCTATCTCTTTTCGTCAAAATGCTCAAGTAATACGATAAACATTGAAATAGAACAGTGAGAAAACCTCCCACCATTTATTCTTCATACAAATAGATGTTATTTGTATGTGTAGGCTGTCAGACACACATGCACCCTTTTAAAGGCCTGGTTTTCCAAGTAGATTCCCCCCCAAAAAAAAACGAAGAAAATATCATTGAAAGGACAAAAAACTCCAATAAAATAAGAAACAGAATAACTAATGCCCCCAAAAATCTAGAGCAAATACAAATTATTGTTGACTCACATTGTAAATTGCCTGTCCACTACAAGCTTTCAGAGTAATGTAACAAGGAAAAAAGTGTTTTTCAATCACTGCCATCCATCATCTTGGTAAACAAGTAAAACGTATACTCTGCCATCTGCTAGCTATTAGTCTGTGTAATCATAAAATATCATGTAATGTAATCATAAAAAACCCACTATTATTACCTACTCTTTCAATTTATAAGCAAATATTTCTATCTGTCAAATGATTTCATGCTAGCATGGGGCTTGAACCTTCTGCGCTGCTTACCATCAATCTAGTCAAGCTAAGATAAGTCTGTCTCCTGTTCGGTCCTCCTCCATTTGGAAAATGCTCAGCATGGCAGTACTCTATTTGATCCCAGAAGAAATCATATGAAGAGATGGGTCAGTAAATGATCCAGCTGTCAAGGACCTGAACAGTTCAACAACAAGGGCTATGAGACAGTCACTGCTCTTGTTTGGACAGTCTTAGATGCTGCTGAGAAAGGAGAGAATTCTCATTTCTGAGATTTTTTTTTTTTCCTGCACCATATTATATTTAGTCGATACGTACCTTTAAACATATTTGTATGAGAAAGAGCCCTAGAAAAGTTACAAATATCTCAAATTACATCTTTAAAGGTACAGTAGAAACAGCTTTATTCTAAAATGCTTAAGTCAGTGAAATAACTTTTTTTTTTTAAAGTAGATCTACAAACAGAACTATCCATTAGATAGCAAACACATTCATGAGCAACTCTGTGCAGGGAAACTGGTAACAGTTTTCTAGTGATATGTATTACTAAAATATTTTTAAACAGTGGTACTGATCTTACTCCTAGTCATTTCTCAATAAACTGAAAAGTGAAGGTCACATAAAATGACATTTGCCCTTTTCACCTGCTCACAGAACTCGCCAGAGTTATTACACCATCAAACCAAGCACAACCAAGGGTCCAGCTGTCTAGAGCTTGGACACCTATGCCTTATTATATATTTCTAATTTATGGCAGAAAAATCAGGGAAGACTCTGCTTAAGTAGAGTCTTTTTCCCCCAGCTAAATACCCAAGACAAAGGTAATGGTGTAAGTGACACACAAGCCACTATTTGAGCTGCGTGTGACTCCCGTTTGTTGATACACATAGGTGATTCTCTGCTGACTTTAGGGCTAGAATATGCTCCTGCAGTGATGGAATGAAGTTGAACAGCATACCATGGGAACACCTGAGGTTTTGGTGGTCTGCCACGTGTCACTGTAAATTAAAATGGTAAATTTTTAAAGATAGAACAGATCCACTGTGTGTAGATGGACTTTGAAACTCTGAATGAACACGTCTCAAGCTACAGAAGTACCTTCTCTTTCTTCAGCTCAGCTGTTTCAGCACCAACTTGGTTATAACCTGTCAGAACCCTCAATTTTCTTTCGTGTCTTGTTCAGTAACATTCTGACATATTCCAAGAACATTATCAGTATACCTTAAAGGCACGGTCCAGGGGCCCAAAGCAATTAATAGTGTAAAAACACAGCCAAAGGGACAGGAGAGAGATTCTGCTCTAAGAACACGAGCATGGGGTCTGTGCTACTGAAAACAGCAACCCCCATGCCACCGCATAACACCTGAACTCCTGCAGCAATCAGGGTTTTAGGTGAGGCAACAGCCACTCAGTCTGGCATATGGTGCTGCCAGTCCAGTTTGGGAGCCCTTTAAGGAACAGAAGTAATTCAAACTCCTGAAATAAGGAGCAAACTCAACCAGCTCGCTCAAACACATCCGTCTCCTAAACCTAACGCAATGATCTTCTCCAGCTATTTGTTAAACAGTTCTGCAGTTCCTAAGGCAGACACCGTTGCAATGGTGAAGAACTAAGAGTTCAAGAACTGCACTTAAAAACTACACTATCCACACTGCAAAAGTGATCATTTAGAAATTATGGAATGAAGTGCATATAATAGCAAGCGAGATTTCCCATCTAAAACTAAATACTAATACATAAAAAGAAAAATGTTGTTTTAGTTTTATGCATTATGATGCAATCTTTAATTACATAATCACAGGTTCGCTACAGAGTCCATGAATGTTTTCCTGTACATGCATCCTATGGTATCAGAAGTAAAATTGCATCTGTAGGCATCAATACCTTATTTTCTTAACTTCCTAAACTTTGTGCGTCTATTGTACTTGACTTCAAAATCTAAAATAATTATATATACACACACATATTGCACTTAAGAAATGTAGCAATAACAGCTGTCATAAAAAACATGTACATGAATAACAGAAATGAGATAGTGGTATTAAAGTGGTTTTCAGTCTGGAAGAGGTTTTGTTTCCTGGGATGCATCCTGCAAGTCTAGCCAACTTGACCATTAATGCCACTATCTTGATAGTGAAAAATTAAAGGAAGTCTCCAAAAGCAAAAGGCACTTCCTTTTTTCTGGATAAATTCTGTAATTATGCCATATAGTATATGACACAAACAAAGGAATGAAGTGCTCCTCAGAAACTTAAGAGAACTTCAGTATACAATTGTGCAGTATTTTTCAGTTGGGCACAGGCACACGAGAGAAATCAGTCAGGAAAAAAAAAATCTTCTGGACTACTTTCTCAATTTCTCTCTGTGAAATTTTAAAACAGAGACCCTTCTCCTAAACATTACAGCAACATGCATCCTGCACCCTTGTAGTAATACATGAGGAGGACAGAATGCCCCACGAGAGAGACATACAATGGATATGTTTTATGTCAACCCAAAGTAACATTAGAAAATTGGTGCAAGAATTAAAGACTATTTCATCTAGGTTTTAGGTTTCCTTACGTTAAGAAGCAGAGTTGAAAATTCTGTTTGAAAACAGAAAAGTCTGACTTTCTTATATTAACCATGTGGTTAACTTGCAGCAAAATCATAAAACAGTTTGCTATCACCAATTCTACACTTTTGCAGAAAAAGATTTCATTTAATTCTTTCCAATATCTCTCTTTAGTCTATCTAGGTATTTGTTTTCAGAATTCATAACATCTGACCACTTCAGAATTTCTAACACCAGCTCCACAGAATCTAACCCAAAAGTTTAATTCGGTTCGTAGCCTTTACTGATTGTTGTAAAGAGAATGCGGAAAAACATTTGCTCGACAATTTTCCCTCTGTACCAATAGCCAACTCTGACAATGGTTGACAGGATAAAACCGTCAGCACTCTAGAAATGTTTACTAGGCTAACACGGCAGTGATTCCACAACGATGGCAGAGGCGAGCGCCGCTCCATCACCTAATGGTGCTAATTTGACCTGGCGGATTGGGCCTCGACATACAACTACTACATCTGCCAAACTAGCCAAAGAGCGTTACGTGTGCAAGTTTAAGCAAGACGACACCCAG
This sequence comes from Pygoscelis adeliae, assembly GCF_000699105.1. Lineage (NCBI taxonomy): Eukaryota > Metazoa > Chordata > Aves > Sphenisciformes > Spheniscidae > Pygoscelis > Pygoscelis adeliae. The sequence goes on from NW_008825428.1 coordinate 2,721,290, forward strand.
TTCTGCACTGAGTCAGAATGGTACGGATAGGTGACCTGTGAGTCAACATAAAATCTGCTTATAGAAAGTGAATCAAGCAAAAAAATTCAGAACAAAACAAACCAGAAGAACAAATTAATACTGAGTCAGAACTTGCACTGTATGGGCATTTTGATCTGGTACTGGAGCACTGGATACTCCAGGGACTGATTTGGTGCACTGTTAAACCAGAGCATATTTTGAAGACGAGGAAATGGAGGTATCCGACTGAAAAAAAGGAAGGCAGGGCACAGTGAGCAGAGCCCAGCCACTATGCGGGGCTGGAGCTGGGGAGAAGCCACAGCAGCAAACAGGAGGGCAAGCTGCCAACACCATGGCAGAAAAGCAGGCAGCAAGGAGGCGGGGTTGAGATGGACTAAAGGTAGCTAAAACTCCACTTTCTCCCTCCCACACTGCCCAGTGAATCTGCAATAAATTTATGACTTTTTATGCACAAGAAGAAAAACGTAACTTAATTGCCACTTGGCAACATGTATCTGCAATAAATAAAGTACTATTTGCTAACAAAGAAAAAAGGCAGCATCACCAGAAAGTAAATTATAGCTATTAATTCCCCACCCAAATTTCTGATGTTATCCATTATATATCTTTGTAATTCTATTATGGCTAAGAGTTCATGACAGTCAGATATTGCTAAAACAGCCCACTACTTTTAAATGACAGCTCTCTCACTTGAGATATCAATTGGGGGGGGGGGAGGAGTTAATAATCCAAGTAGAGTTCAATTTCTTGCAATTGCAGTCAACATTTTAACTCTCCATAACAAATGGCCATTCAAGATTTTAACTCTATAACAAACGACTGTGCAGCATTTTAACAACCCATAACAAATGACTATGTAACACAACAATAAAGAATCTTCCCTAGTTTTAGATGAGTAAATAAGGAAGATGAATATGAAAAAGACTTGGATACAAGATCAGCACACCTATTCATATTTTCAGGAAACATCTGATTGCGAGACCAAAATTGTGCATAAATTGAAGATTTGCTTGCATTTCTAATGCATAACTTTTAAGATACAAATAATACTATATTATCAGGAAAAAAACTTGGTGCTCAGCATTTCAGATTCAATGATGTATTTAGTAAAAGTTTAGGTAATAGTGTACTCACTATGACTAACTAAAGGAAAGCTTTTTATACAGCTAGATGTTAAAATCGTCAACTGTTTTTGGTAATACATACTCCACCTTTCTCAGCCTGTACTCACACAGCTGACTGGAGGTCTTCATGTGCTAGATTTATCTTAACACTATGTATTCCTAAGGCAAGGACTATCATCTTCATCTCTGTGCAATATGCACCGCAGTAGAGCTCCTTCCCACAAGGGTCTACTGGCAAATAAACATGCTAAGTAGAAATGCTGAAGTATTAAGGTCAAGTATGTCAGCCAAGGTCACTGGGGAACATAACAGTGGAATTAGACAGTAGATTCACTAGGACACTAAGTCAGTGCAACAAGTTCTCTAGCAATCTTTAAAATATATTTTATTAACATTTTTATTATTTCTTGTACAATATTCAGTCTTAAAGAACAGATGTATACTTACACGACAAAAAAATAAAAATCAATAGGAGACTAGCAGCTGGATTATTAAAAATACTTAGGGCCCTTCAGGTATTAGAAAAGTGTCTCCAGGGATTCTCAAAAGTCCAAATGCTTAATTCCTACCTAATTCCATACATACAAATAGGGTCTTAACCCTTGTCTCTTGACAAGAGATTCCTACTGAAATTCAGAATAGAGGCTGTGCTCCCACTTTCCAAGGCTGGGTCCATGCTTGGCAATTCACTTCAAGTGCTTTGCTTTCAAGTGGCTTTTAACAGGATCAGAGACTGACATAGAAATATAAGCGTACCAGGTGCATAGCTGTTATTTGCTTTGTCCCTTGCAATGATGATCCAGTGACCTACCAAGTTAACCTTAGGTGAACAGAAGTGCTGTAATATTGCACTAAATCAGAACGCATTCCAACTTCTAGGTTGATATTATAGAGAAATATCACCTTTCCAAGCAGACTTGAAGAATTTCTGATTCTAGTATGAGCAGGTATTAAGGGATCTTAAAAAAAAAGTCTTAGAAAAAATACACCACAAACGATTTTCTCTCAAAAGCTATAAAATTAGTCATAATAAAGAAGACAGCTTAGTTTTATTTGCAGTATGAAATTTCTATAACTACATGTTAGAATATTTCTTAAAATCTTTTTTATAAGAGTTTCTCAGTCAAGTGGTCAAATCTTCCAGAACGTGGTACATGGATGGGTTTTTCTGGCAAGCATTTGGCATTCACCAGTGGTGAGTTCCCCTAACTTGGTGAACACAAGTGCCACATCTGTACCAAACACACCAGTTTTGCTTTAAAACATGTTCCCAAAATACATACCCAATGATATATTTTGGAAAAGATGTACAAGACAGATTACATAAACACCTCCTCTCTCAATGTTTTAATCGTAATTCACAAAGACAGCACCTTAGACTTTCAAAGACACTTGGTATGAGGTATCAGGTAAACTAACTTCGCATTCCTGAAAATATCATTTACAACAGTGGCAGCTTCAGTTCCTTGCACTTCATTAACACTGCAGTAGAGTCCCTTTCTTCATAAAGATAGTAGTGTTCATACTGTACAGAAAAAAATAGTTTCCACAGACATGAAAAGTGATAAAACCTTATGGATATCTTTATGTTCAACCACCCATTTAATTTTTATAAACCCTTGATTAGCTAGAGGGTTACATGAGAAAAGCTCTACACCTTCCCCCTTTTATTTGCCCTCCAAGAACACACATAACCTAGTTAAAACATGAAATTACTGTTATCTACTACTTTCAGAGCCTTTATTCTCTTGGGAATGTTACCATTCTCAAACTCTGCAACTTGATGCACACACCACAACACTATTTTTTCTGAAGCCAGCTGAAAATAATGGTACTCTATACAGAGATAGGTGCAAGCTCCCCATCTCAGCATTAGCACAGAATGAGGACTCTATTACACATTTGAGAAACAGAAAATACATTTATGTAAACAATGTTATAAGGTAACAGAACTAAACATTTCAGGAGTTACAAAACACTCCATAGTGGCTCAAAAATATCAAAACAGATGCCAACAAGTAAAACCCTAACACTGAATTAAAAGCAATGAAGGTCTATTACCTAAAGGGCATCAATTAAAAGCTCTTGATCAAAATAAATAGGCTTGGTATGTTAAATTAATCTGCATCTTACCCAGAAGTAAAAAAATGGGGCACCCAAATCAGAATCAGGATCCAAAAATCTACAAAATACACTGCAAACTGCTTCCTGCAGCTTCATAAGGAGAATGGTTAAGCACTGGACCTGCCTGCCAAGAGAGGCTGTGAAGTCTCCATCCTTGGCAATTTTCTGAGCTTGACTTAACAAGACCCTGAGCCACCTGGCTCCGCTTTGAAGGTAGCCCTGCTTTGAGCAAGAGGCTAGACTAGGTGACCTGAAGAATACCCTTACAACTGAAATTATTCCCCGATTTACCTTACCATACACTGGAGAACCCCTTAATGAGACATTAATGAGAGCTGTTAGGACTGCAAAACACACATTCAGGATCTGAATAATGAGTTTCCCAAACAAAAAAATTTATATTGGTATATGCTACCCTGAAAAGGTGATGCCTGGTCAAAAATCAGTTGGAATGTCTTCAGGTAAACTAATGGAGATATACTATTTTGACACAGTAAAAAAGGACTGCAGGTCCCAGGAGCTTAAGGCTCTGTTTGAAGAGGCTTTGGCACAGTCCCTCTCCCTTGGCCTCAACTGACAGACATCCTCATCCTTCCCATAAATTAGGCATCGCAGTGGAGATGATTAAGCCTCCTAGTAAGAGTCTGACCTCATGAAATCCTGTTCACTGTCTGTGCAACCCTTCACAGGACCCTAAAACTTGAAGGCATTCTAGATTAACAGGTCATACCTCCAGGAAAAGTGTGTGAAAGTGATGGCATCAAAACACACAGTGATTCCAAAATATGGTTTTTCACTCCAGCTAATGTAAAAACACACACATGCACATGCAAACAAAACAGCGTAAAGGCGCACCCATTTCCCTGCCTCAGGTTCCTCACCAGTGAGAGCAAACTGCTCAAGCCAAAATTATTCTGCATATCCAAACTCCTCTTAATGTAGCTTCTTCTTTCCATCAGGGAATTTCTCGTCTCCCTTGAAACCAGATTGCACAGGTTCCTCCTTTCCCCAGGGTGTTCCCCAAATGCTTGGGGAAATAGTGCTCCCATTACAACTTTCAGTTCTCTTTGTATGATGACCCATAGATCAGACTCACAAATGTCTTCAAAACCACCTAAGACATGATTAACTGCTTCTGAGTTCAGATGTGAAAAATCAGTTTGTCTACCCAGTAGCTATTCCTTTGCCAAGGATGCTCCATTTAAAAATAAAGTCAAATATTACTATCGTTATTAGGCCTATGCCAGGTGAAAGTTTTGCACACCACCACCCATGGGTTTTATTTCCCGTGGTGTTTTCAGCCCAACATTTGTACATCTTCCACAGCCCAGTATCAAACAGAATCAATACGCAGAAGACACCAGATTACCTGACACATCACAGCATCCTTTCAGCCACACACTGATGAGAATCCCAAGCACACCTGAGTAATGAAGTTAATAAAATTTTGTAACACTTGAAATCAATCCAAGTTACTACTTCTGCTGCCCTCCCCTGCTGCCCTGTCCACAGGGTCCCTCCTTTGCTCTGACATTTTAATGATTGCAAGGTGTACTGTTTCAGAAAGTAGTCACGATACCGGAGGAAATAAGAGGAGCTTAAGGTTAATATTTGCTCTGAGCAGCTTTCTGAACCAGCCTTGCATAGTTTTACATAAGCATCAGCAATGACACAAAAGAACAGTGCACTCTGCCTTACTTTTGCTTCAACAGCAACAGAACACCAACCTCACAAATGTGAGTTATAGTTAAAAAAAACCAAAAGCCAAATATTTCTTGCTATTTTCAATAGTCTTAGAAGTACTCAACACACCTATACTGGCATCCCCCCTTCCTGAAATACAAAAATCATTGGATATACTGTGACTTCCTGATTTTAAGTTTTTCTGTAAGTATTTATTCACTGCCTAAATGACAAATTTTTTGGCTGAATTTCAAGGCAGCTGCTCTTTCCAAGTTGAAATGGAAGTTTTTGAACCCCTTGGTTTACACCAGTAACTGGAGGTCAGGAAAAAATAAAATGTGAATTTATTTTATCTATTACACAGAGCCAAACTGAATGATTACCTATAGCCTAAGACACAAGAGTAGAATTTTTCCTGAAACCTCTAATAATTCTACCGAGGCTTATTTTTAAAATATTTTCAAATAAATTTTTAAAAAGGAAACTTAAAAGGTTAATGTCAATCCCATTATTTCACATAGTCTTTACACAACTTAAGAATGTAAGACATTCAGTGTTGCCCACGAATTTAATTAGTCTCCATATCAGAGTATCCAAGTTACCGAAGCACCATAAAACCCACTGTGCTGCTAACAGCATGCTAGATGATCAAGTTTGTTATGCATTTTGGGAAAAGTTAATTCTCATCTAGTTTATATTGTACTGTAGTCTGATTCCCCCTCCCCCTGCCCACAACTTAGCTTGCACAGAAATTCTTCTTTACAATGGTACAAGTGTGAAATCCCAATTAGACTGAGTAAATCTGCATGTGATATTTTAGCACATTTGAGAGAAAGAAATCATTCTTTAAAATACTCTGCAACATCATATGGTATTTTATCCGAAGTTTCATCATTTGTACAAAATAGCTTGCAGTGATTTGTTACATGATATTCTGAAATACGCTGCAGCTGTAGTCTGCAGGACTAAAAGGTCTCCTTTTTTCAATTACTTATTAGGATCTCAGGAATTCTTTAAAAAGCTTAGTAGAAGATCCACTTATAAGGCTGTTGGGTTCCGGCCAAATCAGCTTCTATCGAAGAAGGAAATGGTCAGACAACAAAACATTAAAGATGAATGCATACAAAATTAATTTTATTGTTTCTCTTTAGGTACCTGTAGCTCTTGGAATACATTAAGGAGATGGGTATAACCTAGAGAGATTAATGTGCTAGGAATTATGTGCAAATTTACTTAATTTCATTAAAAGGAGTGTCTGTTACAGTTCCCACCACCACCACTTTCTTCATTAAGAAGTGCAGCCAGTGACTTGTGTTTGTTTTAGCATTCAATGCACATTCGATGCATGTGTTCAACTGCCTTTATTTTTAAAAAAAAGATTAGCCTAACAGAAGCTTAATGTGAAATACCAACAATGGATTCAGAAACAATCTTCATTAGAAAAGTACTTATGTCCTCGTAGACAACAAAGGGAGTTGTTTCTGCTCCACCCCATTCACTTATCCTTTCTATTGTTGCCTTTGCAAACAGAAGCCTGAAATTCCTTCCAAGATTCACTGGGAGTGGAAAGTGTTCTGCATTGCTATTACCAGGCATCCCTGCATGTTGCTGCATGCCACCTCCAAAATGCTATGCACCTTCTTCCTTAAATACGAACTGAAAGTGCTTGGCACCATGGAAAAAAACTGACATGTTCTAAACCCAGCTTTCTTAGATTTCAGGTTTTTTTTTCCTTCTGTCTGTACTGTCAAGGCTTACAGTCAATGTGATTTGCAAGCTATAAGGACACTGTGGTTTGTATAGTAGACAAACCTGGTCAGGTCAGCAACTGCAGTTTAAAGCAGTACTACTGCCTGATCTCTACGCCTCTTCCCTGCGCTTGAACATAACAGCCCACAGTAGTAACGGAAGCAAACGTACCACAGCAAAGCTACCACAGTTCACAGCCCAAGATATTAATTCAGAATTTTAGAAATTTTCCAAAATACCGCTGAATGAAAATCATTCCTTGATGACAAAGCAGTCAGTGAGACCCTATACCACATCCTGTAATATTACACAAGCTAAAAGGCCTATGATTTTTTTTTTCCAAATTGGAAATAATATCTCCATCATCTTGTTAGGTCAATTTAATACTGATAGGTTTACAGTCTCACAAGAGCGATATGAACTAGTATGAATTTCTTCGACGCAATATTGATATCAGCTTCTACATGAATAAATCATTCTGTAACCATATATAAAACTAATTTTGGATACTTTCATTAATACTACAAACAAGATACAGAGATCAAAATGAGAAGAAAAGTGAATACTAGTGAATATATCTGGCTAGAATATAGTTTACAGAGAAGCCATCTAAGCACTGGCTATGCAAGTTGCAGATACAGAGCCTTCCAAATAAACTGGTAAGGATGGTGGAAAAATTCTATTTAAAGACAACACAGGGTCCTAGAATATTAGCTGTAAATACATATAATAAGTAAAAAAAGTTTATAAACCTTACCAAAGGAATGTGAGGTAAAACAGGAAGGACAATGTTGTTTCAGGCATTTTTAAGATTTTGTTCAAACTTTCCAGCATTCTATAAATTAAAACAGAGCACACATTCCCTCTTTATTAGTATGATATACTTACATTGTCACATGCTTATTCTAAAACTAACCTAATTGTGCACGTGACAATGTATGTAAGTGTGGTTACATTTTCCAGCAGTATGAATCCTTTGTAGTTACCAAGCAAGCAATGAATTTTATTACTATAGTGATAAAGATCATGTATGAATCTTACAAAAGATGGATGACCTCAAAGGGAAGTTCCACTGTTACAATAGCAGTGACTGGAAAAACAATCATGCCATCAAAAGCCTTAACTGATTCAGCTAGAACTCAGGATCTGCCAGTGAGGCTGCTTGCGAAGGTTACTGAAAATGCTTATGATCCTGGCAAAATTGGCATTAGAAGATGATGATGGTTTTTCAGACAGCTAATATCATTTCAGAGAAAGTTAAGTAAAGTTATGAAAAAAAAAATAGTGAGAAAAGTGATTCACCTGTTCCATACGTATTGAAATTTCAACTTCATGTAAAAGTATACATTTGTATACTAGCATTAAAAATTGCTATGTCTTTAAAGACGTACATCTGGAGAAGTATCTAGCAAGCAGTATGAACAACAGCAATACTTGTTTTAAATGGACTACACATTTAAGTCTTGAAACATAACAGTTAAGACCAGCAAAAAATACCATGCATTGGTTCTTCTACAATAGAATTTATTATAATGGCAAATTCTACCATGCACGGTGTTTTTGTGTACTTGGATTAGTATTTCCAAGGAACACTCGCATAGAGATTAAAGTTCCACCCACTGCATCTGAACGCTCACGGATTAAGAAAATGCTTGCAATGGTGTTACAAACACTTAAGAAACCCGCTCAGCAGTTACTTACAATGAAACATAAAATATCCCCCCTAATTTACAAGTATAAAAAGACTCAGTTATAAGCGAAAATGGCACATACAACTAAGCAGAATGCTAAAAAGCTACTTTATATGTATTATTAACAGCAATATTCAGCTATTTAGCATTAAAGAATAATAACGCTAAACCCTCCCTTGGAGGTGATTATTTTCATTATTGATAGGTCAGTAACTGAGATTTCAGAAGTCAACCTCTGACTAAAAGACATCAAGTCTTTTTAGGTCATGAGGTCCTACATGAGGTCTCTCAGAAGACAAGCATAAAAGTCCTAAAATAACAAGCACACACACAGGTTTCTCTTAATTTGCCCTGTTGGATTCCTATAATAAGTGCTTAACAACTCCATCCCCAGAGCAACTCTGCAGTCATCAACAAGACCATTTACCACATGATTTAGCAAACATATTTCCAAGATTTTCACTTACATGTTCTACACGGAATTGGAATAGGAATTAATGTAAGGCAATTTATGGGCAGTATTGTTCTTGCCTTCACAGTTCTTTTCATATCAGATCCAGGAGGCACACAGAAGTTGTAATGCTACGGGACCAGTCTCCTCCTCTCCCATCTACTGTGTTATGGACAGTCAATCAAGGATTTTGCCCTTTCTCTCTTCCAGCCCAGGATTTGGTTTTGAAAGAAGATGATGAAAAAAAAGTTATTCAAAATGTAGTAGCATTCACATAAACCAGTGGTGAAATTCACACTGTTTGTAACATTCACAATGAAGTATGCAGCCATCTTTCACAAAATTAGCCACTTTGTTTTCTTTAGCCTGCATTAAACTCCCTAACTGGGAATTTGAGAGCCATGCAGACTTTGAAGTAACAGCTCAGCTAATTGTTAGCTTGCCTTCTGCTGTAACACCACCAGTTAAGCACTCCGAACAGCATGAAGCACAAATGTAAGGTGGCCTGCTAGTTGAAAACACAGATACCCAGAAGATCACAGGGACTATATTTAAACTGGTGGATCAACACTGTTCGCCTGCTCTCACTCACACTACCTTTTCCACAAACTTGTAGGAGGGGAAGAGCCAGCCTGCAAACTGAGAGGTGAGAGCAAGAACCCAAGGGAGGGGGGATCCTAGGCTTTGCAGGGACAGCAATTCAGATCTACTTCGGCATTGGCTCGACACATCCACTACTCACCTTGTTCCACGTCTGATGTTCTCACCAGGAATTATCTTTAATAGAGCTGACGCAAGACTAAGGCAAAGTGACACTAAATGAAGTAAATAAGCCTGATCCCCAGTGCCTGAAACATTTTGCAGTGACCTTACTAGTATTTGATTACTATTTTAATGGCCTCTCTGCCCCTTATTTTCTCCACACTTAACAATCCCTATTAATTCAGTCTAGCCACATAGCTCTTGTGCAATCATACTATTTCTTGAAGGACTACATCCAACAGAGGACACACAACCCTAGCTGAAGTCTTAGCAGTAGTGATTAGTTTACAGATCTTGTGACATAAGCTTCAGTTCAGCCTTGGAGTTGCTTGCATTTTTTTAACCCCCCCTCAGCTGTAAAGCAATGGGATCTACTCTAACCTTATATATTTTTCTCTACTAAAATGGTAGTAGCGGCTGGTATCTGCTCACCATCCTGTATTTATTTTGTTTATTCCTCCTGCCCTTCAGCAGTAATTTAAATATATCCAATTAAATACGTCCACACAGAATGGTCCACTACTCCAAATAAACAGTGTTTTCTGGACAGCAAAATCTTCTCTTTTAGCAGACTGAATGTCAATTCATTTTGTTATTTGATTCTAACCTTATACTAAAGCACCAATGGCAATGTTCAAAAAAGCTTACACCATCTCATGAAAACAAAAAAAATTGAGTAGCGCTGGCGGTCACCATACAAAACCTAACTGGATATAACCTTTTGTGTAGGTAACGAACCGCTCATAGGTACTTTGTAAAGTGGAGTTTGCCAAGCAGTGCCAAATCCACCTGGAGTAGTTTTTGCTGCAGGGGAAGGTTGTTGTTTATTGTTATTTCACATGAGAAGTCATCAAAAGTCTTTAAAAATCCACGCTGATCAAAAGGATCCAACATGGGAGGAAGTTAGGTTGGACTGGTGTCGTCTCCCTCCCTCCCCCCAAAAAACCCCACCTAAACCTTCAATCCTAATTTGTATTTTAGGCATACTCTTATCATCATCTTGACATGTGTGTTTCTAGAAACATAATAAACTGTTAATTTTTATTCTTTTGGTACCTCATCTTCCACCAGTTCTCAAAGACCACTCATTACAGCTCTGAAATATTCATGACTAGGAGAAAAAAAAACAAACAAAAACCCCAACCAAACAAACATGGTTTTTTTTTTTTGTTTTGTTTTTTTTTTTAAGGAGAAAATAGAGAGCAGGAGGTAGGAAGTTACAGCTTAACATCAATTAACTTCAGTTTCCAGAGAAATATAGAAGTAAATAGTACAGGATAGATAAATGACTGAGCTGCCATCTGTTTCTGTTCTCAGCAGCTCTTTGGAAACACAGCTACCTCAATGAAGTGTTTGCCAAATACTGGAGTAAAGAGGGCAGTACGTAACCCAAGGGGAGTGAGGCAACGAAGTAAAGCTTTGATATCCACTCATCTGTAGGAGTTACCTACATCCATCACCTTTCTAATCCCAGACCAGAAAATCTCTTCAGATAATGTAAGCACCATGTGCGTTCTGGATCTGCATCTTCTTGTTTGATGCTCCTACACCTGCTGGTATGCAGAACTATTCAAACAGAATATTTTTTTGTCCAGAAACATTCCTACTACTTCAGTAAAATAACATCAACCTGCATGGAGAAACTTCTACACCTTTAGTCTGTTTCAATCTCCTTAAAATGCAACTAATGAGATTACAAACAGACTTTATAACAGATTAGTTATAGACCAGAGAAGTGTAAACTCTAACCTTTTTTGCAAAAGTATCTTTCATCTACTTCTGTTATATACATTACTAGCTAATTTACTACACACATCACCCAGAGATGTCATTGCAAAAATTTATTATTCCAGGTACAAATTCCACTCAGCTGGCCGCCAACTTAATGATTGATAGACAAGAAAACTAGTAATATTTTATTCACCCATCAGTTTCTTGCAAATGGCAATTACCCAAGGAGCAACCTGAATCACTGTTGTAACTTTAAGCACTTCACAGTTAGGCATATTGGCTAGTATTTCTTACCGTTTTCTGCTTCCCCCGCCCAAGGTATAACACCAGGAAATCCTAATACTGCCGAATCAGCGGCATCATAGTGCAACAAACATGCACGTGCGCACACACCCACCCCCCCCCCAAAAAAAAAAATTAAACCTTGAATTTTTTTCCATGGTCCTATAAAAAAAGAAAACCTAAAAATTCATCCAGAGGCATACCAAGTTAAAAAACAAAAAGTAAAAAGCAGACAAGAGCTCGGAAAAAATGTTAGCACATGCAAGCACAGCCAGCAGAAATATGGCAGAACAAGCTTGATTTTTTTTGCCTGTTTTTAAGCGGTCATACATCAGAGCCTCCACATCTCTCATTCAGAGCTCCTTTTCTTTTCACACCAGTTCTCAGATTCTGGCAAAACGCAACTCTGTGTTTTGTGTTTGTTTTGGTATAAAATACATGAATACTGTACTTTAAGCCAAACATACAGATGACTTGTAATTTACATCACCTTAATGATCCAGTTTATCTCAAATTTCGATGACCATAAGAATTACAGTTTCTGAATACTGCTTATTCACTATTTGTGAGGGAGTAGTACTGGACGCTCCCTCTAATTTTTCTAAGCAAACTAAACAGAAGAATACTATTAAAATGTCTAGTTCAGAAACAATGACAGAATTTCTAGACAGGAAAAGTTGCATTTTATTTTTTGATCAAAAAATTCTAATACAAGAATTACTTTTCAATTCCAGTTATTCTCTCCTGAAAAGAATTAAAATTAAAAAAAGCGTCTCTGTCGGACAGTTTAGTCACTGATGATTTAGTAACACATTTGCAATGTATACAATGCCCTAAAGCAAAATATACAGAGAAAATAAATCCATCCAAATAATCCAACGACATAATTCTAATTTGCTATTCAAAAAAATCCACCAAATGAGCTGCTATCTCAAAGCCTTTCAGTTTAGTTGCAGCTAACACTACAGGAATATACTTGTCTTGGACTGTGCCCACCAAAGCTTTTAAAAATATGCTTGAAATTATCCTTTTAGCCAAAGTTTTCAAGATAAAACTTCTTAGAATGAAGTGAGTACCAGCAGTTTTCTTCAGCTATTCCTAAACTTTAAAATAGAGGTAGAGATATTGTGCAGTAATGGAATACGAAGATGAAATGAGTAACTATGGTGAAATCTGCATCAGAGGGGAATGAGACAAATGGGCAGAATGGCTGTCAAATCACCACCTATATGCAACTGTCCAGGAGCAGAGATGAATCCCAGGAAAAACCCTGCCACAATCATGAGAAAACCTCAGCTGATCAGCACCTATCATTCTTTTCCTACCTTCAACTATTGCAACTTAGTCTAGATGATCAAGATTTTGGGCTTGTTTTGTAAAACTAACAGATTATGATATCCTGGCTGATATCCAAAAAACAATGCTCTTTTTAAGCTCCGAGAGTACCCACACCTTGAGTGTCTTCCCCAATATAATTTCAAATACACTGAAATGTTTATTTCTGTATAGAAGTTGGCCCCAAATAAAAGCTTGATGACCTCAGAAGGCCCTTCTTTCTGAACATAACACAGAGAACACAACGTGCAAAGTTTCATATGTGACACAGCCGCATGGAACAGCCTCTGTAAAATAGATGTCATTGCTAAGCGTTAGTGAGGACAATTATTATCCACCTATTTGCACATCTCATCTTTTACCTTCCACAGTAACTAAGGAGATTAAGGCATTTGGGGTTCAAGAATTGGAACAAGAAAGCATTAGTCCTTAAAGAAGGAAAAAGTATTTCTGAGGGCATGTCAACCCTGGAAAAGCTAAATGCTGAGAGGTCAGCTTTAGGTCAAGATACACCTCCTTCTCCACATTGCAACACAGCAGAAACAAAGCTCTTGGGGCTCTTCTTCAATGAGAAACAGCTAGGGCTATCAAAGAGACATCTGCAGAGCTCTTAACAAAGAAACTGATCTAAATCCAACACTCAAAATGGAGCATTAAGTCAGATGACTTATGGAGAAGTTCTAAATTTATCATGGAAAGATAGCAGTAGCTTAATTAAAGCTGTTATCAGCTTCCACTATGAATATTTGCTCTCAGCTCTCCAGTTTCTCACCTCAGATATCTGGCTTGACTTAGCAACTAATACACATTAAAGAGAGTTCGATATTGTAGGAAAGTTATGTACAAACACACATTTGTCAGGTTCTAATTTTGATCTCTTTTACCATGAATGACTTGTTTCTTCAAGCAGATTTACACTAAAAAATTGTTTTAATTAAAGCATGCTGGTTTTGATAGTTTGAGTAATTGGCGCTTCTGGTGACCTAAAAAGGAACATTTAGTTCAAGGCAGCATTCACCGATAGCTACACAAGTTTGTTTTATTAATTTAACTCCAAAGATTTCAATACCAAGAACCAAGCATTGTATTCATTAATATCTTGCCTTTTATGAAGTTACTAGTGGTCACAAAGATTACTATTATGATCCTCCTGAACTGACAGTTATTGAAGATCTGCCTTTGTTCTGCAGATAACTGCGGTTTGTGTGTGAACAATTTTCTAGCCTGAACACTGGCAACGTACAGATAATTGTTAACCTGCTTCCTTTGGTTGAGGTTAATTTTAGCCTTCTTGAAGTTGGCCTTTTTTCCTACCTTTTCTGCTCCATCTTCCTTGCCAAGAAATTCAGGTGTTTTCAAAAACATATTACAGCTTAATACAAATTTACACAATTCTTAAAAGTGTTCAAAGTATCTGACTACAAAGAAGGCAACTTGAAAATTGATTTTTTTTCTTCTTCTTCTATAGCATTTGTCTCCCTTTGTGAAACACATGAACTTAGCCTCTGAAGAACCAGTAGTCTGTACAAGACAACAAAAAAGAGAAGTACTAAAAACCTTTAAGAAATTATCATTACTTGGAAACTAGACATGATGCCCCAAGGTGACACTGAAAGTAAAATGTCAATGGGGGATGCGGCCTGTTCTATCATAGTCCTGCTTGTCAGCAGATTCTCTCTATGACCAGAGAAAGATACAAAGATGATGTATTGTTGCAAATAGGGAGCAGTAGTTAACAGATACTTTCCATGTTCCTTACAAAAAGCAAGCCCCAATCCTTCAAGCTGATCTATGAAAGCCAGCGATGCTTTAGGCAAGTATACAGGTGGTTCCTGGACTGAAAAATCAACATGCACGAGGTCACATTGTAGTCATGTCTTTCTTGCAGACAATGTTTTTGCTGATATTCTTTTAACAATTTTAATGCTTCAAAAAGAATATGGGTGTTCATCTGCGAACATCATTAGTTTTATCAACTGCCATCACTGTTTTTACGATGTAGTAGTTAACAATAGACAAAAAAGGCACGGCAAAAGCTATGGGGAAGAAAGGAAAAGGGAGGCTTTTAGAACAAAACCAAACCAAAGTACTTTTTAAAAAGCAGCTAGACCCACCAAGTGAAGATTGAATACTTGCTCATCACATCATTTACAGATCCCTAAAGGAAACAATTTGCCACTGTCCAACAACACTGAGCAGTCAGTGATAACATCTATACTTAGGCTAACACTTTCAGCTATAAAAGATGGTGGCTTTTTTTTTTCCCCTGAAATGTTCTAACAAATTCTTTTTTTTTTTAAGGTTATTACTACTCAATAGGGGGAAAGTAGTAACGTGCCTTTGCCAGGTAAAATTATCATCATATTTGTCAAAGACAGAAACTTCCCAAAACATTCCTCTTCTGTCATCTGCCACACCAGAAAAACTAGTGAGCCAATAAAGACAATAGCTTAATGTGGTCTTGCCAACAGAAGGCAGGACCCGTACTCATTTCAAGGGAAACAACAGTGGTATGCAGGAAATTGAGACATGAGAACCCCCTGAAAGGCAAGAACAAGATTGTCCTTGCTATTCTTGGTAACTTTCACCTTCTTTATGTAGAAAGCCTCACAAGACAGCCTACACCTCAGATCCAGAAGATCCTATACCACAGAATAACTGCCACCTCCTATTAGTGTCTAACATATTCATCTCTGCATTGAAGATATCATTTAAAGCTTCACTGTGATGCCTCATTGTAATTACAGCTGTACAAAACAGTACCTACTTATATCCCCTGCTCCCTGTCCCACCACGTGTCAGAAAGAAAGCAAAAACCTCAGGCTTCACGTATGCAAAACTACACAGTAAGACAAGTGGTGTAGGTTGTAGCCACATAGAGAGAAGTTAGAAAGGCCAAAGATTCCTAGGCAGTCCTGTCACCTTGAGCCTAAGTACCATCATGCATCCGCACTTATATGTACACAACAGTTTAAAAAAAAAAAAATTAACAGAAGTTCTCAGGAACACAAAACTTTTACCATAGTTCCCCACCCAACTTCAGGAAACTATGTGAGGTTTTATGCTGCGTTGCTTTTTGCAGCCAAATGAGGATGGATTCAAACCACTTTGCTCTGTCCTGATCTCACTCTGTGTTGAGGGTTGGAGTGGAGCTCTTACAAACCGGTACCTGAAAGTTACAGAATTACACAGAATTTTTACATCTCTGCCTGAAGTCACATTTTTTTTTCTGCTTTATTTTAAGTTTTAGATAAGTCAGAATATAGGTGAAAACTGACAACGTATTATTGGAGTATTTAAGAACTTTTATAAAGAACACATAACTAAAAAACATCCTGAAGAGCCTGAACGACCTAGGAAAAAAAAAATCTCTCCAAAGTCTTTGGCTTTTCCATGTAAACAAGGAAAAACAAAGGAATTCGAACATGTATTCTATGGAACATTTCATTAAAGGCCAAAACCACGTATTTCGTAATTTTTGTACCCTGGCATTTTTGTTTCATTCTCGGCAAATACAGCAGGTCTTGGCAAGATATTTAACCAGGCTAAGAGACACCCTGATTGAAATTCTGAGAACAAAAGCAGGCTGAAAACATGTTCCGTTTTGTATTAAAAATATTTACTTCCATCATTGTCTTAAGCAAGTCATAACTAATAAAAACCTAATAAAAATTTTTAAAATACAGAAAATTTTCATTATGTATTTCAAAGATTTTTTAAAAATAAAAATATATGATTTAATTTTCAGTCTGTTTAATGAATCCTAGCGGTTATTCATACATTCTTTATCATTCAGTTTGGCTACCAATCAAAGTTCTGCTCGAGAACAAGGAGGACAAAAAGCAAGCAGGATCAGGAGTACAGTTTGATTTCCTTACACTAACAACTATAATAAATTATTTACTGAACTTCAAAGCTTTGAAACTAATGATGAATATGGTGGGGAAAATAAGATGTGTTTGTTTACTATCAATTATTTATTACATATGTTTTACAGGATAAGATATGCACAAAATAATAAAAGTGTATTATGTTCATTTCATTAAAATTTACTGTTCTTTCTATCCATTCAGAGATTATGAATGGACTATTTGGTAACTTTTCAATAATAAGAGATGCAAAAAACCTGACATCTTGAGGAAAAAAAAGGATTATATCCACACTTTGCAGTAAGAAACTTACATCTGTATATGCAAAACATTACTCAAGACTAGACAAAATGAAGTCTTGAATCAAAATAAACTACTTACATAAGCCAACTCAAGTAATAAAACATTTAGAGCCTAGAATACAAGTGATAGCTGAATTAAATTCATATCCAAACCAGTCAGATCAAAGAATTAACACGTCAGTCCTTCTAACCAAAGCAGGATATCAAATCAGTCGAGCAGTTACAGATCCAAATTTTCTTCTGATCAAAAGTAAGTCTGGGATGCACGATTGCATGCCAGATAGCTATTGTTTTTAACGTGCCTTAGGTCAAACGTGGTAAACTTCACACTTCTAACCAGTGCTGTTTGTAATAGATTGGATGAAACACGTTTACAAAAGAATCAATAAATGTAAAGACTGCAAAGAATTAGAGAGGCTTGCAGGCTTGTACCTATTGTCTGGGGGAATTAGATGTCAATTTGAGTATTATAACTCCAACAAAGGTTTCCTAGCTTTAATTTACTAGAACACATAATGGGTGATGTAGAAGCTAGGGAACACTAGTCAGTCTGAATACATTACTTAACAAACAGTTTAATGAATGTTACAAACATTATTATAGTCCTGGCATACTTCTCTGCTCATTCATTTTTACTTTGCAATCTTATCATGAAAGGGCATTTCTTTGTGAGGCTGTTCCACTAAAACTTTAAGTCTCAGAAGCAAGAAACACTACAACATGTTCAAAACATGGATCTAAATAAATTGCAATAAACAGCAATGCTAAAAGCTATATAAATAAAGAGCGACACACAGCTTTCCAGTCTGTCTCACACAGACAGTATCTATATTTGCATAGCTTATGCACTTCTACGGTTAGCTATACTACATCCTAAATACCTGTCTTAAGAAAATCTTCCATTTGTAAACTAATGTATAAAAACAAATGTATAAAAGGGGACGAGTAACTAAATGTAGGCCACAGTGGAAAGGGAAAAAAAAAGCCACCCACGCATTCTTTAAAACCAAAAAGACTGGCTGATACCAGAAAATAAAGCCCAAGTCTGGTTCACACATAAAAGAAGTAATAATTTCTTTCCTGAGGATATTTAATTCTTCAGGTAGTCTTGTGAAACAGAACATCCATACCCTTTCCTAATTAAATATTTCAGTTGTCTGATTTTTAGTCCTCAGTTCAATCTGACTTTAATTCAAATGTACAACCTAAATCAAAAAGGCACAACTTCAGCGTTCCAATAAATTAAGACACAAGGTATAGTTTTACACCATGCTGAACTTTAAGGTTTAACTTTGATTATCACAATATATTTCCTCACATTATCTGATTCATAACGTAGAAAATGAGGAAACAGTGATGAACAAACTATCCATAAGCTTTTCTAGATAAACCATATGGTCTAGCGTTCCAACAAACAAAATGAAATTTTAAACACACAATAGGGTTGTTTAATGCCATATTCCATTGGGTAAAATTGGATACAG
Organism: Pygoscelis adeliae; assembly: GCF_000699105.1. NCBI lineage: Eukaryota > Metazoa > Chordata > Aves > Sphenisciformes > Spheniscidae > Pygoscelis > Pygoscelis adeliae. The sequence goes on from NW_008825428.1 coordinate 2,739,898, forward strand.
AAGGTTGGATTTCTCCATCCCAGGTTCCCTCTTCAAACCACAAACCGTTCATGTGCAGCTGATAAGTACAGTATCTCTGAAACTCCCTTTATAACCCAGTGCATACATTGAAACAATCACTGGAGTGCATTTTTTCCCAGGAAAATGTGTAAAGAATCCAATTTCTGAAGACAGAAATGTATTCTATCATAGGGTTTTGAATAACAAGTTATTGAGTTCTTGTTCTACCGTGATGGGAAAGCCTCACTTGGGACTTTTTGGTTCATATGACAAGAAGTTGCTATGACCATAAAGAAAAAGGTATACATAAATCTGCATTACAAAGAATGTCCTTGTTACTGAGCGAGAAAGACTTTGTCGATATTACTAGCCCCAGACAAGAGTAAACATAACCGATGTTCATTTTTATGTATTAAATGCTTGCATGTTCAGATACAAGGATGTTGGTATAGTTTGTTCCACTGTACTGTTGCATGGTATTAGTTTTGTTGTCTATCCTGTCAGCAACAACTTGTGTGGTTAATACATTCGCATGTGCTTTAACCAGTATGAAGTATGGCTAGTGGCTACACTACGTCTACAGCAACAAATATGCATATCTGACATTCTGCTTTCTTCTCATTTAAATCTACTTTAACAACTTGAGAGCCTTGTCACTTAGACAGCCAAGGTCATGATTTTTGAAGAAGGTTCACTGCAGGCAAATCCCAAGGGGTTATATGAGTCTCTCTTTGTCTGGCCACATCAAAAGGAAGTTTTAAAAAGGGTTAATCAACGCTTTAAAGTAAAAAGGAAGTGCACTCCACAACAGAAGCTGCTGTTTATGCTCCTTTGGGCTGTTCATTGTGGAAATCTGGTTGACAGAAATTGGGATGAAAAGCTTAGCAACAACTATTCCTAGAAATAGCTGCTTCAGAAAAAGAGGACACCCGATTAACCTTTTGGTATATCATTAGCCTAGTAAATTGCAGCATTCCACAGTGCAGAAACACATTATGCAGTCCTTTCTCTGAAAAGAAATCTTGTTCAAATTTATATTCCAGCATATTCCTTATATTTGTGTTATTGCAGAAATTAAGTATTTTAGATGTTAAAAAAATAAATCAATAGTTCATTCTGCTGGTAGCCCCCCCCAAACTGAGAGTTACTACAACCCTTATACAACTGACAAGTTCCCAGCTTTTAAACCTGGAGCACAGGGGCCGGGCACTGCAGTATTCTGGAAGCAGGTAAAACACATCTTCAGTCAATGAAGTTTTTTTTCCACTGTGAGAAACTTAGGGGAAATACTTTCCTGGCAAAAAGTACAATTCACTTTGCCTCAGCCAAAAACTGTATCTCCAGCTATACACTCCTTTAAAATCCATTCTCATTGTGGTTAAATAACTGAACAAATAGCTAAAGTATTATTTTTTTACTGGCAGCGAGACAGGGAAGAAGCATACCTATTTAAAACGTATGTTTGCCAGCTAGAGGTGGAGGAATTAGGAAGTTCTGCATTTCAATAGATTAAGGGTAAGATGTATGTAACATCAGTAAAGGATGAGCACAGATATTATTTGGTTATAGGCATCCACAGAAAAGGGCAGACTATTTTTATACATGGAAATGTCATTTTTCTTAATCACCATTCTCAGTCTTCCAGTTTCCTCTCACTTCCCTTCCAATACGATACCGAATGGGACACTTAACAAGAGCTTACCTCTAAAGTTAAAGAAATAGTTGCCTGATTGTTACCAATGTCTCAGACTTTCTTTCACCTTGTAACAGAATCCTATGGAAAACAGAAAGCCAGTTATTGAAGCAGAAGCAGCTAGGAGAAAAAGTGTCCTCTTTCTCACTAGCACACAAAACTACAACTAGACTACGTATCTTTTTCAAGTACGTAAGTGTAAGAAGCATTCTCCTCTGTGAGGAGAAGCAAGCAGTCTGACAAGAGCTGCAGTACAAAAGCAGCTTTGGTTTATGCTCAGGTTCAGAGAGAAGAGGGGAAGGGGCCAGGGGACAGTAACAGAAAGATGAAGTCAGTTCCTACTTGCTAGTTCATCTGAAACCAGTAAGTTTTTACCATAAGGATGGGCAAACACCAGCACAGGTTGCTCAGAGAGGCCGTGGGGTCTCCATCCTGCAGGTGTTCAAGACAGCTGGATGTGGCACTAAGTGATCCAACCTAACCAGGCCGGCTTTGAGCTGAGCAAGGAGCTGAACGAGGCAACCTCTGGAGGTCCCTCCCAACTTAAATACCTATTTCACATACAATCACAGAATAATTTATAACAGCAATTGTTTTTCCAGTAATATAACCTCTGCATTCAGGCTCACTGTACTCTGCCATAGCAAGTAGCCTGAAGAGTATGGCATTCTTCAAGGTTATGGAAAATTCCAAGTGATCAGCACCTGACAGAAATCGTAAATTACAATTTCTGAGATTAACACCCAGAGAGGTAACAGCACCTGGAATATGCTCTCATCTTGTTGATATAATAACTATTTCTGATTTAATTTCAATACCCCCTCCCTGATCCCCCCCCCCGCCCCCCCCCCCCCCCAAAAAAAAAAAAAGACAAGGGGGTTGGTTGATAAACTAATTCTTAATAGGAGGGAAGGCTCCCAGCGTTTCAGAAGCTTTTACATGCTCTTCCTAAGAAAGAAGAGCCCTTCCTTAACTCATCTTTGTAAGACACCCATATTCTATTTGTAGGAACATACTTCGGGGAAAGCCCTATGGCAACATATTCAATTTCTTTTGTGAACTTCACAGCATGTTCTTCCATGGTTTATAGTTGTTAGAATAATCTAGATACTTGGTAATTTTATTTCCCCCCTGCCTCTTATGTTTAATTCCTTACTGGATACAGCCTTACATACTACAGAAGGAACAACATAACTTGAATTTTGTCTTGTCACATTTTACAGGAAAGTTCCAAGCTAGTATAAAAACAGCTTGATCGCTCTATCTAATTATAAATTTTAGGGTATCATTAAATACCACCCCAGAGAATATTTCAATATTTTAGGTACCCCCATGTAAATCCCCCCCCCCCCCCCCCCTTATGATCTGTATGTAGCACTTAGTTCTGCTGCAAATTTTACTCCAAAGTAGATTCTCTATGGACACGTATCCACTGTTAACCTAGACTACAAAGGCAGAGCAGAAGGATCATGCAGCTAACAGACAATACCTTAAATTTAGCACTAACATGCCAAATTTTTCTTTCCATGACATTAAACCTATCAGTCCAGACCTGTTCATGAAGAAGGAAACAACTCAGTATTCCAGCAACTTCTATCTACCTTTCAAAACAAAAGACTAGGCTTACTACACTCATCTCCAGTACAGGAATCATTAACATAAACTACCTCTTGATTCATGAACGTCACAGCAGGCAAGACACTACTTTCTCCTATTCTAAATTTGCCGTTGATTTTTCCACGTTTATGCTGTTCAGGTAGACAAGAAGTACTGCATATTCACCTGCAGGCACCTTCAGAAGCATACCTGACAGTCCTTTAGATTAAATACTTCATATGCTACAGAGAGATCTGTAAGAACATACTGCTATTAAGACATTAATATAGTTTGGCCTGTTCGAGATGTCTCTGAACACTGGTGCCTAAGCCGTTTATCATACTACACATGGTACCACTACAGGTAATCAATAGTATCTGCAACTTAGCAAGACTGAAAAAGCAAGCCTACAATTCAAGATGACAAACACGTGGCTTGCATAGGCACTCTCAGCTATGAAGAAGGAAAAGAAAGAAAATTTTTGCTAATGATGCATTAACAAAGCTATTGTTTGTTAAATGCCATGCAGCCCACATAACATTAATTAGCGTAATCCTCATCTGAATTGTTGACATCTTTTACATAAGTACCATGCTTCATAAAGGCGTAACTAAAATTTTAGTGCATTTTCTTGAGCAATTTTTGTCAATTAGCAGAAAAAAAACCATATTTTGTGAAAAAAAAAAAAAAAAAACCGGGGGGGGGGGGGGGGGGAGGGAATCTTATAATTGCCTTTGGAATGTTCAGGTAGTTTCTGTGCTGTAGACACCACAATACAAATGCCAGATTTTCTTTAATTCTTTTTCTTCTATAGAGATAAAACAGCCAACAGACAATACATTGGTAGCTGTCCTAAGGAATCCATTTCAACCTCTTGACACAAGATACTACGTACTAGAACATTTAGCAGAAGTGTAATTCTATTAAAAGACATTTCAGCTAACAAAGGTGTTAGCTTTTCCCATTTATGTTCCCATTTTACAGCTTTATCAGCATTTTAAGGAACCAACAGGATTATCCTTATTTTAATGTTTTTTAAAATCAAAAAATAATTTCTAAATGAGCCAAAAAACTTGCTTGTAACAGTTCCCTGGGTGATCCCCACATCCCAAGAACCCTTCAGCAACAGTAGGTCTGTCAGGAGCCTGAAAATAACTTTTTTTAGTGATTATCACCTTTTCTGATTTGCAACTTACCACTGTTCATTCTTCCTCTACCAACAAGCACCCAAACCTGGGGTCTTATCCATGAGTCCTACTGTATAAATTACTGTGACAAAAACTGAAAGATAAAACCATGTAGTTGATCTACTCACACCTTTAGCTACCTTACAACTACAGTTCCTTATCACACAGTTCTATACAGCTGAAAGACTCTATGTACACGAACAACAGCCCAAATCAGTTATTAACTAGGATATCAAGTACTGGATTTTTCTACTTAAGAATTCCAAAACCCACTCCTAAACTTGGATATTGGTTATTCGACGTTACAGCTAAGCAATAGAAGCAAAGATATTCCTTAGCTCTTCTGGTCTATGTCTTCAGTAATTGATTTCTGGGAGGCCATGTGAGAGCATGTGTGGGCTTTTTTTTATTTGCTTGGTTGTCGTTTTGTTTTGGTTTGGGGGGGGGGAGGGGGGTTGTTTGGGTTTGTTGTGTTTTTTTTTTTTTTTTTTATTAAACAAGTCAAAACCTTTTACTTTACAGTTTAAGCATGGCTATAGTTTTTCCTTCCCATACTAACATCTTTTAAACTCTTCCACTATTATTTGTAATTCTCTTGGTCATATGTGGGGAAAAAGAAACTTCAAGAGGATTTTCATATTTTTCTGAAGTTTCTCATTTTTTCCTACAAATCCTTATCTTTCATCTCTTAGGCATGTCAGTGAATATTTCCTTTCCCACCAATATACCTGTTCTCACAATGCATGAGAAGGAGAAAACTCAAAGTACTTATCTAACACATACACTTACTGGAAGTTGTTTTAAGCTTAGTGTATTGTTTTAGAAGGTTAATACTGACTGGGATCCAATTGGAAAGTTATTTGTATTTCCACTTGCTAAAATAATGCATCAATAAGAAACAACTGAATAGATAACAAATTTCTGAATGCAAGGACTGAGGTGTTAAAAATACATAAATTAGTTCAAAACAACAAACTACTAATTACCTTTCCAATTTATGGAATTGGGCTATATACTTTGCACTGTTATTCAGCAGAGGACATTCTGCTGATCAGATATTATGCTGAGACACGAGCCCCGTTTTTGCCTTAAATTTTTATACAAAGAAGCAGAATAAAGAGTGTGTAACCAAAATGAAAAAAACTGTCCTCGCAAATATATTCTCCTGAACGAATTCTCAATATTGCAGTGATAATGCTACTTATAACACAGAACACACACACAGCAGATTTATCTTCCACAAGCATCAGAGCACTTGACCAGGACTGGGACTATTCCTATTTCATAAATAGGAAAACCACAGTGAAAGGTTGTTTTTATAAATTCAGTGGCAGGCACAAAAAGAATCAAAGTCCATAATCACCATACCTTTACTGTATTCTATAGATCAAATTTAATGTATTTAAATACTAATTAACTGTCTGACCTGTAATATTAATACTGATTTCAGGGGAAACACACTTAACTTCACCCAAATAACTAGTAAACGGTGCTGGTAAGCTGAAATTTAGTGTTCCTTTCTGTGTACCTCAAAACCAAGAATGTACTAGATACAAGAAGTATCTTGAAATTGTGCACTCTACTCTTTGAAATATGGAAGACTTAAATATAATTGATATTATATAAATATAATATTTTTTATTATATTTATTATATTTTTTCTTCTAAAGCATCTTAGAATACTTTTGAACAGTTGTTTCACTCCCCTCACCCCCTCTGGTACCTGTACATTTGGACTTCCATCCCCAGAATTTTTCTATAGTATCCCTATTTAATTAAATAATGATTTTATATCATCTACTGAGCAAAGAAACATGAATTTTGTTTCCTACCTCACATTAACTAACTACACAGTAGCAACATTTTAGGCTAGAGACTGATTATTCTAATTATCCTAGGGTTTACAGCTCAGACGGATTCTTAACTCGTGATGAAACCTCCTGTTTTCTTGCAGCAGCACACACTGAAAGCATTGCCATCTTTTAAAAATAAGCCAGACAGAATATTTTTGTGCATTTGCCATAGGCAAAGAGCAGTTTCTTCTGAACAATTTGATGTTACGCTATAAATTGTACACACAGTTATAAAGGTGTATGTTTCACTCACAGATCAGTTCAGTAAACGGAAGAAAGAAATTTCCTGAAAGGGAAGGATTTTGCTTTAAGATCTTCAACATCATCTTTTTTTTTTTTCACTTACTTGATCAGGGAAGATGACTGGATATATACAGCATGTGATATAATTCAGTGCTCTCCTCCTTTTGAAGGGTACAGGGCTGACAGACCACATGGAAGAGCAATAATGGAATTGCAACTGACAAGCACTTTGTCTTTGGGAGACCACTCAGAAAATATTAACTACCCAGCAATGGCTAAGAGGCCTTTGTTGTCTCAGTAAAAATGAAAGTATTTTTGCTATCTGAGGACTTCACTCAAACTCTGACCTTATGTTCTGAAAGTCAGAAGAACCTGCGTGACTCAGTACCTTTGATCAGGTTCATGATAAAGTCTCCACAATGGATCACTGTTAAGGATGTAAAACACTTCCTGGTCAAACACTCAAGTGTTTGTAAAGACTGTGCTGTCTATTCTGCTCTACCATCAATTTAAACCTTATTAACCTCCAATTAACAGCTGAAAATGAAAGAAATACATATACACATGAACATGCGACATGGTTCGTGCAATCAGCTAAAGAGAAGTCAGTGAATAAATGATTGTAGCATGCACTCTGGTTACATTTTTAAACCTTTTAATATTGTTTTCATGAAAAAATAAAAAAAGGCTTTTACAGACTGCATACCAAGGACTGTATCTCAACAACAAAAGAAGCCCACACAGCAGTCTGATTTATTGCACACAACTGACTCATCTTAGGTACAAGTGTGCAATCGAGATGGCAGCCAATTCAGATATACAACTTAGCAAAATTGGAAAACAAAAAAAAAAGTAGTGAACAAAAGTGTTTAAGAAATGGAAACTGATAAAAAGCTCCTAAAGCCTGATATTCCATATCCTAAGCTGCAAGCCCAGCTTAGTTACATGTAACCATTAGCATTGCAAGACTCCGTATATAGAAAAACCGGTAGCAACAATGTCTAATGCATAGCAGTGCTAAATCCAGCAAAATCAACAGGGTTTTTTGACAAAAAATCCTGAAATAATGTCAGAGTTTTTTGTAGAAGAAAGTATGTTTTGTGTAATTTAAGGAATTACATAGCTAATGAAAATAAGGCAGTTTGTTCCAAAACAACCTTAAAGGAATATCATAACGGTGTTTCTTTGGTCCAGAAAATATACCAGCGCACACATACACAAAAAACACCACCACCACACCGAGACCCAAAAAAAGGACAATCAAAACAAAAAAACCCAAACACTAAATGACTTATCACAAAGGATTTTAGTTTCTTTAAAAAGCTCTTTAAAAAACATAATTGCCTAGCAAAGGTAAACAGCTAATTGTTATACCTGTATAGCTCAATACTCCCTATTCCAAACCAAGGAGCACACATTATTTTTCACTCATTTAATACTTTGGTCACTTCTTGCTTCCTTCCACCTGCTCATGCACAACCTTTAATATCCAATCTCTGTTGTCATGGCGCAGGTGACGTTCTAAAGGACCAGAGACTAAAGCAGGGGATATTCAAGTACATTCCCCCTACAAGTTTTTTAGATATTTTCAATTCTAAATGGTTTATATCTAATGTGATGACAATTTGCAACTTTTAGAAGTAAGAACTGTTCTTGCAAAACAATTTATTTGACCTCAGCAGGTTAGGTATAGCTTGCTGCAATACAGAGCTTCAAATTCAAAGGGAAGATGGACAAAGTGTGTTGAAGACAGTGTAATAGACAGCAGATGACTTTTTTCCTCCAGCCCCAAGATACAGGTCACACACCCTTAAGGACAGTTATTAATTATTTGTCCTACAGACTAAATTAATCCTGTCTGAAGTGTCCTGAATGTACCACGTGGCATTTGCAGAATACAAACCACCCTCAATGCAGTAGAATCAGACCCAACCGAGCATGCAAAGCTGCATAAATATTCAAACCATTGCTTAATTTAACTACTGTGCAATAGTTCCTTGTTTTCTTTTACTATGTATACTCCTACTTACGTATTGCAAATGCACGTAGCATGGAGAATAAACAAGAGGAGTTAAGAGATGTGCACACACCTGCAGGGCTACGACCCTATTGGCATCACGGAGATGTGGTGGGATGGCTCCTATGACTAGAGTGTTGGGATGGAGGGATACAGGCTCTTCAGGAAGGACAGGCAGGGGAGACGAGGAGGGGGCATCGCCCTCTGTGTCAATGACCAGCTGGAGTGCGTGGAGCTCTGCCTGGGGATGGATGAGGAGCCGACTGGGAGCTTATGGGTCAGAATTAAAGGGAAGGCAGGGACAGGTGACATCACAGTGGGGGTCTGCTACAGGCCACCTGACCAGGAAGACCGAGCGGATGAGGCCCTCTATAGACAGATAGGAGCAGCCTCATGCTCACAAGCCCTGGTCCTCATGGGGGACTTCAACCAGCCCGACATCTGTTGGAGGGACAACGCGGCAGGGCATAAGCAATCCGGGAGGTTCCTGGAATGCACCAATGATAACGTCCTTCTCCAAGTGGTAGAGGAGCCAACGAGGAGAGGTGCTATGCTGGACCTTGTTCTCACCAACAAGGAGGGGCTGGTGGGGAATGTGAAGCTCAAGGGCAGCCTGGGCTGCAGTGACCACGAAATGGTGGAGTTCAAGATCCTTAGGGC
>NW_008825428.1:2752089-2765899 GCF_000699105.1 Pygoscelis adeliae
CCGGCCGGGGGGGTTGGACTAGATGACCTTTAGAGGGCCCTTCCAACCCAAACTATTCTATGATTCTATGATACTTACAGAACCAGTAATCCCAGCAACTGTAGGATATATGAACTAAATCCACACTCCTGTGTACTTCCACTACAACTGAAAACAGATTTTAACTTACTGTAAAATAAGACCCAGACTTCTGCAGTAGAGATAAAAACCCACCCATTTTTTGTCATGTGTCATGTATTAGATTCAGTTTTTAATTCTAAGAGAGATCATTACTACTACTAATCTTAGCCCATGCACAGCAAGTCACAAAAAATAACCCAATTGTTTCCACAGAAAGTTGAACAACTTGCACTTGCTCAAAAGCTACCCAATTCTGATTTTTAAAAGTCCACCTCTAGAAGGCAATTTTCCACTCTCTTGCAATACCATATCAATGTTTCATTACTCATCGAGTTTAAAATTTGCAAGTTTTTGTCAGTGTGTTTTTTTTTCAAGGTCAGCTTCACACATTATGCCTCAAAGTATCAAGTATCATATATCTAATGGTAGCGTTTTTATAGTTCTCCTTGAAGAACTGGATTGAACTCAAGTTTCTACTTGGAACCCATGACTTCCAGCTTCACCCCTTCCTCAGTAATTGCTACACAACATGAACACCAGCCAAGAAAAACAGTAACAACCCAAGCCTTCTTGAGCTTGGCTACTTCTAGGATTTCGCTGTTAGCAATTTCCATATGTTTTCTTAATTTCAAAATACCTGTTGTCAGGATAATCCAAGCTCAATTTTCTTCCACTGTCGCATTGTTGAGTCCACTCTTGGTACTTAGGAACCAAAAAGGTGCCCGTCTGTATCTCCAGGACAGACTATTAAACCTTCCTGTCTTATCCAAAACACATCACAAATCTCCTCCACATGCAAGCTTAAGAAAATGTCAAACCTGACAGTATGACTCAAAGATCAAAAAAAGAAGGGGTGGGGGGGAGGAATTTTACATGCCTTATTAATACGTATTAAAAAAACCCTCTTGTTATTGCTGGGTTTTGTGTAGCACAAAGGAAGAATGAAGTATTGTTACACAGTCTGCTAAGCAATTTTTATACCACCAAAACTGCAACATGGTGTAATAAATTTAATTAAAAAGACAGTTTTTGACAGATAAGAAGTCAATACAGATGCCTTTTGCACTGTTAATTTAAATCCAATACTCTTATCACAAAACCTACCTTTTAACAAGAATATCTACTATGGAAATGTAATTTGGTTTGCATGCTGAAACGCAACTGCTTAAAATGTTTAAAGCTGCACACTTCATTTATGTGTATTTCAGCCTTTTAAAAAAGATCATTTTTATACTGTGGTCACAATTGGCTGGTCTCAGCTTTGTATGTAAGCTTTCTGCTTATAATGTATTTATATCCTTTGAAGTGGTTATATCAAGGATCATGCCTTATCGTACTCAAAATTGTTTCACAATTCCCAATAATAATACCCTGTAACCTCTTAAAAAAAAAAAAAGACAGAAAACAGAATACTTTTATACCTCATTCTTCTGTTATTTATTTTGCATTATTTGTAAAAATACAAAAATCAAACTGTGCGGTCATCTTTCAAACTTTAAATGTCAGATAATCAAGTAAAAATAAACAAAAGTAATTAGTGTCTGAACTTTAAGATACTTATGTCAAATCCCAAATATTTAGAAAGCAAATCTGATTTCTGCTAAATATGAGTCTTTCAGCTAATCTCAAACCGCAAAACACTTAGACTTTTTTTTTTTTGGTCACAACTGTCTTTTTTTGAGGTTCTGACTGAAGATTTTTCATTGAGTGATTTATAGCTCTTCTCTCCCCAAAATCAGACTAAAGTTATCTAGGAATCTGTGCCACATTAGCAACAAAATCCTCCCCCTCTCCCCAAACACCTATGACCCATTTATTACTACCTATTTCCCTCCTTTTCATCCTGTTTCCCCCCCTTTAGTCACAATGGTTTATCTTTTTCTCTCTGATCAATACAGTTGCAATGACCAAACTTTTGTCTGAGTCCATTCCCTCAGGCTATCTTCACAAACTCAACCTTCCCTCACGGACTCTACAGCAATTATTTCCAACTAGTTAAGCTCAGAAATTCTTACTTTTAATTAAAATATGCATTAGTGAAACACACTGACAAAACAAGCACACCTCTTTAAATTTCACTTTGAAACCAGAATTATGATGTGTATCATCAACAACAAAATATGGTCATACAACCAAATTTCCAAGAGTATTAAAGCTTTTGACCTTTTTTTAAATGAGTTATTCTCTAAGCTTTCTGAAGTGGCACTGACCACATTCTCAGTACTCACCTTCTGTTGACACACTGTCAGCTACTTTATTTGTGTTTTCTGCAGAGACGGTTTGCCTATTAAGATGTGTCAAATAAGCCTTCAACCAGTGTAGACAGGGAAGAAAAAGGTAGCAGAAATTATAGGAGGGGTAAAGTGCCTCCATGTTATGTAAAACACCACAGGTCACATACCAATTCTCATGACAGATGGTGACCTCGTGATTGGCAGGTGGTAGTGAAAAGGAGACCTCAGTATTTACGGAAGTTAATGGAATGCTCCATGGACCATTTGTGCTGGACATGCTGGCCAAAGCTGCTGTAAAGCCATCACCATCATGCACTGGAAATCTTCCACCACAGTCCATGCCAATTGCTCTAGACAACTCTTTTCAAGAGCCACTAGCAAAGGGGAATTATTTGGACACGTTGGGCCCCCTGAGTACTCAAAAAGTATTGTGATACCGACAGATATTAAAGTGTGGGCCAAGAGATATGCTTTGAAAGGCAAAGCATCCCTCCTGCCTTGGACATGAGAGGTGCATCACCATCAAATCTTGACCTCCATACGTTCAGTACTCGCTCTTAAATGGATCACTGCTTGCTCCCAGTTTGCTAAGTACGATGAAAATACTAAGATCCCACAGGTTTATTTTGTCAAGCAGACATTTTTGGTGTTGACAGGACAATATTTTAGATGGGAGATAGTTCTTTCTTGAAAGGGTCTCCCTTTCAGTAACATTAAAATCAAGCAAAGAGCACAGTAATTTCTTTAGTATTTATCTTTCAGATAAACCATGGTATGGCAAAACAAGGAAGAAATCTAGAGAATACCATCAGGGACCCCAATATCCTCTATGTTTTCCTCTCTACACCATGGCGAACCAGGTAAATGTGATGTCCTGTCATAAGAACAATTCCACCAACGGATTATGAAACTTCCACCTAAATAATAGAAATATTTATATTGCACAATATACACTGAATTTTTATTCCAATCCACAATTTCTTATTTTTATGTGTTATTTCCTTGTCACTGTTACCCAACCTTTTAATATTTACAACCTTCACACTTCTATATTTATAAACAGTTAGTCCCTATTTATATTTCTTTTCATAATCTATGGTAAGATTTGTATTTTTTTCTTCTTAGCCTAAGCATTTACTGTAATAGAGGACCAAGACCCATCTGGCACCAATTTCATACAATTATCTTCCCCATATTAGATCTGATCAGCTGTTAAATCTAATAATTTATATGCTCTCTTCTTTTAAAAAACTTTTAGTATAACTTCACTGCTTATATATTTCAGAATTTTACAATAAAACGCAGATAACTGATTTGTAAATAGTTTGTTCTTACGCTATTCCTAATGAACCTCTGTTTTATTCATATGTGCAGGGCACAAACAAAATCTTGAAATTCTTAAGGAAACATAGCAAGAGTTTCCAATTTTTAGGAAAAAACACAACTTTAAAGGTGACAAAGATAACGCAGCGTCAAAAGAGAGCAACAGAAAATTGAGATTTTTTGCATGTGTCTTATTGAAATATCTATAAAATTAAAAATTTTGAGTCAGATAACATTAATCAACAAGATAATTTAGAAATGGTAGTAAAATGCAATCACTATCGTTTTGAAGTGATTGAAGGACTATAAACAATAGCATGGTACACTAAGAGCAAAAATTATCTCATATCAACAGTTTATTAATACAGTACTCCAGTCTAAAGAAATATATCCATAAAGATGTGAATTACGTACAGAACAAAGTACAGGAAACAACTATTTGCTCATTAGGGAAATTAAGCAGTGCATATTGTGTAAGTACCAACCATATTCTAAGTCGTGGTATGATTTGATTATACAAACACTGTGTTTTCATGTAAAAAAAGAGTAGCAGAGACATAAGTATTGCAACAATAATGCCCTTTAATACATTCATACTAAGTTCTGTCATTCAAAGCAACTTGTGACAAGAAAGCCTATCACTCATTAACAGGTATTCTAAAATTTGGCTCTTTTACCTGATCATTTTTATTTCCGTAACAGTCCATACTCTTACTCACTGCTCAAGTGCTAACCAGGCAGGAGAACTTGGATATACCTCTAATCAAACCCATCACTAATAATACCATCTGTTTGCAAATTCAGCAGCGTGAACATTTTGAACAAACACTCAAAGCAGGGCTTGCTATTTTCTGCAGTTGTTCCTTGCACTCCTAACTGAACCAGGTCCCTGTGATCCACTTTCAACAATATTGAGAAGAACTCTAATAAAAAGCAATGCCAAGGTATAAAAGATCACAATCAGGATTGTCAGAAGAGGCCAAAACAGGAAAGAAAAGAACAAAACAAAAAAACAACCTGTAGTTTGATACGCTTGCAACAAAGGATAACAAGAAATTTGGGTTGGATATCGGTAATTCAGAACTGCATTTAGAAAATAAGACACTTTAATAAAAGTGTTTCATTTAGTGGAGACAATGCTTTCAGAGTGAGAAGTTGGTGTAACAGAAAGACATTGACACAGTCTAGGTAGATCTGTTACTTGTATTATGGAAAGTATTTTTGATACTGTCATGCCACATATACACATGGAGATTTTCACCCTGATATACCCTGATATCAGATCTATACTCACATGCTTTAACTAGGAGCACTTTTTTTAAATACTGTTCTTTAAGTCTTTCACACACAGATCAGCAAAGATCTCTAAAAATCCCTCTGTGAATCAGAAATCCAAACCGCCTTTGCAGCATTCTTCAGTTTTCATTGTGAAAAGGTGTGACATTTTAAGTTAAATTCAGTAAAAAACAGGACCATATGCTACTGACCTGCTAGGGTTTTGGTTCAACTTGGCTGTACATTGCAAGTGGGTTTGACTGAGCAGGCATTATGTAAATGGGCGGACTTAAGTAAAAGGCAGCTCTTGCGTATTAATCCAAGGCCTGGGGTGCTTTCAGAGCAGGCTGGAGAGAATCCCAGACACCTGGCTTTTGAAAGACCACCGAGGGAATATGCAAGGGGAGAGGGGGAGGGAAGGTCGGTGAAAGCAGACTGAAATGAAAATTGACTAAAATCAAGCCTGTCTTAAAGCATCTGGGTCAGCAACCTTGAAAAAGTTTCTTTTTAGTTGTCAGATGCTGAAAAATACTTCTCTATCTTAAAGACACAAAATGCTTTCCAAAGCAACACGTTTCATACTTCAGGATTCAGCAAGAAGCACTACCTGGAAACAAGAGATGTTTTTAACTATAGGTTCAGAATGCATTTTGCCTTGACAGCTTCAATATTTACAGTCTCTACCTTGGCGTGGTTAAGCCTCTCTGAAAAAGAGTCAAAAGCAACTGTGCCATTCAAATTGTGGAGACGCAAATCTGAAGAGCAGAAACTTGTCTATCAATTGGAAAAACTACTGCTACATAATCACGAACAACTAGGGGTTTAAGCTAGACTGGACAAATAAAACATCAATATAATCAGGTATCCAATACTCTGTTTCAGCTGTCCCTTCTGTCTTCCTGAACCAGAGCCTAAAGCAGGTTTCTCCATAAACTGCCTTAAAAAAAAAAAAAAAAGAGAATCCAAGAGAAAACCAATTTAATATCTTTCTCCTCTTACAGTTATTTGTTCTCTTTGTAATTTTTTTGTTTAGGTGTTTTTCTTGAAACTCCTGAAGTAGGAGCAGATAGAACATCTGCTACTTCTTTCCATGATTTTCTCTTCCTCAAACTTATTACACAGTCTCCTTACCTATAGGCTTCTCTATGTTACTTCCCTTCCACAGAATTGATTTTCAGTTGTTTATCCCTTTTTAATAAATTCCTGACTCCTCCTTCCTCCCAATCACTTTGCTGTTATCTTCTCACTTAGCCCCCACACCTCCTACGTATTCTTCATCTGATGCAGACATTTGGTTGCCTGTTTGGTTCTCCCCTCTAGCAGCTCTGGGGAAGCAGCCACTGAACATATATGTTAGCTCCTGACCAACATGCCAACCAGCACCCTAGCAGCTCTGCAACAATCACAGCATCTCCTGCCTCCCAAATAGCTAACCCAAAGCCAACAACTTCAAAACCAATGAAAGGACAAGTGAGAAGCTACTGTGGAGAGAGGATGTTGATGTCAATTACACGAAACTTCTGGAAGCCTATCAGAACTACCTGATGCATTTGCCATCCCTCAACTATTAGCTTGTTATGGGAAAAGGGTGCCACCTGGTGCCCAATCCATCTTCCTTTAGTTAGTCACCTAGCTTGCTCTTTTCGTTTTTCTGTCCTTTGTTCTCCAGAAGTTGGCCTACTTCTCTACCATGAGTCCCCAAAACTTAACATACTCCTATCATCTCTTAATCCCATGCAAGCTTTCGGACCTTGAAAGGTTTTCCAACTTATTATACCCTGAAAGGAACAACAAAAGTGTAAGTAATGCCACAAACAAAATCCAGACACCTAGCAAGTTACCAAGAAGGAAATTTCTAGCTTGCTTATCCAACAGGGATCCCATATAAATCAACCGGAAGACTTCTTGCTCAGTAATTAATTAGACAGTAGGGCCAGGATCATGTGTTGCCTCAAAGGATGGGGCGAGAGAAAAGAGAATCACTAGATCTTTGCTCTAGAAAACCTTTTTAAAAAATGAAACATTTTTCCTCTGTTATTTTGCTCTTGAACTCTACTACACTACATCCAGCAAAACACTGCTTTTATTTCCTGTGGTGCTGCTCACTGCTATGCTAACACAAATAAAAATGAAGGTACTTATATTCTGATTCCTTGACATGGATATTTAATAATTTCTTGTCTGTATAGGACGCTTTGCCTTTGTAACTACATAAAATATAAGGATCATACTGAGCCCAAAGTGGAGTTTCTGCCTCTTGTTTATCACATGAGAAAAGTCCCAGATGATTATTTTTGTGGAGATCTGCAATGAATAATAATCTGTAGGAAGTGCCCCAATTAGCTGCAAGACCCTCTGAGACTGCTTCTGAGTTGCGGAGGAGATACTTTCCCTCATATTTGCCCTTTTCTAATTCCAGGCATCCAGCTGAAATCCAGGTTTATGAGATGTGAATGCTTTCTATTATTCTAGATTTTCACATCTCTCTGCTTCCCTCAGTCAGCTCAGTGGCTGTGGCCTAGAAAATTCACATAGGCTCCAATGACTGGCAACTCTGATCCTCTGAAACTGTTTAGTACTAAATACAATATTCATATGTTTGGGTAAGACGGTTAAAGGAACAAAAATAAAATCCTTCCTTTTATTTATTTCAAAATGGAATTCATACTTCATTTGTCATACTGAATTGAATCACTTTTTTTTTTTAAGACTCCTTTCAATTTAAAGACAAAACATTTCCAAGTATTTATTTATACTTAGACCAGTCTTTGCTGTAGAGCAGCTGCATACTTTGTGCCATTTCTACATCCATTTTCTAACTACAGCACCTTGAGCGAAAATGGGAATATATTCGACTTTTGTTTTTATTAGTACATTTGGGTTGCAAATGAACTTCAACCCAATGATGCCAAAAGAGTTCCTTTTTAAACCAAGGTTTAAAGTAGCCTAGATGCAAAAAACAAAAAGATACACTACTCTGTTAAAAGCAAAATTATTTTCCCTTTTGTTTTGATAATTAAAATATTTTATTGGTTAGTTACATTTGGGGGGCGGGGGGGGAGGAGCCAAACCACCAAGGAAAGTTCTACTTTTCCTACTGCTATTCGAGAGATTAACACTAAGTTAACAGTAATTTTGTTAGAGCTTTCAATAGTCTTTCACTGAGGCCTTAGTACAATGGTATTTAACAAGTGGGCATGTGCAAATAAAACATTTTCAAGTTTCTACACGTGTGTTGTATATTTTAAGCTTTTAATTCTGTATTATGCATATATTTACATACTTATACATATAGTATTGAGTTCTATAATTACATGTAATACCTGCATATACCAGTATTTATACACACACAATTATACATGTAATAATACACACTAAATATACTGTTCTTATAAGATACTTTAAAAACATGCCAGATAATATCAATACGATTGCTCTGAAAAAAATTAAAACAGAATTAAGAACTGTACCATACTTATTCTTCTAAAATACAAAGTCTAGGAAGGTGACTGACAAGTTAACTCACATGATATGCCTGCTAAATTTAACAGAAATACCTAAATTTTTTGAGTGTTGTAGGGCGGGTAATTGCAAAAGTAGAGAAGGAACTGAAAAACCCATTCCCTAAAACTGAGGCAATTCCTGCCTAGTCTAAAGTACATATTCCTTTTTAAACGTCAATATCCGAATATCTCTTTCCTAGTTGTGAAGTCATTTATCCCTCCCAGTCAGACCGTAGAGCTTCCAAAAGACAAATATCCATCAAGTACGAGGCTGTTTACTGTTCATTTATTCAATACCTTAAAAAGTGCCATTCTCTATGCTCTGATTAGTCATAATTACCTGACCTAAAGACTGATGAAACGATCAGCAGAGGACAAGATGAGCCCTTTTATGAAGCAAACATATAAGAACCTTAACATTACTAATATAGATGAAATTTAAACTAGAGCAATGTTACTAGCAAGTAATATTTTAAACCACTGCTAGTTGTGATATCTGCAAAAAATAAGCTGGGTTGGACTGGAAGTGAGAACAGAAGCTCTGCTCCCTATTACTCCACTGCAGCTAATAACATGCCAGACTCTCTGCATTTCTCTCTTGTGTAATGCTGTTCCCATAAGGAAATCCATAGGCAGAGCTGACAGAAGAGTCCTTGGCAGGGCAACGTCTTTCGAACTGGCAGCCAGCCACATTCGAAAGACAGAAGACACAAGACATTCGGGTGGGCGTTCAAAAAATACCCATGAACCATTATAATAACTTTTAACAGGCAATAATATTTGTGTGTAAATTATGAGATTTACTATATATCCATTCATTAAAATTGAAGGATTAACATTTCCACACACATAGTTCCCAGTTATATTTTATGAAAGCTAGAGCTTTAAAAATAATTTTGAAATAAAAAAGAAAAAAGCTAAGAATCAAACAGCAAATATTGTTTGCGAAGAAAACCCAAAGCATTGATTTTTTCTTAATAATCTAAAAAAACCCAAGTCCAATATAAAACATTTTTCTGTATCTTCTTAATACAACACATAACAAGCATCAGTGAAAACATTGCTTCAGTCACTTGAAGATTTACACAGTCTGTAATACGGTTGACTAATAAGATTCTATTATAGCTACTGACTGAATACATCTAAAAGCTTTTTTTTTTTTAAAACTTGGAATAAGATCAAAATGCTTGCACATTTCAGATTGCGATTAGACACAATAATTATATGCTAAACTAATTACTAAACTAAAGCAAAACCTGACTTACAACTAATTAAATTTTATTGCATGAAAATAAAGCATAGTCCTGATTTAACACGGGGCACAGCTATCAATGTTTACGAACTCACCAGTCTGTGTATTTATTTCAAGCACAATGTCTAGGTCACACTGACAAAGTCGGAACATGGCATGATTTGGACAATGACTAGCCAGCTTTATAAAGTCAATATGCAAGACGATAAAAATCAGATCAACATTCCTAAAATTGTTGCTTATACTGCTAAGAAGCAAACCTAAATGAGAAATTCCCCATTAACATCCTATTTCATTTTCATATAGATCTCCATTGCAGTTTTACAACAAGGATCAGGTTTAAATTTCAGAAGTAGATAAGCAACTTAGGAGCTTAAGTTCAATTATCAAGGCTTACAGCTCGATCTTTTTTAAAAGCTTATTCAGACCTATAAAGATGCTGACAGGGAACTTCCACTGAATATAAAGTTAGATATTTTAGTTTAAAATCCTACTGCTTGCCCAGTTCTGCTAAAATTAAAAATACCGTTGCCATATAAGAACACTAGCATGCTTGTACAAGCCTGAGTAAATAAATCAATGCTTCTAGCAGAAGAGAGCAAAGCAAGAGGATTTAGACATCAAGAAGGAAGGGTGAATATGATCTCAAACCGCCGAGAAAACGGGGGTTGAAAGAACAGCTGCGATGACCAGACACTGAAGTTAAGTAGGAACATCCTATAGGTTTCTCATGGTTTTACAGACTCTTTACAAGAGTACTGAAAAGTGTTGTTCTCATTTTACTATTACCAATCTATTTATCCTGAGTTTATACCTCTGCTAAATTTTTTCCTGCCCTCCTCCCCTTAGAAACCAAGGGCACCACTACCATACCAACATTTGCTTGTGTGCTTGTTGATGTCACAAAATCCCAGATTTCCTAACAAATGATGCACAGTTTAGAGATTTTCTTCACGTAACAATTTATGTGACAATTTAAGATTTCATTAAAGAATAAAAAACCAGTAAATATCCTTCACAAAGATAAAGATGATCTCAAAGGCTCAAAACCTAAATGCAAACTAAAAACTTTCCTGTGCCCCACTTCAGTTCTGTCCCATCTACTCCTACCAATTGCATAATCTCCATGTGTAAAATGGCCGACGCTGTCTATCCCTTCAAATCATGTACCTCTAAAATCAGCTTCCTACCAGAAATGTCTTGTAAGTATATAAATGTTTTAGGACGTGACAATTACAAAAAGTATCTTGCCTCCCCCCATCATGTAAAACTTCTCATCAGACAGCACAAAAATAAAATGACAGAATGGAATAGCGAGAGGAAGGGACTAGCATTTAAACAGTTTTATGAGCAGCACAGTTGATTAACCCTGGTTTGCTACAGATATCTCCAGTCTTGTCTTGTCTCTCCATATAGCTCATGCTATAGGGAACTGTTCAGTTGGCTTGGTAGAGGGGAGATACCTTGACTCATAAACATTATGGGAAGCCAGTGCCTTTGGAATCTTTTTCCAGTTCTGTTTGTTTGAAATTGGCTAACAGGTTCAAATTATTACAGCAGGACTGATGCACACATGGTAGGATCATGCAAACTATGTTTCTTTAGAAAACCCAGCTAAAAATATAGAAGGAAATAACAAGCTCAGAGAAGACTAAAGCAGGTGAATAAAGGAAAAGAGTAGATATTTGAGAAGCAAAACATCATACGGAATGCAAAAAAACAAGGAGGAATAGAAAAAAAAACCAGAAAAATATAAGAAAAGCAGTAACTTAACTGCTTCACTTATACCTATGCATTCTACTTGCATATGCTTCCTGTGTTTTATCACATTTCACCAATAAACATGCTGGTTTTGTCTGAGCAGAAGGAAGGCATCTAACTATTGAATAAGCAGGGAAGTTAATAAAGCAGATATTCTGAAACAATTTTATGCATCGATGTACTTGTATAACAATCTTTTAAATATAACCATGATCCCCTCCCTATTGAAGATTTTCATCAACTTGGTTCAACAAGTTATTTGCAGCAGACAGAAACCACAAGGGGCTTGCTACCTTAACTTTAATTTCCTAAAAAATGTTTACTTTCTTCCAGATGGCAAGATTAAATTACATAAACACTGTCAGCAAGCTGAATCCTCAAATGTATTCATTTCCACCACAGAAGCTTCAAAACCATCTATAATTTTGTTACTGATGTTTGGAAACAGCTGTAGCTGACATGGCTATGTGTTGTATATGTCAGCGCTAAAGGATTAAATATTCTTAACCCCCAATGGAACAAACCTGCTCTATTAGCAAGACATAGTGTAAGGTGCTTCAGAGACTATTACTACAATAGAGATGTCTTATTAGTTCAGATGTCTTATTAGTTCATTGATAAACAAAAAAGTTAAAGATGCTGTATTTGGCTTTCCTCTGGAGAAATGCTGGGGGAGGGCTGGAATTTAAGACATACTGGTATTTTTAAATATCACATGGTTTGAGGGACATATTAAGCTTACTTTGTGGCTATCAAAAAAACTTTTTTTAGATAATTTTATGCAATCTTAAAATAATGACATTGTGCAGTTCTACAATACGAACTTCAGAAAACAAAAATATCTTATGTTCCATTTTCTGTGTGTGCTTATATAAAAACATAATTTATACAAACAGTGTATCATATGAGTAAATCGAAGTGCATACTTATGAATAGCCTTCCTTGGGAAGGGTCCTTGATATGACTGAGTGCCCCGGGTACGTTACTGAAACCAAGAACTGTGCTGATAGGAGTTGTAGCTCCTGATACCTTCACCTAAGTCAAAAAGGTCAAAGGTCAGGAATCGGTTGCAAAGCTGTCTACTTCAGTCTTGTGGTTAGAGTACTGATGAATGGAGTGACAACTTATCATCGTTAGGAAAAAAACAAGCAGCCCGCTACAGCCAGGAAGGAAGGTGGCCATTCCACTTCGCTGCAACAGACACCTACCCACTTACTTGCAATCTCAGTGGGGCTGAGGGAGCAAGAACAGCTCCAGCTGTAATTGTGAACGGAATGAAAGACAGCATCTTCATAAAATTATCTTACATGGATTAAAGAAATTAATAAAGCTGTGGCTTTTTATACACACACTCTACACATACGCACTTTCTGTACACTAAGCACATATACAAGTTTCAAAGCCCTGTTCTATACATATTCCTTTCACATTTTCACATTAAGGTGAGCAGAAGAAGATACTTATAAGTAACGTTGCATTTTCCTTGTCTACATTTGTTTAAAAGACTCTCCTTTGTAAAAAGTGCCCAATCCTAAATTGTCCACATCAATGGGAGCCTTCTCTCCGGCTTGAATGGGAGCAGAGGTAGGTCCCATTGCTGTGGAAAAATGGGAAGTGGAAGGAAAAACTGCGTATGAGCTACAGGATTCCTGGTAACTTACCGGATTGTGGTGGATTGACCCTGGCTGGGTGCCAGGTGCCCAGCAAAGCTGCTCTATCACTCCCCTCCTCAGCTGGACAGGGGAGAGAAAACACAATGAAAGGCTTGTGGGTCGAGATAAAGACAGGGAGAGATCACCTACCAATTACCATCATGGGCAAAACAGACTCAACTTGGGGAAATTAGTTTAATTTATTACCAGTCAAATCAGAGTAGGGTAATGAGAAATAAAAACTCAATCTTAAAACACCTTCCCCCCACCCCTCCCTTCTTCCCAGGCTCAACTTCACTCCTGATATTCTCTACCTCCATCCCCCCCAGCAGCACAGGAGGACGGGGAATGGGGGTTGCGGTCAGTTCATCACACGTCCTCTCTGCTGCTCCTTCCTCCACAGGGGGAGGACTCCTCACTCTTCCCCTACTCCAGCGTGGGGTCCCTCCCACGGGAGACAGCTCTCCACAAACTTCTCCAACATGAGTCCTTCCCATTGGCTGCAGTTCTTCACAAACTGCTCCAGCGTGGGTGCCTTCCACAGGGTGCAGTCCTTCAGGAACAGACCGCTCCAGTGTGGGTCCCCCACAGGGTCACAGGTCCTGTCAGAAAACCTGCTCCAGTGTGGGCTCTCCATGGGCTGCAGCTTCCTTCAGGGCACATCCACCTGCTCCGGCGTGGGGTCATCAA
>NW_008825428.1:2765977-2784392 GCF_000699105.1 Pygoscelis adeliae
CCTGGGGATCCTCCACAGGCTGCAGGTGGATATCTGCTCCACCATTAACCTCCATGGACTGCAGGGGGACAGCCTGCCTCACCGTGGTCTTCACCACGGGCTGCAGGGGAATCTCTGCTCCGGTGCCTGGAGCACCTCCTCCCCCTCCTTCTTCACTGACCTTGGTGTCTGCAGGGTTGTTTCTCTCGCATGTTCTCACCCCTCTCTTCGGCTGCAATTGCTGTTGCACAGCAACTTTTTTCCCCTTCTTAAATCTGTCATCACAGAGGCGCTACCACCGTCGCTGATGGGCTCGGCCTTGGCCAGCGGCGGGTCCGTCTTGGAGCCGGCTGGCATTGGCTCCATCAGATACAGGGGAAGCTTCTAGCAGCTTCTCACAGAAGCCACCCCTGTAGCCCCCCCCACTACCAAAACCTTGCCATGCAAACCCAATACATGGGAATTCTGTGAAAAACTAGATGATGAATTAGGGCTGCCCAAGAGAGTTCAGCATTTCAGCAGATCATATGGAGAGCTCATTGGTTTTAGTAATACTAGAGATATTTTTTCCTTGCAGATGGCACAGCATTTTTTCCTCTTAAATATAAGGTACATTTTAAATTCAACATGTTTTTTCATTAGACTTTCATGTCTTCCTTTTTTCCCTTAGTTTTCAATTCAGTTTTGGCTATTACAAGAAAAGCTCTCCTGTTTGTCTGTTTTTACCCTCCACTGAACACTTCCAACCCCTTTCAGAGGGTTGCATGATAGGGAGGAGTAAGACACTCACCTTTCCCCCCTTTCGAGCCCCACAGGCATTGCCAAACCCACGTAATTCCAAATCTAAATGAGATTTAAGATTTCATTTCCTCACTTTAACACATGAAGATCCAGGCTGTTCCTTTTGTCCCATCAATTTAGGGTATGCTCTGGCAGCAGAGACACTGAAAGCCATATTCTGGGGCATCGAAAAGAACATCAGTGGGAACAGACTGTTCCATCAATTTCACCACCACTTTCCCACAGATGCAAGCTGTTCAGTGCCCTGCCATTGGGAGAAAGCTGTCCTGTGGCAAAGTGCTATAAAAAGTATAATCACTATGATAAAAAAATAAATTAATCTTCCTTAACTTATTTGAAATTTGGGGTTTTTTGCACGTCTGACATGTCACATCCCAACTGTAATGCACAGTAACAATTTGGAGGAAGAAACAGGGTAGCAGAGTAGTGGAACAGATATCTATAAAATTACTAGTTTTCCTTGTAAATGTTTATATGCTTATGTAATTGCTTGCATGCTATATGAATAAGTAGAAATATTTTCTTAGTGACATAATACTCTAAAAAGAGTAAGCTGGTGATTTACAAAGACTAAGTTTTTTCTTTTCAAATCCAATAGAACCCTGTATCTCATATATTTCTGCAATCTAAGGTAAAAAATGATGTTTACACACAGTATTTTGAAACAGAAAAATGTAGACTCTGCAGAAGGCACAGGCAACCTGATTTACAAAGAAAACAGCATATAAAATGACCCCTGTATCAAAGTTAGAGCAGATGCACACTTGCAAGGTCACTCTACCATCGCTGTTCAGACTAGGTCAGCTTTTGAAGACATATTACTTCAAGCACGGTTGTTACCCTGACACAGACCTCACAGGCATATGCCTACCTTCACACTAGACAGCTTAACTAAAACGTCCTTATTGCTTAAGAAGGACATGGTATCCTACGCTGACAGTCCAATACTTACATACATGCGCAACAGCAATTTCAGTTGGCAGATACTCTCACGTTCAGACTTTTGAGTTACTAAAACAATCAACTAGCCGAACACCTCAATTCCTCACCTAGGGAGGAAATCCTTCCATTTCACTAAAATCGTGGGGACTGGGCTGCATCATTATGATTCACATGGATGTCAACAGATACAATCATCTGGTCCTCAAATCTGGCAAAGTCTGAAAAACCATCTAATATAATTGCTTGGCATCAGTACCAGAACTGTACGACTTCTCCTGCAACCCATTGCATTTATTAACCCCATGCCAACTGAGCAAGCTTTTGCCTCCATCCTGAACACACCCACTCCTTGTGCAATAGCAGTAAGAAACTCCAGCTCCAGGAGTTCATTGTGCAGAACGCAAAGCCCCTCTAGGCACTTCAAAGTCTAAAATGAGAAATAACAACTACAATAGCTAAACAGGATCACTAGGTATCACGTGTTTTCCAGAAACACGTTATTAAACATTTCAGCAATGCTAAATGCTAAAAACTCTACAGTCAGACAGATGTTCTGTACATCACTTCAAAATAAGAAGTGCACATGGAAATGAGAAAGCAGTAAAAAAATGACACTAAAAAAAATAGAGAAAAGCATAAGGATTTAAATCAAACTGACATTGAGCCAGAGTAGCCTACAAAAGTTAAGCTGAAAGGGCCACAAAAATAATCTAGCCATCCTTATGGACAAATCAAAACCAACCATCTCAGACATGTACCACAAATCATTAGTGATCAGCTGACAGTAGAAAAAAGAGAAAGGACATTTCTTAGAACTGAAATTCAATTTTCTGACTCTTTTCTGGAGGACAATGCATTCATTCCAGTGCCTTCTGAATAGTGACCCACAGACCAAAGCAATACACAAAGCTGCGGTTCATGATTCACAGTTCACCATGGGCAAATGATTCTCTTCCTAAAGACAACTTAAAAATCTTACTTCTCTAATCTTACTTTTCCAAGTTGCTCCAAGGACATTGCATAACTGAAATCAGAGGAAAGGTGATGGATGAAAGATTCTCTCTGTTAAAGCAAGCTGTCCTTATTCTCACAAAGCACAGGAGACTTTGGAGACTAAATGTTTTAAGTACTAAATGAGTATGCCTTTTTCATCTCAGTTGTTGTCTGAGAACTTTCTAAACATACAATGAATGCATCACCCGATCAGGAATTCTCAAAAGACATTTTTCCCCCGTGGAACAATAAACCCTTCTGGTGAGCTGCATCCTCCATCCCTAGCCTTTTCACACAGAGAGGTGGAAGAGGGGTGACAGACGCAGATTACGGACCTGAAGATGCTGAGTGCTGCACGCAATCTTCCCCTGGCTCCAGGGGAGTACCACTCAGCTGGGAGCTCAACCGCCTCCATCCAGCCTCTTTCACCCGAGCACAGCTCAGCCACTGTTTGAAACCAGGTTAACATTAACTACTCCAGTGAGTAAACTGGTAAGAGAGGGTAAAAACCAATTAGGACTCAACAATACGCACATAGACTAGAACACCACCTGCTCAGCCTGGGTTCACAAGACAAAAAGGAGAAAAATTCCACAACTGTCATTGTTTTATTAGACAAGACCATTTTTTTCTTCTTTTGAATAGGTAACTCAGACTGGTTCATGGGTGGAACACACTGCTCTAAATCATTATCTTTTCTTTTGACGCACCCTTACAGAGAAGCATGCTCAGGCTTCAAATATTGTCAGTATCTTTACCTTTCTAATGTTTCCTTTCCTTGATAACTACCTCATCTATGAGACAACATCAAAATTCTCTTAAGTTGCAACTATAAATATAAAAGTAAGCTTGTGATCCAGAAAGGGAACCTAAGAAATTCTTTAAAAATTTAGTATTTAAAAGTTAAGTACTTCTTACTACTAGTAGATTCTAAGTCATATAGAAATACGTTCATATAGTTGTTAAAGCACATTTTTTATACTTTTGAGGGAATGGAGGGAGATAAAGTTTAATTTTACACTCATTTTAACTGTGATCTATACAAATCTGTGAAGTCAACTATCTAATAACAGTTCCGTAACACCAAAACAACACACTTCTATTACCCAAATTAAAGGATGTTCCCAGTCAGTGACTGGATACAAAACATTTCACCTCAATGACTTTTTCATCTTTGGTTCATAGCTTTATAGGGTAAGATGCAACTAAGAAAAAAGCAACAACTCTACATTCAGAAGGTGCACTGTGCACCTTCATGGGAACATTTTTGAGACTATTTAATTTAAGGCCATGTCTGTGCTACCACGTGCAGTTAAAAACATTCACTGTTTTCACTGACGGCAGCAGCAAGAAACTCATAGTATTAAAACGTGTGAGCTGCTGAGACTGTCACCTAAAAACATTAACAACACGGTTAGTCAGCACCTCATTTCTTCAAATACAGCCAGCAAAGCTTTGCAAGGAAATTTAATCATACTGGAATTAGGAAGCAGCAGTGGTGGGTGATTTTCAAACCAAAGGAATTGAATGAAAATGTCTTCCACTTTGAAGCATGGCCATACTTGAGGATGAGCAACTCAAAACCACAGCTTGACACATTATCTTCATTCTATACACAAGTATGTTTGACTGCTTCCAGAAAACTGTAAGACAAATTAATGCACCAAGCAAAAATTATGGGCAAGCCAAAAATAAGCCTATAAAGAATATGAATCATCTTCCATACAGCCTGATCAGAAGTCAGGTTATATGAGGGCTCTACTCTAAGTTCTTGTGGTCCTACAAGCAAATCATCTTTCATTGCTTCAGTGTTCAGGTCTGTAAAATAAGGGTAAACTTCATAGGTTTTATCACACCTAATAAACTCCAACAGTAACTTTTATTCATTAACTACTTAAAAGGGTTTGTAGCGACAGTTGTGTTTCAACCTGTAACGACAGCAGTCATTCTGCTCTTACTGGGGGGGAGACAAGCGCACACGCGTTTAGAGGGTGACCCCCAGGATACCTATGCATACAAGAAGAACCTGCTGAATTAAATCAGAAACACTGTGCCGCTGCCAACATGAGAAATAAGGAATTTTTTTTTTTAATCTACTACGTTTATTTTTGGAACTGTTTATTTTGCCGCATTATTTTCATTTTATATTTCTTCCCTTTGCATGTACAAAACCAGCCCCATGTGATCCAGGACCACAATGTGACCCAAAGCTCAAAGTGGCAACCGTTCCTCCAAAGAAAAAGGCAAAAGTCAGATCCAAAAAGGGACGTGCACACTCAAACTCATATTCGGGCTAGGAAGTATATATCCCTTACAAGAAGAAAGTGTCCACATTTTGCCCGTCCTAGCTCTTTAATACATATGCATTTATGCTGTAGTTACATGTTCACTTTAATCCCATATAATCCCTTTAAAAAGTGCATTCCCAATCTTCTTAGCAATTTCTTATTCCCAGCTTCAGCTACTGATTCCTTCCTCTTGCGTGCCAGAACTGTACTGCTGCACCAAGAGACAGTTCGCAAATTGAGCTAGCAAAGACTAACTCAAAAAAAGGAAGAGGAAAATTAACTTCAGGGGAAAAAAAAAATAATTATCTTTCAGACAGATAAATTCTGGCTCAGCCCAAAGGCATACCAGTACTCGTGTCAGCAGCAGAGCAGTGGCAGGAATGAAGGAAAAGGACACTTCTGGCAGATTAAAGGAAGCTGTAAGTTTTCCCCTTCTCAGATGCACGCCCTAAGCATCAGGCTGCAATGACACATTCCCCCCTTCTTTGCCCTCTTCTGATCCAATGAATCTTTAAGTTCTTCATGGGAAGCAGAACAACTTCAACAGGAAAAATAAAAGCATCAGCATCATAACCTATAGCTAAGTGATGATGACCTTCTCCAGGGAAAAAAACAGGAACTGCCTCAAAACAGCAAGGCTGCACAAGACACAAACGTAAGTCCATCACAGGATGCAGAATTACCTGCTGTCACATCAGCTGGTACTAAAGGGTAGGGTTAAAGTGTGAAAACCCCCGTGACCCCCTTATATATCCATGTCTGGAAGGAGAAGTAGATGGGCAGAGGGAAAAGCTCCATCTCCTCTCTTTGCAACCCTGAAGCCCAGCTCTAAACGATCAGCAAAGACTTTGGGGAAAGCTGCATTATGAAATACGGTTCTCTTTCAGGTTTGTTTCTCAGACAAAACAATCAATTCCAGGTTACTCCTTCCTTGAAAACTTCTGAGAGGCACAAACCACCAACACAAGCGTTTATAGCATTGACACTATACTGGCAACATCTGTTTTTTTTTTTTAAAAACTTAAATACAGAAATGCATGGTCTAGAGAAATCAGCCCTCTTCTGTTCTCTGTAAACAAGCTCTGATTGCTGTGACATCCCTTCTGCTGCTGGTTGAACTGCTGGAGAATGACTGCAATTTGATTACAGAGCAAGGGAATCTCAGTATCATTGCTTTTCCTTCTATAAAACAGTATATATGAAAAAAACCCAACCATGTGGCCCTACTGTATGCATGCACACATACAGTTATTGGAGGGAAAAAAAAAAAGGAAAAAAGGTAGTCTTGTATTTCAATTTCCTCTCTTTTATTTATGGCTTCTCTTGGTTAGCCTAGTCCCAAAAGTTTTCTGCTGTGATGCTGAGCATGAAACAAAGCAGTGCACAGAGAGGAAAAACATGTTGCAAACCTGTTCCTAGGAACTTCTTTTCACCTACATTTTCCTGTCTTATTAAATTACAAACACCTACAGGAGGTATGCTACTCCCTTTTTTAAAATAGTAAGCTGAAAAGGCAGTCCTATCCTCCTTATATTCCTGCCCTGCACCTACCACTACACTGTGGCTGCCTGCTGGGTCAGTGAGCTGACTACCAACCTGGTGAAAAATAAATAAAAATTAAAAAAATAAAAAATACTCTGAATGGTTATTTTTCCACTGCACTGCTGCTCTGAATTCAGTACATGGCCAAGCAAACAGCTGAGCTTATACAAGGGAGAGGGCAACAGAGCAGAGGACAGGCTGTAAAGGGTGCACGATGGCAATTTTTTATTTTTAAAGGAAGTACTGGCAGCTTATGAAAGCTTAAAATGTTAATCAGACCAAAGCCTTACTGTTTTTTAAGACAGTTAAGAACAAGCATAGAAGAAACGAAAGAACAAGCAGTTCCTGTGCTTGTCACACAAAAATCGTATAACCCATCTTCTGGAAGTAGAAATTGGTATCTAACAGTTGTTTTCAGCCATCAAGGATAAATATAACAGGGCTGAGTGAAACAGTCATGCGAATGGCACAGTAAAGGAGGAAGAAGAAATATTAAGACCAAGCTTTCAGAATCCCTAGTGCTTTTGATGAAATTAAACTAAATAGGTTGGTAATGTTATGAGGAAAAAAAAAAGTCTACAGCCATTGTCTACTTACATTATTGAAAATATCAATGAGCTAGAAGAGTTTTAATAGTTAAATGTACTTAACCCAATTTTTGCACATTTTCTAATTTAAAATCCTTTTAATTGCATGTAGCAGAAAGATTCAAAACAGCAGTAGATACAGTGCTTATCAGTTACTCTGTTTATAACGAAATCATGTATAAACATTTTTTTTCCCCTGAAACAATAGTTAAGCCAGAGCTTAAAAACTATATATGCAAACTTCTATGTATTTGCAGCAACATTATTTTCTAATGTGCAATTCACGTAAGTTAATGTAGAAGTCAAGGTCTTATTTAGACCTGGGGATAATATTCAACCTACAAATTGATAATGAAACAACAGTTTGGAAATATCTATAACGTGATTTCAGTTATAACATTAAAAAAATAAAGTAAAACTGAAAATAATTATTTTAGTTCCAGTTAAAGAAACCCTTAACATCCACACAATGCTCTCATAGCTGTTGATGCAGTATGTATGAAATCCAGTCTGTTTAGCTTAGATCGCTAAACTGAGCCTACGCTTCAGGCATCTCACAAAGCAGCACTACTGCAGTAAGTGTCCAACTTTCAAAGCAATGGAGAGAAGGTCATGACATGCCTTAAAGACCTTCACAAAGATAACCAGTTCGGGTGCCTAACCTCAGGCAGACAAGATCCCTTGTAGGCCGTTTCATTTATTTTTCTCCACTGAGTGGGTATGAAACTGAAGCACTGCAGAAAAAGTGCTTCATAAGGCACCCGCCTTAGGTTTCAGTTAACTGCTTGTGCTCAGTGGACTACAGCCCACGCCGTTTCCAGTTCAGGTACCTAATTGCTGTTCAATTCCATGTTAAGTAAATGCTTTAGAATCCAATCTATAGATTGCAAGTCGTTTTACATCACTGTGATATCTGGTGATGTAGCTTCAGTTTAGGCATTATGTGCTACACGTAAGCAGAGTCTTTTCACATCCAAAAAGTTGGGAGTTAGTGAACAATTTTTTATCATTATTTATTTCATTAATGTTAAAAAACCCAGCATTGTAGCTTGTTACTCTTGTCCATTCTGTAACAAACCACATGAAAAAAAAAAAACCTTTAGAAAAAACCTACAGATTTGAGATTCTCGTATTAAGTCAGTTAATATCATCTTTAATCCAGTCTCATAATAAACACCTCAACAAAAAAGCTGCTCCACTGGGTTCCATACATGATGTTGCCCATAAACAGTAATGCTAGCTATTGTGCACTTTATATAAAGCAGTAAACTTAAATTCTGTCAGGTTAACATTGTGTAATAATTAGCAGGTGTGTGTACTAAAATTAAGCTAGTTTTTTCTTTCTTAACATTTGAAGTAATTTTATCAAGTTTCTAGTGCAGGGCAACTTACTGCACCCAACAATGATTCTAGAGTTTGAAATAAGTGCTGAAAAAAGATTTTTTAAAACAGATCTTTTTTGTGATTCATGTATAAAGAAAGAGCTAACTTCCAAAGGTAAAATAGCTCTTTTCAAGAAATACCTTGAAGTTTCTAACACAGAGGGTCCTCATTGTGCTTGTCCGCTCCCTACTAACTCATCAAGAGGATCTGTAGAACTCTTATACAAGCAGGGTGGATTAAAAAAAAAAAAAAAAAAACAAACCAACAAAACTTACCCCTACAACAGGTTATAAACCAGTAACATAAATTCATTAAAACTGATTAAAACAGGAATACTATGATTTTAATTCTGATTTCATTAAACCAAACTATTCTTTCAAATGTGGTCAACAGAATTAGCATCGGCAACACTGAACTCAGATGTGATGCCCAACTAGTAAATTCAAACATCCCCAAGAAGGATCGCAAGGAGTGCAGCCAGCAGGCGTGGAATCGCAGAATAATTCAGGTTGGAAAGGACTTCTAGAGGTCAACTTGTCCAAAACCCTGCTTAAAGCAGGTCTAATTAAATCAGGTCTGTGCTAGTAAAAAGTCTTAACCTCTAAATCAGGAAGCTGGAAGCAAAGCGCTTATTGGGAACGGTCCAAAGAACACGTCCCCAGTCTTAACTGCAGAACCGTGCCCAAGAATTGGCTGAGGGGGGAACATGAATTGGTACAGATCAAAACGCTGTAGGGACGCTCTGTAAGAGTTAAGCCATATAGACGACTGTGTCCCAGCACGTGGGAAAGTTACAGCCCAGTGTTTAATACGGTAGTATAGGCATAACCTCATCGTGCCCCCCCTTTTGGACAAGTGTGCTCTTTTGTGTCGTCCAGCAAATAAACAGTCATTGGACTTGCTTATTGGAAATACTGGGGGCGGAGGGGTGGAAATTACCTTAAAATACATTTAACAATAAGGTTTGACTGAGGAGCAGAGCGCAGTCAGACCGCTCAGTGCTTTATAGTCTCACTGTAAAGGCTGAATGGTTCATTGAGTCATTTCTAGTCAAGTATTTACTAAAAAACCACAATGCAAAGGTAGACTTATATCAAAGGTTATGGGCGGGGTGTGTAATCCCGTATCAAGAAAAAAAAAAAAAAAAAAAAGAGGGGAAAACATGCTGATTATTATCAAACTCTCCTCATCTTAAACAGACTATCCTCTGAAAGCAATGAGCCTAAGCCTCTATTCCACTGATCACAGGCACAATACCTATTCACTACACAATCTCATTGAAGTCCCTGGAACTACCAACTGAATAGATTATTTAGAGATTTGCAGAATTAGACTCAACAACAAACACATCAAAACCACCCAATTTCTTATTTCTGTCCTAAACTCACACTTAAGACTTCAGAAGCCGAGTTCAAGAAAATCTGTATGCCCTATAACTCATATGATCAAAACATAATACTTGTAATTTAAGAAGAAAAACTGAGGTATTCACAGTAAAAAAATTTAAGTAAAATAGCAGAAAATACTGCTTTCTTTGAAAAACAAGGCTTTCAAATGAAAAAATCAAGATTATTCTACTGGCATTTTAACTCTCCCTGGATAAATAAGATCTGATACAATAATGATCACAGCAAGGCAACCAACATGAAAGTTTGCATCAAATAAGTAAATGCAAAATACTCTGCCCTAGATTGTCGAATGAATTTGAGTGAGTGTCGCCATTTTGACTGAATGAATTTGTTATTTTCGACCTCAGGAATTCTACCTCCTGATGACGACATATTATGGGGGGAAACAAGGGAGAACACCACCACTCACATGCCTTTTTTAATGACAATGTTTAAAATCTCTAACAGAGTTAAAATATCTTGTTTCTAAAAAAAAATTGCTTACGTAAAACACTAGAAGATAATACATTTCTATTACTAATTCTGCACTGAATAAGTGAGAGTTGACTTATGCAGCTAATATTAAATTTAGAAATTAAATACATGTCCATATTGTATGCAGCCTAGCTGGAATTCACTAGATTAAACACACTAATTAATTTGGTCATGGTGTGTTTTGTATTATAATTCAGCCTTTATTTATGAGGCCCACACATTCAGTTTACTGAATTTAATGACTGCACTGTTCTTAAACATACCATTAGAAGTGCTAACATTTTGTATCACTAACCCTGTATCATTCCACAATTAACATAAAATTATCAAAAGAATAATATAAGCGGCTATGCATTTTTAAGCCACTTAAAACATTTCTAAATCTAATTATAACTATTTCATGCTAAGTAAGAGTTGATACTCTATTTTCACTCTAAGATATTCTTAACTCAAGAGCGAAAATAAAACCCCAGCTTTTCTGATCACTTATTACTTTTAAGTTTCCCATAGAGAGCAGTCATTCATAGATTTATTTCTGGGCTATCGTACATTTAGATAGATTGCTATGTCTTATTGACGGCAAGAAATACGTGAAAGATGAAAACAGGCCACAAACATGACTATTCCATTACAAGGTGGGTCTTGTTTCGTAGTGTAATACTACACAAATGACCGAAAAACTTTCTGAAAGGTGATGAGCATTTCTACTCCCAGCATTCACTGAGATGTCACTATTGACCTCAGACCCTAAGTGTTTCAGGGGTCTGTCAACACCTCCCAACATATTGGCCTCTGCTGAAATCACACACTTCTGTAAGTGTCAGACAAACCAGGGGAAAAATAAAAGCCCTCCTATAATTTTGTACTGTAGTGCTTACTAAGTCAAACTGTATTGAATGGTCAATGCACGCGTGCACACACATACACATATAGATTTTTAAAAGCTGCCAGAAAAGCTTTTCATTCATCTGCCAGCAATTTGTATCAAAATCAAATTATTACTTTTGAAAATTAGACAATTAAAAATGGTGTGTATTACCATTGCAAGCAGCAAAGCAAGGTATGAAAAAGAATCCTTCCTACTGTCTATACAATCTCACTCGCACACAAAGTCATCTCTTAAACCAGGCCCAAAAGAAAAATGAGAAATTATAATGCTAAAGGGCTCTCTGTTGCCCAAAGTCAGCTTTCTAACTAGCTATAGATGAAGGGAAATCAAATTTGAAGATTTATCTTAACACCTATCAGTGTGACTTACCAAATGCAAGCTAGAACTCCCCAGCATTCCCAGCTATGTTTTTATTTGTTTGGTCTAAGCTCAGATAATCATTTGTGGAGACCCAGTATTTCTCAAGTTCCACCATTACTTTAAAAATAAAACATTTCTGCCTTCCAAAATGGGAACAAAGGTGAACAAATGGCAGTTTAGTAACTGCTGCCTGAATGTTAAGACTTCCAATGACTTTGCCTTTGCTGCTAAAGCAATACACAAATGCTCACAACTTGTAACCAAAATTTCAACCAGCTGATTTGTTGGAATATCAAATCTTTCCTCGGTTCTAGCTGCGTAGGTTTGGACAATGCCACTCAACCTTTTGACACTGAAATCAAGAATATCTCTTAAGAGGAGTAGGGAGACATCAAGTACTTTATATATTCAGTAGCTTGAATAAAGAATGTCTTTCTAAGAAAAATTGATTAAATAACATGAATTATTTTCTGCTTTGCCAAGTTCACTAACAGAATGAGGTTTTTTTCTTGAGGAAAAGAATGTCTGAGCCATGGCACTTTTCAGGGGCACCAAAGCCCATTCAAATTAGCAACGTATTTTACAACAGGGAAGACGTAAACTGTTCACAAAAAAAAAGAAGGGTTAAAGTGAAATCTTAATTCAAAGTGTTTCATGAGCATAAGCCCTACACTTCTTCATCTGCAAGGTAAATGACAATGTCTTCACTGAGGTGAGTAGAGCTATGCTGGTTTGCTTTAGCTGGGCATGTCCTAGCTTCAAACCCTCACGCTCTCATTCATAAAAACAAAACTACTCCACCTACCCAAGCTTTCTAAATGTATAGACAGTAACATAGCTGAGAGGAAAAATATTAGCAATACAATCTGGCTTTAGATTTTTGTTAGACAACTGTGATACTATTTACTTTTATAAAGCTGCTCAGCGCTCATTAGTCTCATAAGCATTACATGATTAGAAAAAGGTTTTTAAGTAAATGAACAATTTTCTGTGACAAGTAACATCTGATATTTTTGTGTTAAAAGATGTATTATTGCTCCTGTCATTAGATCACAAATTTCTTGAGACAAGCGCTGGTCAGTTTATTTATGTGGCACTCTAAGCATAAAGTTTCAGTACGATTTCTTTAAAAAGGTCAGACAAACGTTCAAAGAATTATAATGAGAATGGATGAGGCCTTTGAAGGACGATGCAGTCTTTCATTTGCTAATCTAAAGTAACACTTATTAGCAATGATGATTTCTTCAACCACTACACAGTCACCCACTCCATGACCCAGACAAAGTGTATCAAGGGCTTCTATGATTTAGGAAACTATTGTTCTATTATAGTAAATCATGTGCTGATTACATTTTTTTCCCCTCTAAAAATTCTAACATGCAGCTTTCTATTACAATTCCTGCCAAGAAAAATATTTTAAATCTATATTTCACCAATTTTACCACTGACAGGAGTTTTCTTAAGACACTAAAAAATGTCAAGACTCAAATATGCAAATAAGACACGTTAGTTCCTTTGTATGTTGGTTTAACTGCTGTCAAAAAATACTATTAGAAATTCAACACAATGTTGGAAAATAACACCAACAGCACTACTGATTTCAATACGACGCGTTCCAAGTTCCACACCAACAGAGCTTTTACAATAATATTTGTTGGTTTTTTGAACATTTTTATATGCTGTCACAGGAAAAATAAAAGTTGTAATATCTTAAGATTTTTGTAAACTGCTATTTTACACTTCTGTAATTCAGATACAAAAATACAGATGCAAAGGTTAAACTCTGAATTTAAAATATTTACAGAATATAAATTTCAGACTGTCATTATAGAAAGATATTCTCCTTCCTTTTAAAATAAAATTACTGGAAAGAGTAAACAAAAGTTGGCAAACCTGCTTTGCACTAAATTTTCTGCAATCATTCCAGTGTTTTGCCGGGGAGGGGGGAGAACAAAAAACAGAGAAACAGAGACTCTGTTATTACATAATTATAATCCATAGCTAACACATGTTAAGATTCTAATTTAAACTTTTTTTAACACACTTCTGGTAAATAAAAAACAGGAAAGTAAAAAAAAATTATTTAACACATCTTTTCTCATGTTGAAAACTGTTTCTGTTTTCTTTTATACATGAAGATTTCATTTGCATTCATGAAAGCCTACTGTAAAACTAAACCAAAGTTGCTACTATAACCTATAATGCACATTCAATATATGAAAAAAGATTTTAACACAAAGAGATATTACAGATTCCCAGTTCAGTAGTAAATAGCAATCCAGGTAATTTGCTGATTTCAGTGGATTTGCAGGATACGTTAATCAGTGCTGAATTAGTACAGCACTTCCCAATTTGTAGTTTACCGTTTTGCTTTCTGTATTTCTAGGCACTAATGTTTACAATTAACTTTTTTGCAGACACAAACATACACGTCAAGTATCAACATCCTCAATCTGTTACACAGATACAAGCTGCAAAATTTCACATGATTAGGTCAGCTACGCTTGAACTTGTATGTTGGATTTGAGTCTAAATTAGACAAGCGTACCCACTCCCTTGCAAGACCCACGGCATATATCAGCACAAGACAGTTCCAGGCTTAAATGACTTTTCTATCTTGTGTCATTCAAGCATCACCTTTGCATAAAAAGTATTTTACAACAAAAGTAAATATACTGTAGGATGAAAATATGTATCGTACAGACAGACCTCCATCTAAGAAGGTAATCAGAGATACAGTTTGTGCTGTATTCTCTATTTTATAGTATGTTTAAAAGATTATTCCCTTTGTATTAGTTCAGTAGCAGCTATTTCAGTTACAGCATTAAAATGAACCTGTACCGACAACGTTTCTTCCACAGCAAAAGACTGAGTGGCATGGAGCACTTACAGCCTGGTATTTGTAAACATTTTGTAATTTTATTAGCTTCTGATCTGCATAAGACCGGAAATATTTTTATGCAATGCTTCAGCTGCAGCGTTTTGTATATTGTTTACAGACACACTTAAACTACAAGACTCATGTAATTAGTTCAATATGCAAACTTAAAAAACCTACTGAATGCTATTAGCATGTCTTGCAAGAAATACATAAATAATTATAATTTAGATTGAAGTCACTATCCTGACAATAGACGCACACCCATAAATCTTCTTAGAATTGTGTTTACTACTTTCAGAGGTTTCCTTTTTTTTTTTTTTTAAAGTTTGGCCTTTTTTACTTATTTTTCTCTCACTATTGAGAAATCAGTATTTCCTGAACTTTAAATATTTATGCATCACACTCAGCAGTAGCGTGTGACCATATACTATTGGTTAAGAATGAAAAGGTGGTGAAGCTGAGACCAGACAGTACACAAAGGGAACGTGCAAATATTTCAGTAGATATCGAAACAAGCACTATCCTTGCTACTTTTAAAAGAGATAAAAAGAATTAGCACGTCTTTCATTACCTACGCAGGCAATATGCAGTAGACATACACCTTGACATCTGAAACTAGCCTCATGAGTTTTAATTTCAAACACTAAAGCTATTCTTCAAAATAATCTAGCAGACATGCATTGTTACAGTACGGAGTGATGCACGAGACACTATCTGTGCCTTATACCTGTCACTGCAGACCGTATGTGAAGACCAATACCATAGTTTAAGGAACACCATTTAATGTAGGTGTAGGGTTTGGGGTTTTGAGTTTGGTTTTTGTTTTGTTTGTTCGTTTTTTCCTCCAGAAAAAAATGGTGTGCTTTTATAACTACTCTGTCGAGCTTCAGTCAGGCCACGGAAAGGGCACCTGAGTCGCCTGACCCTGTACTCAAACTCTTGGAAGCCGTAACACTTGTTTTGAAACAAATCACCTCTGGAGATGGAGCCGGCTTGCTATCAATCACTAACAAGTTAATTCCACATAATAAGGCAGGTTTGGATGCAGACTGATACATTGTGAAATGCTGTATCTAAAATTGATTAGAACAGCACTCAAAATGAATGCAGCCCTCCAAACCACTTCTTTGCTCAGAAACATTAATCTCAATTATAAGGAGAGCTTCATAATGGTAATGCTTGGTATGAAAAAAGTATGAAATAAATCAGGTTTTATAAGACACAGCAATTAATCAGTTTCAGAACTAAGAAAAGGAAAGGTTGTTAAAGCAGCACATTGTACAACGGTACTCTTCAAAGCCTCTGTAACCTCCAAAAAATTAAGTGTTCAGAGTTTTGTTTTGTTTTAATTGCTCAGCTGACAGTGTGGATACCTACCCTAACTTTGGGTTTCTGATATATTTTACCACAAGCTGAAACTCTTTGCAAATAATACTACACTATTATAAAGTTAAAGCATTTATTTTAAGATCACAAGATACTCTTCAGCCTATGAAGAAGAATCACATGCAAGCATCCTAAAAGAAGTTACTTATTTACACCAGTTAGCCTGGGAAGAAAAATTTATTTCATCAAACCAAAGTCTTTATTATAACACACCAAAATTCTTTCTGATAATTTTTTGTGCAGTTGATACTACACAAACTTGCAGGAGCTAACATCACATTATCACTACATTTGCTAAAACAGCAAACCTAACGAGTTTACATGTATTCATTTAATAGAACAGATTACACAGTAAAGCTATTCTTAAAAGACAACAATAATATTATATACATGTTAATCTGATTAACAATCTCTAATGTGCAGTACCACAGTTCAAATCTGCCTCTAAATCTTACACGAGTGCAACATACTTGTGTAAGATTCTGAAAAAATATTTTAAGACTTCTCTTTAAGAATTTTATATTTTCTTTTGTAAACTGCCAGAGAGATGAGTTTTCTACAGCAGAAATGCAACATTCAGTACAGTAAATGAAGTATCACTATAAAATTCTAACTACTTCTGACCTGAAGCCTTAGCACACATCTCTGGTGTTTTCTTTTAAGTCTATATAGCACAATGCCCCTTCACGAACAGCACCTGATCCTCCAAGTTGCTGAGCACTCTCAGTTTTTATTGGGCCTAATCCAAAACTGATGCAAGTCAGTGGGAGTTTTTGCATCAATCTACATGGGCATCAGTCTGCATAAAGCTCACTGATTTCAACTGGAGGTAAAGGTACTCGGTATCTTACTGAGCCGAGCCTATAATCTGTTAATTGTTGGGGCTAGGAGATGACAAAAATGTACTTTCAGGTTGATTATTATTTCCTTGTCTCATATTTTATGGGGTTCGTATCAAATAGCTGCTTATGAAAAGCAGCTATTGTAGATTGATTTGTAACTTTAAATCTAGTTTGTATTACTAAATCCTTTTTTCCTTTTTCCATTCGAACAGAGAATAATTACTCCTGGCTCAAAGAGATTTGACTGAAGTACCAGTCTTAACTTGCTAACCGGATTATGAATGTTATTCTGGACTTTTTTCCTCCAATAAATATTAAACGAAAGAATCTTCTCAGCGTGGTCAAGTATTTCTTCTACGAAACAATATCTTTCATCTCAGCGTTCACTCAAGTAAACTCATTTCACTTTTTAATCTGATGTATGCATCTAATACTTCAGTACTGTTGGCTTTTTTCCCTCCCCTCATTTACCACACCATTGAAAATAACCCAGCAAGTTCATAACGGCAAAACTAGGAATTGTAAAATAATATTATTTTTCTCAACCTACTGTATTTTCCCCAAATTTAACTTATACATTTTTCATATTCATACCCATATAGGGCCCATTCTTCCTGACTATTCTTACATCAAAGTACACTTTACGAAAATCTTTCCTTACATACCAATGTACAAACCAATCTCCTAGATATGAATGCGTTAATAATTCTGAATAGCACTTGGATTATTTTAAAAGGGAAGAGCAGCTATATTTTTCATCAGAGAGCGTGTTTAAGTGTTTTACAATTAACTCTTCTGTAAGATAACTGACCATAGACGAGCAATGTTTATACTTCAGTATGCTCTTTACTAGACTGAATTTTAGGATGCAAGCATCCACAGATTATTACTGTAACTCTTCAACGGAACGATGCAAAATACTTTGCATGAAGAATAATATATAAAATGCAGCAGGTAACAGCCAGATAAAACCAAACAAGCATTCAACTAAGGCGGCTTAATGTAGAGGACACATGATATCTAGAAGGTACAAAAATAAACCTGAAGTTTTCTTATAAAAAATTATTTTAAATCTAAAAGTTTAGATGAACCTAGAACTATGTGATATCTTACAGAAATAGCTCCTATTAAAACTTTGAGCAGTGAGCACATAAAGATGTCTTTTTGTGTACTTTATCTTGTTACATTACTTTGCTTTAAAGCAACCTCACAACATAAAACTTTTAAGCCCACGGAACAATGGACCTGCCTCCTACATCCACGTAAAGAAAAAACCCACCAGATACCAGAAATGTTTGTCATTTCATGAGGGAGACCACCCCCTTCCCTCCCCAAACCACAGCGACATGCAGTTTCTTTTGGTCACCGTCTGTTTTCGCTGCATAGTAACACTGTTCTCACTACAATTTATCGAACAAGTCCTTAAAGATGCTGCCCTTGACGGTTTTCCTCACAAACCCCCCTCCTTTAACAGCAGAGCCGGTAGAGCCCCGGTATTATTTCCAGAGCAGCAGACCACCCGGTAGAGTCTGTCACCGCCTGCAACCGTTCGACAAACACGTTGCCAGAGGACGAGCCCCTCGGAGGCAGAGCCCGGCGCCCACAGACCCGAGCTAACACGAAGTTCAAAACCCACCACAAACTTACTAGGACGAGCTT
>NW_008825428.1:2785977-2788645 GCF_000699105.1 Pygoscelis adeliae
GGCCCGGCAGCCCGCCCCTCGCACGGGCAGCCGCGGCCCCCCCCGCCCCGGCCTCTCCTCCGCACCCCGGCAGTTTTCGGAGTTGGGCGGGAGCCGGTGCTGAGTGACCTGATTACAGCTTAAACATCTGCTTTTAAAACCGTTTCTCCCTCGCGTACAAAGGCGCTTCCGCTTATTTTTCTCCCCGACTCCTCGGCATCCTCTCGGCTCAAAGTAGTAGCCCTAACTTTTCACACGCTGAGATGTTACCTATCGAGGTGATCTATCTCGGACCGCTCTCTTTTTTAGTCCTTTATCCTTTCCTTTTAAACTCAAAGGCGTTTCGCACACGAGACGCGAAACGCTCGGGGAAGTTAGGCTGAGGAGCGGCTGTGACCGCTTCGCGGGCTACCCGCTGCAGCGCTTCGATTTCCCAAACTTAAATTCATCGGCCGCGTCTCCGACTCTGTAGTGAAAGATGCGCGACTGTGTTATCTTAGACGCTCCCAAGGAAAACCCCTGTATTCCTCTGACCCGAAATGACTGGGAAGACCTCCTAACGATAGAAACGTTACTGCAGAGGTTAGCGACGAGCACGGCTAGGGGTGCGTCTATGGTCCGTCCGGCACTTTCACCTCACACGCGAGCGTTTTACCCCCGCGTTTTCCACTGCATTTGCACTTCGCTGGGCTCGACCCGAGAGGCGACGTACCTGGCTATTTAAACTGACTCGACGTGCTGAGATCAGCGTGTGCGAGTCGCAGCAGATTCTGCGCGCACGCACGCACAAACCGCCAGCATCACAAAGCACCGTTGTGCAGCAAGGGTAATAGAAAACCGCAAACGTTTGAAGCATTTGTAAGTGGACGGCCACTGTGGAATTCATAATATTGAGCACACGGAAAGCAAAACGGGTATTTTATAACGGAAATAACTTGTTTTCATCCCTAGGAAAGATGTAATATTACTGAGTAACTACTTCTCCGTACAGGTTTGGAAAAGTTCTTTTGAAGATACCAAAACTAAACCGAGGGGATGGAAATGAATAATCTGCACTGACTTTGGGGGTGACCCTGAAGTGGTGGGATTTCATTTTAAAAGGCAGGAGTCAGAGAGACCTCTCCAGATAGAGTTTTGTGCAGGTAAGTGCCCAGACGATATAGGTAGAACTGGAATCGTCATGACCTTGTCTTTCAAATAAGATATCCTACAAAGGTTTTAGTCCTTGTAAGAAAGCACTCGAAGTGTGAAA
Organism: Pygoscelis adeliae; assembly: GCF_000699105.1. Lineage (NCBI taxonomy): Eukaryota > Metazoa > Chordata > Aves > Sphenisciformes > Spheniscidae > Pygoscelis > Pygoscelis adeliae. Next base: position 2,787,209 of record NW_008825428.1, read on the forward strand.
ATGTGAATCGCACAAAACTCCCTGTTACAAAACATACATAACTAGACAAACATGGATAATCTCAACCCCGAGCTTACGCCAAATGCTGTAATTGTTGCATTGTATACAAAATAGCATTTCCGCTAAACTAAAAGCAAATCTTGTCGAGTCAGGGCTTTACATACGGCTTACTTCTTTTGGGCTTACAGACCTCTAACACAAAATTAAAATTGCAAATGCAAACATATAAAGTGGTATATTTTTGCACTACTACTTCAGCCATTAGCTAATTCCATTCATCTAGTACTAACTTGAACTTTCTACCGCCTCCAAATACAGTGAGTTAAGATGCTCCTCTATTATAAATAGAAAGATTGTATAATTTCTTCCTTGTGCAAAGCCCACCGGATAAACAACAAACGTCAACTACTTATTAATACACATTTGAAGTTCAGAGGAAGTTATTTTGGTGCTCTTAACTTGAACATAACTGAAGCAGCATTACCAGACTTACCGAAGTTTAATTAAATTTCAGCCTTCAGAGTTTAATTTGAGAAGTGTGCAGTCACATTTGTGTTAGAGCTTTGTAGGAAAGTGTCTTCCTAATGTCAACTATTAAATGTGACTAAACTCTCTAAAAATCACAGTCCAGCCTTCCTTACTCAGTTGGATTGCCAAGAAGCTTCCTATTTTAGTAGAGAAAGAACAAAAGGATATGCATTCCTTATCGACTTAGAGATTTTTTTTTTTTTTTTTTTAACGTGACTACCAGTAAATCTTTTTGGACGGTAGGTGTTAGTGAAAGCAGGGAGCAGGACGTCCTCTGATGCCAGCAAGACATGCCGGCTCCTGCACCAGTAACCCCAAAAGATGAGACAGATTCAAGACATTGTCACGTTCTTCCCAAACTTCTTAAACTGCTCTTAATGGGTCCTTCCGTACTTCAACGGTAACTCGGGCTTCGCCAGGCTTATCAGCGCTTTCTGCTCGCGGGACTCCACACTCTTCAGGATACTCGCGTGTCTGAAAATAACAGATCTCAAAATCTCTGCGTTGTCAAAGGTCCTTGATCTACAGCTCATGGAGGAAGAAATTGTTTCTAACCACCCGTTTTCCTTCGGGGTAAGCGGCAAGATGCGGTTTAGTGCAGCTAGGTGGGGATTGCCTCTACGTAATGGAAACGACTAGCAACATCACCCTGCATCAGGATACTTCATAATCACAATCCTAATTAAAAAAATAAACAAACGCTCCTTTCGACTCTTCCGTCAATCTTGCTGGCTGATCCTAAGGTAGCAGCAACTACTCCCGTTTGTCCTCCACACGAGTAGCTCCACGGCTCCTGCTCCTGTGCCAGCCCCGGGAAGGGACCGAGTTAGCAGCTTGCTCGAGCGGTCGCTTTCGAAAACGCGGCGGAGTTGCCTCGCTTCCCTCCCCGGCTGCCCGTGCGGGGCGGCA
>NW_008825428.1:2788898-2811958 GCF_000699105.1 Pygoscelis adeliae
TCCGCCGTCAGGGGGAAACCCCAGTGCGCCAGGGATGCGCCGAATAAGTAACTGAAGAGGTCTGGGGGACGCACGTAGCTAAAATGTAAAAGTTCCGCGGAAATAGGCGCGCTGCCGCGCCAGTTTTTACACCAGTGTGCTCTGCTGCCAGAAGCAGATCGAGAAAGGCACTTTCCCCGAGTATTGAATTGTGGTAAAATTGTAAAACAAATATTCTAATCTGATCACTGAAAGCCATAAAATTAAATAGCTGTCTGCAGAGGGAAATATGTCTTAATTACCTTAATTAAAGCAAGATAGGGCCTTACGCACATTCATTTTGAAGCCACTAAATGTACTGATTATCATACAAATCAACCTTTAAATGGGGGTCATGCTTTTCCACTACATTAGTTTGTGTTCCACCGCATAAAACAAAGCTATATGGGAAGCTGACCTCTGGTGAGAATGATGCACTTCAGCTGCACCCGACTGCTGACCCTCTTCACTGGGTTCTTAGGAAAGAACCTGAAGGAGTTTGTATATGGTTTGGAATACAAAAATGCCTTTCATCCGGTGTTTGTACTGCATTAGGAACTACTGGCTGAGCTAAACTTACGGCCTTAAAATCAAGCACATGATCATTTTAATCACCTTGTATTCATAAGTAGGAGCCATCACAAAACGCCATTATTGCCATCAGTGTGAATTAGTACACGAGGCCATGAAAAATTTAAGATTTGCGTTTGCTGGTATAACACTTTCCAAGAAAACTGTAGCTGGGTGTAACTATCCATACTTTCCATTAACAGGAGGAATGCAGAATATTGATAGCGATTCAGAAGTCAATATACAGACCTTATATGCGCATGCAATAAAGCCACATTTATTCAGAATTTATGATTTTTGCAAGAAGAAAGAGGCCTTGTTTTAAATAAGCTTCATACCCATAATAAACATTTTTTTTTTCCTTTATAGCTTTCTGGCTGAAAGATGTATGAAACAAAAATCATTATAAGAAATTCCACCGATTAACTGTTCAAATAAAGGAAATCTACAGAAAAGATTATTCAAAGAAAAGATAAGCACATAGAATGAGAAAAAAAGAAACCAAATGTGCTTTTCTGTTGTCTGTTTCTTTCCTTTTTCCTTCTCCCTGCCATGTACTCCTCCTAGTAGAAGACATCACTAACAAATGCAGTCTGGGAAACATACCTCTCTAACTGAAAGCTCTAATGAGGGACAATGATCTGCTATTTTACTTTGATAATTTGGATGTTAACTGCTCTATCTGATGTGCCTAAACAGATTTTATTAAAATATTACTCATTTAAAAAATTTCTTAGACTGATGGTAGTAAAATACGTTGTATTCAAGATGTCTGCTTTCATTCCTGGAAGACAAGAGTTCAGGCAGTAGAGTGGTAACAATCTGTGTTTGTTCCTGTCTGCTCAGGAGAACTGTTTCTAATTGATCTGGCATGGAATTTAGTTGAAAATGTGTATGTTGCAACCTAAGCACAGTCCCTGTATGCTTTGTAAAGTGATCACCATATGGGCCTTATTTGAAACATTTGAAGGTTTTAGCCATTAACCTTGTTTAAATTGAACTGTAAATTCAACTCTCTGAGCTGAAAAATACTTAAAAGTGTGTGCGGGTGTATATCTATCTATATATGAATATATGTGTATATATATGAATATAGATATACATCCACAGACACACATATATGCAGTAAACACATCTACAGGCATGCATACACACTGACCATTGTTAGGTATCACGAACATGTGTCAATTATTTGCATATTATTACTAATTAATAAAAATACTAGTTATATTTTTAGAAAATCTATGGAGTGAAAACAAACGTGGATCTGAAGAGGAAGTTGCTGGTATTACAGAGACATTTTCAATAGATGCCATTTTAATATTTGAGGGTATTTTTATATTTTTTGTGGAGAAAATACGCTTAGGTTTATTTCCACATATCAGAATATTTTTTAACCACACTCCTGATGTCACGGAGATTTAATTAAGAAAGCCCAGATGAACTAACAGCAAAGCTGTCTGAAGTTCCTTCACAGAAGACTTTTAGGAGATAATAGTTAACTGTGATTCTTTCAATCGTAGGGCCAATTATCAATTTTTAACCCTCTAAACTCTTAATAGTGATTTCTTGTTCTGAATATAAAACGAATGGCTAGGCTTTGTTACAGGTAATAGTGCTAAGTTATGAATGTTGATGGCCTTCTTGTACAGCCTTAAATTACATTGAAAAAGATACAGTTTCTTTAATTAAAAAAGCTGCACTGAACTAATCCCTCTAGCTGAAAAAAGAAAAGTTTTAAGCAATCTCTTTCTGCTCTGGGAGAGAAAAGCAGACAATACCATAACAGATCAGAAACATAAGCTATAGTGTGCAGCCAGGAGCACAGCAGGGAACTGAATACTGCTCCGACTGTGTCATTTTTTAATCCCCCATCCCAGTTTTCCCTGTCTGACCTCATGCTGAGATGAAGTTATCACAGAAGACAGCTTTACTCTCACCAATGAATCCAACCCTGGATCTGTATTATCCTCAGCAGATCAAAACACCGCTTTCATCAAATAGCATTATCTGCATAAAAGGCATGCAATTGCCCGATAATTTCACCCAAACTATGCTATTCATTTAAAGGACAAGAAGAGAAATGTAATTCATTCCTTTTTTTCCCCCTGGAAAAGCTAACTTATACTTCACTCATGGGAACTTTTCTTTTTTTAACACAAGATCTCAAGAAGAGGTCCATTAAAAGTTTCCCCCTGGTTTACAATTAATTGTTAGAGTGCCCCTGTGCCGCTTGAGTGACATAAGTGTAGTTATGCAGAAAACTGGCAGGGAGAATTCACAAAGCTTGCTGTAGCCGTGATACTGATTCCATTAGCCATGGTTCTGCTAACCCTAATAATCAAATCATATATGGCATAATTGTAGCAGCCTAAAAATAAATAGTAGCTGAAGATATTTACAGGAGAATTGGGCGATACGGTCTTTCTTACAAATAGGAATTTTAAGTCTCATTGTTTTGCCGTAGCATAGAAAAGCTGCACCACAAGATCCCGAAATATCCTCACTAATGTATGTGTTGTTTATAACAAACACGCACATATACTTAAAAACTCATGCTGGTGCCTTGTCTTCCAGAAAGGAAAGCGCATAATGCTGTGGCTCATTGGTTTTATTGATACACACTACAAAGAGTACAGTCATGACGGAGGTGGGCAGACTGCTCCAAATGAGTGCCATTACAACAGCTATTGTATTTGGACTATTCCACGTACTCTGCAGAAAATTGTTAAACTATTCTTGGTATTCTTCTGCTTGTAAAGGGCTTATGCATATCTCATGTTTCTTCCACAGAAAAATTATAAATAAAGGGGGGGGTTATTTTTTTGTTTTGTTTTGTTAATACTTGTAGGAGAGAGTGAAGATTATTTTGTGTTGGAGTCTTGCGCTTTCTAGGTCATTGGTAAGAGGTGTTCTTGTTTTCTGAATGGCAGTATGGATATTCAGCACCAGAAGCAAGCGCTGATTTGTATCTGGCAGAGGGAACTCTCTTCTTCTAATAGTACAAAGGCCTTGGTATGTCATGGGGCTGCAAATGCTAAACTAAGTACTTGTCCTGGCCTAAATATTGCCTACTCTATACAATACTCTGCCAGTTACTTTTCTTTAGGACCACTGGACAGGTACTGTTCTCTATTCGGAGGATAAAACTTTTTTTTCCCAGCATGTCTTTGATACTTTTTAAAACAGGAGTTCTTTGAAGTGGCTCAGAGGTTTGGAATCACAGGAGTTGCCTCAGAAGAGCTGGATTAGTGAGCCTGACAGAGGTGCATCGCACGTTTACCATGGGGCTACAACCTCTCTGTGTACATGCAGACACTATGGAACTTCATATTATAAAAAAATACCAGTTTAGTCCACAACTTTTTTGGGTCTTTCCAGCCTCAAGATAGAGCTCTTTTCCCCCCTGATTTCACAAAAGCTTTGGATGTTCCAATGCCTCTTTATAAAATTAAACTATGTGAATATATATATATTCACTTTCCCTGTCAAGTGATATCTTATTTTTTAGCGGAAACACTTTCCTATCATACCTGATAGAGGATCCTGATGAAGGAACCCTGTATCTTAAAGCTTGTGCCCTTTTTCCAACTATATCAGCTGATCAGAGAAAATAACTTTTTTACAACCCTTGCTTCTCATATATTCTCAGAACATCTCACTTACAGCAATATAAATGGTGTATTATTATTGGGGAACAACGTATGTAAGTCCAGTTGGTTTTGGACCTGTGTTCCTAAACATTATTTCCTATTTGAACCCTGTTTGTAGGCTTTATCATGTGTTTCCATGGCAATGGAATGTAACTTCTTAGTGAAAGATTTTATTTTTTTTGTTGAAATGGGTTATACAGCTAGGCATTCAAACCAAGATTCTTGTGTGAAAGAAACAGCATGAGCTGAAAATGCTAATTTCCCATATTGGTATGGTACTATGCTATGTATGTTGGTATAATCATATGTGGAGCCCCACATGCTGTTAACGACTTAGGAGTCCTCTTTCTGTTTATGAAAAGCAGAGCAATCTGATGATGGAGGAACCCAGGAAGAAGAAAGGTGCTAGTCGGGAAGCAAGCTGTATGCTCCCCTTCCTCCAGACTTCAGGGGTACTTCTTACCTACTATTTTGTGGAGCAACGGCATAGATAAAGGGTAGGTCAGCTCTACAACCATGCCACTGTCCAGGTGTGAGATACGAAGACGGGAACAGTATGGTAACTCTGGTAGTTTACTAAGTAGAAGTCTTTTTTTTAGTCCTTCCATCTGGTGCCAGACTGGTCACACTATGGCAACTATAATCAAGAGTTCTGTTAATATGCAGGCATGTTAACTGTATCGTAACCTGTCAGCATAACAGCATTACCTTTAAAAAGTTACAAGAAATATAATGCAGAAAGCCAATCCTCTCTAGAGAGATTTCCATTTAGGAAGACCAAGGAAGTGACACAGAAAAACAAGTATTCATATATACTGACAGTGCAATCAGAAACTTTACCACACATGCTAATACTGAGGCCCTTGTATCAACTTTGCTAGACCAGAATTCAGTTTTTTAACTTAACATTTATGCTATTTCAGGATATACAAATTATCCTCATTCTGGATTTCCAAATCTTTTCTGTTCAAATGTGTTTATTTTTCTGGCTTGAGAAAAGTTCACAACACATTAAAAATACTGACTTTTTTTTTTTTTTTAATGGAAATAAATCAAATTGAATATATAGAGCTCTTACATCACTAGAAACTATTTATGGAAAACTCCAAATGTCTTCAGTGAAAATTATACACAAAAAGAATTGTCTACCAGATAATCCTGCCCTCAAATAGCAGTTCTGAACAGAATTGATTTCAGTCACTTAGAGTGACCTAAATTTAGATTCTATGATATTCATCTCGTATTCAGAACAATGTATGCGCATGCAGAAACATAGCTGCTTGAGTGGGACTCTCTACTCTTTTATACATCTCACCTGAGCATTGGAGAACCACCAACTGTGGAGACAGTTTTGGCACTGAAATAAACTTGGACTGCCATAGTCCCTTCCATCATATGCTTTCAACCTTCTGTTTGTGTTTTCTTTCAGTTGTCTATTAAATACCGCGTATATTAGTTAAGGTAATGTTGAAACACCCATAGCTTCTGGATGCATGAGTTCGTTCTTTTTTTTCAGGAATTTAAATATAGATAGATGAAATAGAATGGAGGATGAAAAACAAAATAAAATTACTTTTGCTTTCATTATCTTCATTTTTTTAATTCTCAGCTACTACCATATCAGTGCAACATTCGCGTTGCTGATTTCATGGCAGTGTAATTGCACGCAGCATATCTGATTCTGCATTACTTCTCCTGAATTACATTGGATCAAGACTAGAGCTGAAATAGTGTATTCATCAAAGCTTTCAATAGAAGATGAATAATGGCAGGATTTTTTAAAAGCCAAAATTGTAATCAGACCACTGAATACTTATGATGTGTTGATGATATCATAGCAAGTCCCTGGATTCAGAAAAAAGGGTGGAATCTTAGAAAACCTAAATCCCAGTTCAGCACTAATGCCAGCTCTAACACTTGCTGACTCAGAGAAAAGCTGTCCCGCTATTTTGGGAACAGGACTTGCAATAAGGCAAAATGGAAAAGGAAATAGTTCTAACCAGCTTCATTTTACAACATAAATATTTTTGGAAGCTTTCTGAAGCACACAGCTATAGTTCCTCTTTCTGAAACATTCGATATTAGAAGAAAACTAGTGAAACCCTTTGTATATGCATACTGTAAAAGTACAGCTTTTCTGTTTTTACACTAATCATAAAGAGATGGAAAACCATAAAGAAGCAGCCGCAGAAATCTATAGCTCATGTGCTGACAAAACTAGAGCTCTGCGTTTGTATTTTTACATTATAAAATAAATAGTTCTCAAAATAATCTCAGAACAATAAACTTGTAGTGTCTGTCAGAAGGAATTCTATCATAGAAAGTAAAAGAATAGCTAAAGAAATCTATCGATTCAGTTTTCTGTGGCTTATAACCATTCCAAGTGTTCCTGCAACGGTTGTATTTGTGCAGCCTGCCACTTTGGCCATTTCAGATGCCGTGGCAATAGCACTTTCTTCCTCTGGCAGCCTCTTCTCTACTGCCGAACTTAAGCTACTTGTCTTCATTTTAAGGATTCTCCCATTGCCCTTTCCCATCCTGCCAGTCATCGCTTTCTTACTGTCAAGAGCTCAACACCCATGTCAGCCTGGCATATGATGCCAGTCGCTGTTGCCAACTCTTAAAGTTTGAAATGCATCTCTCTGCTTTTTTTTCCACGATTCCTCTCACACTTGGAAGAAGTTCTTTATAAAAACGACAAAGCTAGCTATCTCACTTGTTTTCTAACTGCTTCTCAGAGATTTTCTTTCCTGTAATACCTTTGAAAAGCTTGGACAGTATTTGCGATTGTGCTGGTCAGCACAATCTCCCATTACACATACTGCCCGTGCTGCCGCATGCCGCCATTAGCTGCATTGCCTTGTTGCTTTTGTTTTATGTTTAGATAGTAAGTTCTCTGGAAGCAGGAAAAGTCTTTTCCATTTATGCTACATCTAATGCAGCGTGTCTGAGAGCTCTCGCAGTCTGAGTGCTTGTCGAAGCCACGGCAATACAAATAAGTAACAATATTGGCAATAATCAAATTCACGCACCACTTCCTTTGGTAATTTGGTAATGGGTTCCATGTCTATGCTGATAATATTCCTCATTTTTCCGTGTTTTGTGCATGTGTAAGTACTACTTTGGCTTAAAAGGTGCATCTGTGTGTGTTAATCCTCATGTAAATACCAGACTATTTTAACACGTATACGTATTATTACACATTAAAATGAGAAGTGGTATGCAAAGAGCAATGAGGTTGCTATATCAACCAATCAAAAATCAGCCAATGCCATCAATAATCAAGGCTGCCTGTGTAACTAATTCAGTATCCTGCTTTTAGATATAAGGATATTCTCTTTAATGTTCAAATACTTAGTTTCTGTCGAGGCCAGTCTTATTTAGAGGAAAGGTAGTTAATCACTATGCATTTTTATCTCCTACAATCAATAGATTTTGCCTGATCTTTCTTACTACATGCCACTAGAATGCACCGAATAAAAACATCATCAGTTCTGTCGTAGGCAGTTCTGTGGTACTGAGGGCATGACTTTTTAGTATTTTACACTGGAAGTAAACCTATTGGGGCCTAGAATTAAAGCTCTAGAATTGTCTGACTAGTCTAGAAATTTTGGGTGCCTAATCTGGAATACGCAAGGAGGCCGAAGGCAGAGAGCATTGCACCATGTAGTGCTGTAGAAGTTTCTAGAGAATACCTAACCCAGAAGTAGAGCCAACTGTGGACATTTGGGCATGAGAGACTTGCCCAGAATCACATAAAAATTTCTGTAGCAGAGGCAAACTGATTGCTCGGTTCTTCAGGTGATGTGTAATGTTCCCTAACCATGAAATCACCTTTTGCCTTGCAATCCATCACAAACACGTATTCATATTTTTCAACTGAAGAACAACGGGTTCTAAGAAAAGCCCATTCAGTACAAACTGGTGATTCATTTCTATAGGAGGGCCACCCTGTGCACGAAGCAATCATTTAATTAAACCATGTAACAGCACCACAGAAATAATATTTCACATGCACCCCTTCTTCCTTACTTGTAGAATATAGTTTTGCAAATTTTAATATTAATTTACTTTCTTCTTATAGCTTCTGAGCAAAACCCCAGGAAAACAAAAAATGTATTCTATGGATAAACATTAGCTTTCACAGTAAGTACTCAGAAATTTTACCCTTTGGTCAACAAATCTTTATCAGCTAATAAATTTGTATGATTGGTAGCTAGTTTCTCTCTGGACTAAGTGAAGGGAAAATCTCCCTTTCTATTCAGTTTCAGGTATCAGTTTCTTTTAAATGAAAAAAGATATTAAATATTGGATTTTTTTTTCTAAGCCAACATTTTGAAAATGAAATACTTAACTCTGGAATATGTTAGAATAATAATAAAATAAATAATATCAAATTTCAGTTTGAAATGCCTTTCTTAGGAAAAGAAACAACAACTTGAAAGCAAAATGCTAAACAAAGTTAAATAACTGGAAACGAAGGAAGACTTTTCATTTTTGATTTGGAAAAAAAAAAGTTTGCATTAGCAAACCGATTCCCACTCTCTTTCCCCAGTCGCTTTAAACCTCTCCATTATTCTGTTTCAGTTCTACTTGAAACAGTCCTCTCCTCCTCTTTACTTTTTCTGTTTGGACATCAGACTAAATCAGTGATCACTCAGCCAGCTTCCCTGGGGCATTCACTAGCTCTCCCCTCCAGTTCACACACGTCAGACCCAAATCCACCTTCCTGAAGCTCTGGACTTTTTTCCACAGCTTTGTCCACCTCACATTCCTCTCAATGCTCTCTCATACTTGCAATACTTCCTCTTCAGTTTTACACTTTTTGACCACAGGAGATGTGTGGGCATCGACTCACTAAAATATGACTGTGCTGGGACTAGCAGATAGACTACAGCGGGAAAAGAAAAATCTTTTTATTTTAAATTCCATTGCTCATCATCAAGTGTCCTTTCAGAAACCAGACAGAATGGCTGGAAATTCCTGCAATTTTTAAGTAGGAAATATTTAGTTCAGACAGTATCTTCAGAAACCTCACCTTCCAAAAAGGACATTTCCTTCCCAGCAGGGGACATAATCCTGAACTTCGCTCCACTGTACCTCTTCCCTGGCTTAGTTGTCAGCCAATAAGGTTTGCATTAAAAGATGTTTCTACACTGTACCAGTATCACTGAAGTGATTTAGCTTAATCTTGGCTCGTCAAGTAGCCCTTGTGGCATCATTCTGGCCCATTTAATTCAGAATAACCAGAAATTGAGGGGAAGATTTTCTAGGACCATTTTAACCTCCACTTAACTACACAGAAGTGACTTAAAATCTTTCTCTTCTGCACTTACCCTGAATGTTGCAAAAACAGAGGAGCTGGTCTAGTAGCTTTCATTTATGAATTTAAATCTCAATGAAAGGAAAAGAAACAGTCTTAGGAAAAAAAAGAGTCAATTTTTTTTAATATCGTATTCAAAAATAGTTGGTTTTAAGCCTTCTTTTTAGGCTATTTTCTCATTCAGCTGTGCCGAGCATTTAGTCCTAAGCTGATAGATGTGAGACTGCTTAGTTTGCCCACTATAATCTCATACTTTTTCTAGAAGACACTTTGTAACTTAGTTCACCAAATGATAAAACAAATTACTCTTTTGAAGCCCTGCTGTTAATTGTGGAATTATGAACTCACTACTTTGATATAAACTTTCAGGAGATTATATTGTATGTTCGGATGCTGGCAGGTGCAATACGCCCAGTCCTGTTTCTACACCTGCTAAAAATTAGAAAATAGAATACATTTTCTGTACCATTGAGAAAGTCTCTGGAGGAAGACCTGAATGAACAAGCGGAAAAATAGCAACAGTGCTTACAAGCTTGTAAACCCCTAATGAATGTATCTAACCAATCGTTCAAAATGCTAGCAGTTGATTGTAGAAAACATGTATCATTGACCTCCTTCTATCTCCTATTACTTTTTATTCTGATCCTCCTGCCATGTTTGCGTCAAATCCAGGAAATGGTTTCAAATGGCCGGATTGTCGCTTTGCTATTGCCGTTACAGCCCCGTGCTTGCAAAGCAAGAGAAATGGGAGGTTTGCAATTTCATTACGGGGCTTCCTTTGATTAGCTGTGGTAACTTGTGATGCCGAGCACTTGTCATACCAATCTAGGCACAAGTAATTGACGAGATTAGAGGACGCGTTCCTTGTCACAACAACATGCTGGCTAATTTTCACACTATATTGAAGGCTATTAAAATTCTGCCTCCCCCCACTTATGGCTGAATTTCCACATTATATGTGCTATAGCTTAGAGTAAAACAAATAGGTATCAGGATAAAAAGCAAGGACCCGAATACTATTTAATATTTGTTACCAAAAAAATGCTCCCTAAACAGAAAAAAAAATATTTAGAATAAATTAAAAAAAAAAACCCTAAACAAACATTCTCTTCTTAAGAGAAGAATCATATGAGTTAGTTGAGAATTTCAAACACTTATTTTAGAATAAAATAGCATGGCTTTACTGATTTAACTTTGTACTAGTTACTAATATGGACCCCATTTTCTAGCAGCAGCTTTTAAAAAATATTTAATAAAACTCTATCAAAAAGTTAAGCAGTGGAAAGAACCAGTTTTTTAATTTACCTTGCAAAAGCTCCATTAAATGTTTTTCCTACTTCAAAAATTTTTTGCTAAGTTGATGGGAAGGAATTAGTCACCTTTCTTTGTTGCGGTTGTATAGAAATGTCATTTACAGCTGGATGCCTTTCCATCAATGCATTAATAACTCCTGTTTGTGTATTTTTATAGTATATATTACCATTTTATAATGAAATGTTAAATATTTTACTTGTATTTGTATTTTACTTTGATTTGTACTGAGTACTAAGCATTTGCAGTATTTCTATTTACTAGAATATTTTATTAAAATGAATATTTAAAATCACCCATTGCTCAAAAAGAGTACTGCTATTTTTTATAATAATTGTCTTCCTTTCAGTACTGTGACCAACATTTAGTCTGTTGTGGTATAATATCATGGATAGTGTAGGACTTTACACCACCTTTTATTTTGTAAATTAAGGACAGGTTACAGACCACTTTTTCTGGAAGGCATCTCCATTCTGACTGTACCATCAATTAGTGAACTTCTCCCTTGCAGAATAACCACTTTGATAGTATCTTGTCAACAACTGCTTTTATTGCTTTCTTTTCTCCAGTACATTCTGCCACATCTATTCTTACCTGAATCCCTCGTATTCTACCTACGGCCCAGTAACACAACAGAAAAGAAAAAGAAGATATGGACGTCTCACTGGATCACTTCTTTTGACATGTGTGAATTTTTTAAAATCTGAAATTAGCTGTTAACTGGAATTATGCTGTTTTACTTCAAGCTACACCCAACATAGGACGCTTGCTTCTGTGCTCTCTCATAGCTAAAATATAGAGAGAGTGTGCCTCCCTGGCTCCTCTTACTGACAATGCGTAGCTACGATCGCCCCTCAGGCAGGCTTTCAGCACTTAGAAGCTTTAAAGGCTACAAACCATACAAACATATATCGCAAATGCCTCCCTTTGGTATTAATAATACTCAAGATTTACTTAGAATTTCCCCCCTCCGATTATTTAATGTACTTGTCATTATATATTTGTTTATTTTTTGAATTTCTCACAACTTGGGTAATAAAATAAAGTGTTGCCCTGGTATATTCTTTCTAGCACAACATTAAGATTTCATCAATAAAATATGTGATTAAGAACAACTGTTTTTTCTGGTCCAAAAAAAATTATGGGAATATTTTTGTTGATTCTGCCTTACACTTGCATTTTGTGTGAAATACACTCCTAATAATACTATCAACATACATTTGACCTAACATAGATTTTTTTAAACCTTGCATAAAATCAATTTCCACATTAAAAATGATGAAATTTATTTTAAGATTTTCATTAGACACTAGGTGCTTATATTTTGTACAAATTTGCCATTTCTTCTCACTGTCAGCATCTGCTGCCCATACTGGTATTTCCCACAGAGAAGACCAATTAATGTCCACTATCGTTTCAGTTACCATATTGTATGGCTACTTAATCATGTTCCAGCCCAGAGATTCTATGTAATTTCTCCTCACCCTTCCCTTCCATGGTAGTTAACTCTGATGAAATTCTCATTTGGTACTGAAAATTAAAGAGAGGACTTAAGAAATAGTAGCCTAAATCCATGTATACTTTCTTCTCCAGTACTCTCACTTATAGCATAGGTTCTTGTACAACACTCATCACTACATTATCTTATCCAATTCTGGGTCAAAGTGCTGCCAGGTTTTTATTTTATTTTATTTTAAAAGATTATAAATTTAGTTGACCAAATCCAACCACAAATTCATCAAAGTATTATTCCTGAAGGCAAAAGTCTATGTAATATTATAGATGTGTTTTTGAAGATGTGCTTGTATTTCATAGCATGAGCGGAGGGAATATTTTAAAATCAGGTGCCCCAAAATCAAGAGATACTGTTAATTCACATTTATGATTTAAAGGGAAATCCCATCAGCTGACTTCAAAAGTCAAAAGACTTTGCAGTAACAAAGGTGGGTGTTTGGGTAATTATGGTCCAGGTTACAGAGATTCTAGAGACTCATAGCAAAGTAAGGATACATGACATGCGCCATCTGAGTGCTATGAAAAAAATGCATTGGCTTCCTGTTGTTAAAACTGATAACAAGCCTTTCCTTTGATATTACTTGTAAAATATTTTCCAGGGAAGTTCCACAGGTAATATATTTTAACAATTCAATCATGGAAGCCACAAAGACATGTTTTTTGAAACGTCCATATCCAGATAAAACCTTTATATCTTTTTTTCTAGGCAAGTGGTCCTGTACACCGCTGTTAGAGGCTGTGCTTTGATCAGTTGCTGACCACGAGATACTAAACATTATTGTGGTTCCAGATTAATTAACCTGGAACCACTTCCCAACTCTTAGAAGCTGACAGGCAACTAAAATGACCAGTGCCATTTGTGTTAAAAACCTACTTTTTAGATGTAAGAGATTTATAATATTTTATCTATTAAGGAAAACTATAGGTCATATCCTAGAAACAAATTATTTCTCCATAAGCTAATTCATCCATCATATCCACTTTTTGAAAGATTCAGATTTGTAATTCATGAGTTTTGAAATTATACTTCAGTTATATTTTTCCCAGTGCTTGTACCTTAATTTGAAAGTGGCCTGGTGACAGATACTGAGAACCAAATTTCTCGGTCAGGAAACCCCTCAGTAGGATTAGGAAGAGAGATGGTGGTTTTGTACAGAAAGCTTGGGATCGTTGTATCTCAGAAGAACGGATTGGTCTCCTGTGCTGGCAGAGCTAAGGGATTCGCTGCATATCCTGACTTCCAAAAGTTCATTTTCATTATCACAAAAAATATTTTCATACTGAAGTTGGAATTTTTCTTACTTAACTTCCACTCAAGGAATGAAAAGAAATGAGCAATACATCTCAGCACCACTTAAGAAGGGATGAGCTGCTTCCTGTGATTGCTGCCTTTGTAATGGCTATAGAAGTTGTTCACACAACTAGATTAAAGCAGATATGTAACTAGTAGATATATGTAACATAGGACATGAAGTTTGAGATACCCCCCCTAAATAACTGGCCTGACATAATACAGCAAATCTGTGACAGAGCCAGAAACTGGACTCGCTGCTCCCTACCAACCACATTTTAACAGCACAACCTAGTATCGAAAAGGCAAAATTAAAATCTCTTAATTTTAAGACAAGTGGTGACTGCACATTGTGGAGGAAGTATAAAACCAAAGATGGTCATAGTTCATTATCACCTGAAACCTCTGTGATTAGAACTCATTAATATATTCCACGTATATTTATGGAGTTACTCTTAGTTATTTTTATAATCTACAACCTTCAAAAAACCCCACTAGGCTATGAATTTTTTTGAGGATAATGAATGAATGTTTTGCACTCAAACCTACAAGAATATATTACTAACTTGGGGCCAGTAGACTCATTTTACCAAATTCTACTGTTAATTTTCATGTAGGATCAGCTGAGCAATTTTTGGAGGTCTGCTCAGCAGAGGGTAGAATACAAAGCTCAGTTCTGCTGGCTCAGCAAGGAAGATGCTTATTGCCGCTTGTTTTAGGGATGTGGCAGCACCCTGCAGATCCTCCTAGGATGATGTCCCACAGGAATGTGCAAGATTTCAGAAGTCTGGGACTTTGACTCATTCAAAGCAATATTTATATGAAGTCTGGATTTGAAATGAAATTCTGTGAATGAAATAGCCCTATATTAAGAGCATGTATTATAGACAACCAAACAGAATATCAGACATCAGTATAAAGCAGTTCTTAAAGTTGCAAGTGACTTAAAAAACCTTGTTAACAAATAACCAAAAAAGAATATAAATTATTGTTGTTGGGTTTGGTTTTTTTTTTCTTTTCTACGTTTGCTTATTCTTTAAGTTTTGCTTCATGATCTAAGTATAAAAAAGTAAAATGAATGGATTAATAATGTGGCTCTCTGCACAATAATGTGTATATGAACAAATACATTATGTAATACTGCTGCACTAAAATCAATTTAACTTGCAAGTCCGTGGGAATACACAAAAAGTGATCTTGCCCATTTCCCAGAGATTTAGCAGGCAATGTGCTGCAGTAAGATGTCCTGTTATGCAAATTTTATTGTTTTACAAAATATCCTAGAAGATTTTTTTTGCAAGTAAGAAGTATTATGAACAACTCAAACTAAACTACATTTGTCAAATAAACAAACTACATTTGTCAAATAGAAAACCCCTACATTTTGTGATACACTATTCTTGCGTTGCATTTGCTTGCACATCCACTAATTCGCAAACTCAATGATTTGTGATTGCTCTTCCAGTTATTAGTGAGAAATAGTGAAGTTGAATGGCATAATTATTTACATCTCTGCCACTTCTCATGTCATACTTACTGCTTTAGACAGAGCTAAACTTTATGTTTCCTTATGGTTGGATTTATAGTAAGCTATCTACCTCCCGCATCAAAGGATGTATATATATAAAAATAAATATATAATTATTCGTCCCTCAGTATCTACTTGGAAAGTTGACGCAGTATTTCCCCCAAAATTTTTACAACTAGGCCATGAAAGTAATTATTAATTTCTCCCAATATAACAAAAAAGGTCTTGGAATGTAGGTCAAACCAAGGAGTTTAACGCTAATTTTTTTTCATTATTTAGGGGGGAAAAAACATGTTAATATTATTATTATTGTATTTTTTAGAGTGTACTTTTCTTTATGTTTTATTTAAAATGTTAATGGAGTGTATCTGCAATTCAGATAATTTAACTTTAAATCACTGAAATCACGGTTCTCCAGAATAATGCACTGTGAGCACTGTAATATACAGGCAAGTCCTCTTAAAGAACACGCATCAATTCTCTTCCCTTCTGAAGCACACTGCAAATGCCCTCTAACAGGGCACAGCAGCATTACATAAATCATCTTATATGAAAAATTAACATGACATCAAATATTTATAAATATTAATGTGTATGTTAATATAACCAAAGCTGTAACAAACAATCATAACCTTGCCAAGTTTCTTAGGACAGGCGCCGCTGATAATGATATCCATTATCTCTGGAGGAACGCGCAATTATGAAAGTATACACGGGATGCTATATTGTTATCTGCTTTTAAATTCATCCATTAAACACTCCACCTCACATTGGATGTTAACCCTCCTCTTAGCTCTTTGTCAGGTACTATTATTCTGTGTATTTACACATCCATGTGAATGAAAAACGAACAACTGTTAAATGTATACAAATTTCCCTACTTCAGTAACACGTGTATTTAATTTCATATCATACATTCCTTTGCTCTATGGCAATTATACCTTATAATGTCAGATATCTACCTAGCTACCTATCCGCCTATCTATCTATCTATCCCTCTATCCTGTACACAGCATAGCTCACATAGGAATTTGTGAACTCCTTTGGTTTATCTTTCACGCGTGCTGCATTTATGATATTATGATTAAAGCTGTGTCAGTATTTACAGTAGTAACTTTAACTTTTGTGGCTTAATAATTATTCTATAAAAATTAATTTCACACTTAAACATAAAATACAGTAGAATGCATTTAATTGTGATCAAATTTGATTGGTTGCTATGAATTTCAAGCACTTTTTGTTATCATCACTTATCTAACATCGTAGCGATGGGGAAGAAAATGTTGAGCCAACACCACAAAAGTAACCATGTTTCTCAGACAGACATGACTAAAGGTTTTACAACTGTGCTTGGCACATGTGCCAAAGAGATTATGTCCCAGGAAACTTCCTTAAAGGTTTAAGATGCACACCCAAGGCTAAGTGATGCTGATTACCATTTCCAATGAAGTCTTCACTCGAGCTGAACAATGAATTCTGCCTCTTTTGTAATACATAGATTCAAATACGTACGAAGACTTCTTCCCGTTACTTATTTTTCAAAAAAGATCATCATAAATACAGATTCAGCAAAAACAGTCATTGAAATACTGTACACTGTCAACATCCTTTATCATTCAAGACAAATAAAATAAAGGTTAGCAGCTTCACGTAATAACATTCTCTTCCTTATGATTATTACCAGTACTATTATTAGGTATGAACATAGTGAAGCCCATTTCAGAAGTTGTTTGAGAAAATAAGCTTTAAAAACCAGTCTTAGCAGCAAGAATATTACTATCTTTATTTCACTGAGGAGCCAACTAAAATGCAAAGTAGGTAAAAGACTCACCCAAACTGGAAACAAAAAAGAGTATAGCTCAGCCAGGTAGCACCTGGAAGAATGGGCTGAAGTGAAACCACCTTCCAGTGCTGCTCTGTCACCCAAACCCCACGTCCTTACAGTCCGGTTACTTTTAAAGGCGCAACTAAGAAACTCATGTAATTTGCTCATGATAGTTAAATATCAGTTTAATGATTCTGCTTAGTTTTAAAATTAATGATATTTTTAAATTCTGGAAATACTAGGATTTAGGTGATTCACCCAGAAGAGCTAGCAACTCGTAAGGCAGGAAGTGAAAGCTGCTTGCTTTTTTAAAACTATCTAGGTTTGGATGACTCGCTTAAGATGTGTTCTCAGTATTGCATTGATTACTCTTGATATTCCAAAAGTCTGAAGAACTTTTTTTGGGGGTGAGGGCAGGGGGGAAGCAAAATAAAACAAAAATGCACAGATTTTAAAGAACTCCTGGCCTGACTAATTTTGCCACTTCAAATAAGAACATAGACTGTTTTAATGCTTATATTCCATACCCTTTTTTATTTGATTGCCCACTGTAAAATAGGGAAACCAATACTTTCTATTACATGTGAAACAAAACAAAACCAAAAACTGAGCCTGAATTTAGAAAGCAAAAAATTTACAAAGGACACACCTTTTTCAGGGGATTTTCACCTTTAAATTTGTCTACCAAGTCCTAAATGACAGAGTATTAAAATCCTAAACCAATGCTGGGAGATTTAGATAAATTTCTCTCTCTCTGCCCCCCACTTCCCCCTTTATTTATATATTTTTTAAAGGAATGGAGGAAGGACTTGTAATACAAGTTTCAGGATTTAAAGAATTTGATTCAGTTACAGATGATATCCCATAACCTGGACAATTTAGGATTCCCCTCCCCCCCGCCCCCCGAGTTTTTATTGATAAATGGGATTGCTATCACTTTTGCCAATCTAAAAGCTCACTTACTTCATGTTTATAGAGATACTTTGTAATTCATCCCATTTCAAGTCTTTAGTAACCACTGAAGTTGATTGTATGTGTAATGACTCTCCATAAAGAAATGGAGAGTCAAAACTCTTTGGTGATATGCTTAGAATAACGTCTAATCCCCCCAGTTAAACAGGAGAGCATGGATTTAATAGCTCCCACGTGTTTCTGTAGCTTTGTGAAAGGGCTATAATCTAGTTGAAGTGATTTGGTATTTGCTCCGTATCATTATACAATAAGAAAAATTCCATTATATTCTTTCTTTTAATCAAGCCTCTTTTAATGTCACAGTCCTCCATATTAATTTCCAAGTGAAGAAATACCATATTACTGTACTCTAGATACATGTTCATTAATGCAGACATCTAACTTTTTACATACAGAAACCCTACTCATACCCCAATAAGTGTTTTGGTCTTATATATTCTTGTATTAGTACTAATCATGTGGAAATATAAATGCTTTCACTAATTTTACCAATAAACTTAAAAGTTCTTACATAAAAAGACTGATCGGAAAAGTATCTATTTAAAGAACAGAGGTTACATTAAAAATGGCAAATTTACTTTTTAAAAAGTTTTCATCCCTTTTTTACTGATGCAAAGATGACTTTTAAATTTCTGATTAACGTACAACTCTCTCTGGGCAAAACTGCGATATTTTAAAAGTATATCCCGTACATCACTCGTACATTTTTTTAAAAGAAAAGCTACAAAAGTGACAGTTAAAGATACACATATTTTCTGATTCCGCTGCAATGTCTTTTCCTTGTAGAATTGAAAAGACTGAAGCAATTTTTAGGCAAGTACACACCATGACAAAAATACTGGAAGTTCCTACTGAACTAAAAAGGCCCCTATTAGACTTCAGAGATCCTTCAGAAAATGCCACTGAAAGTATAGGCTTAAAAAAGAGAATAATTCTGGAAGTACATACCCTTTTCAAATGTGGCCACTGTGGTACCTGCATGATTTAATTTAGGTATGACAAGAAAACAAATTATTTGAGGCATGAGGAGAAATACGGATTTTACTTAAATGAGTGGAGAAACAGCTGGTCTTGTGCCATGGTGGACTGTATTAAAAAAACAGCTGAAACTGGGTTCGGGAATGAATAAAGGATCTAAGGCTGATGGAAACTAAGCATGTTACCAAGGTGACATACTTCATCCTGGTGGGACAGCTGTACTGTTATTGAAACATCCTAATTCAAATAGCCTATGATGCGCTATTGCTCAAAAGACAACTTGCTTTCTCCACTTGAAAGACACTAAATTGCTGTAATTGCTAACAGAAACAATGCAAGGAGCAGAAAAGGATGTGTGTTTTGCAGAATAAGGAATTAGGATAGGGACGAGAAAAAAAAGTTGTAAAACCTAATAACATTTTTGATGTTTTGCTCTTAATGAAGATTACAAACTAGTCAGCTAACATTGTACTTCTATATAATTACATTGCTAATTGTAAAATAATGCTTATGAAGTTCTTAATGCCAAGGAATCGGCTTCAAGAGGGAGAGTGTTTTCAGAGTGGCACGAAGGTGTTAGTAATATGGATTAGCCAAAGAAAGCGAGATCAGCAGTCGTTGTCTGGAAGGCAGAGGCTTTCTTCAAGCGGAGTTGGGAGGCTGGACATAGGCAGTGGGAGATTTCTGTTCCAAATAAGAGAGCCAAGGGCTCTATTGCAGCTGATTAACACGTATGACAGCAATCACCACTCGCTTGTTTATAATTGTATTTTTAAATTTTAGCTGTTGCATTCCATTAGCACAAGAACGTTATTAAGCATAAATATATGGTGAAGTAGGGGCTCTAGCTTTGTATACCCAAGGAAATAACAATCAGACAAATGATATGAGATCAGAATTCATGCATGTTCCTTCCTTGACTATTTCCAGTTTCCCTCCTTTTATCTCTTTGTCAGTATTTACTTAAAATGTTGCAGGCCTCAAACTTACTAAGGTAATATCTAATACTATCACTCAGTACATGATGATGTTTGGGGTAAGTATACATTACAAGGCATTTTGTGAACGATGACCTTTCTCAAGGCATCCAGAATGGATCTTTGCACTCACGCTCCTGCCATATGACTTACAAAATACTATCTAGAGGTGATCAACCGATTTGCTGATTATTTTTTTGTTGGTCATAAAAGTGAGAAGATTGCAGATAGAAGGAACAGTCCAGAGAGAAATATTGAGAAGTTCTTTTGATGTAGTGTTTCTGAAGTCAACATGGTTTTACTTTGAAATGCCTTAAAATTAACAAAGTGAGTTTTTTTGTGTTTTGAGCTATATATTTACCTCTAGAGCATGCCTGAGTTTTTTGGCAGATTGAAATGGAATGAAAAGGGATACAGAATACACAAATTTATCCGAGTCTCACTTTATCAGTGTTAATGATATTTCACTTCTTTCCTTTAGATCTGAATTTGTCTTTTGTAATTTAGATCCGTTTTAGCTCTTTAAAGATATAAAATATATATATATTTTTTCAGTTGAAAAATATTTAACACAGCTCTTGCTGACTCAACCCAGGGAAGGGCATTGCCCTTCCTCCTATAGTAAGGATGGTGCTTCAGGAACAGTCAAGTATCCTGG
Source organism: Pygoscelis adeliae (assembly GCF_000699105.1). Lineage (NCBI taxonomy): Eukaryota > Metazoa > Chordata > Aves > Sphenisciformes > Spheniscidae > Pygoscelis > Pygoscelis adeliae. The sequence goes on from NW_008825428.1 coordinate 2,809,518, forward strand.
TGAGACAATGAGTTTCCAAACAGCAGTCTGCATCAGCCAGCCAAAGCAGCTAGCTAGAGTCCAGATACTAAAGTAAACAAAAATATTGGCAAAAAAAAGGAGAGGAAGCTAGATTGGATCTAAAAAGCAGCATTAATAATGCATAAGAGGGAAAATACACACAGGGAAATTTCTTCAGAGCCCAGCTATATTGCCTAGTGACGGATTCATAGTTATAAATATGGCAGGATTTCCCCCCTGCCCCAGAAGGTCATAGTTTAAGTTTTCGTTGCAATCTGGAGTAGGACTATGTCCATATTTCCCCACAACAACCAAGAATATTAATGCTGGGGACAGGGAGGGGTTGTGGCAGTTGAAAAAACAAAGACAAGTTCAGCTGTTGTGGGGGAAAAAAAAAAAAGTCTCAGACTAGGACTGGGATGAAACTGGAAATGCAATTCCTGGAAGGCTTGGGAATCTTCTGGAGTGCAGGATTTTCAAAGACTATTTAACCATAAACCAATACTGTTTAAGTTACTATGCTGAACAAAGACACAGGTACCTCTCTCAGGCTGCACAAATGCAATGTTGTTGATGGCTGCACGCAAAAAGCACATACTCAGAAGAGCATAACTAGAAATGTATGTGTTTAAAATTGCTAGAGTATCTGTATACATGACAGTTTTGGGAAAGAAGTGAGACTAGCCCTCTAAATCCTGGTTCAGGGGATCATGCTTAGCCCTGCTCTTATGCTCACTATACTCTGCCTTCAGCTTTGCACAAAGATTACTTAAACATCACTTAAAAATTAGTACTCGCCTCTTTTACAGCCTTCTTTTACATCAGTGAATTACCTTGTGAGTTACAAGTACAAATTGTGATTTGAAGTATTAATATACTGTAAGTACAGTCATTTCTACTGCTATACACACACTAAAATGCAAGCATGCTTTTGTCACTTTTCTGAGACACTCATAATTATTCACAACTCCTCTGTCTGGCCATGCAGTATCCAGACAGAAGCTTTATAAAATGGTAGATGTGGAAGCTACATTTAAAGCTTCATTTGTGCAATCTTAGAACGGAATCCAGCCAATAATACTTTATATGCTTTTTTTTTTTTTAGCCATAGACTGAAAAAAAGAAGTTCTGAAAGTTTTGCAGCTCTCAAAGCTCATGAAAACAGTGTTCTCAGCAGACCTGTAATGCATCCAGAGTTTAGTGGTTTTGGTGTTTTTAATCTCCAAGCAATTTCTCAGGGTCTAGAAGTATAAACTTGATCAGGAGATGAGTAATTCTTTAGACGCTGAAATCTGTTGGGACTATTTTGAGCCTTAACAATTGAAAACAATTCTTCTGGTGGTTGTCCAGAAACAAGTTGGATCCTGAGTCAGTATTGCCTTTATGAATAGCACAGCATATTAAAAGTACTCATTTTTAATACAAAGCAATAAACTGCATCTTTTCCCTAATGACCCTGACAACTAATTTTCTACAGATTTACACTTGAGATCCCTGGGTGAAACCCTTTTGTAATCAGTATACCAATATACAAACAGGAACGCTCAAGACTCCTTTCCCTAAAGCTCAGCAGCTCGAAACACTGAAGTTGGACATGAAGCACCCATAATATTTCCCTATGGTTACATCAGATTTAACATTGCTGCATAGGTCAACTCAGAGCATCAGAATGACCAAATACAAGCTTATCGTACCAAAGGTCACGCAAAACTGTCCCTGCATTGAGAGATATTTTGTCCTCCTTGTTTATTAATGCTGATCTATCTATACTAATGGATTTAGCTTGTAGGGGGCTGGGGAAAGAATGAGAGTCACTATATCTCAGCTTCCACTCTTCATTAATATTAATATCATCTTCAGCTCTAGCATACTGGTACGGTACATGCTAAGAACTTACAGGACAAAGAGCTCCAGTGCTTAACAGGCACGTGTATTCACTTTGAGAATCAAATACACTCTCTAATATGTTATTATTCTGAATTATTAACTGTGGCCTTATATGATAACAAAGAACTTTGTTTCGGTAACATCTCTTCAGACTTCATGGTCTGAAAGTGACAACGTAAGGTTGGATGTTTACTACACGAAAAATAAGTTTAATTTAGAAACCACTGGTATATTTAAAACAAAAAGAAAATATGTTTAGATATCAGCAATGCAGTCCATATGCTTAAAAATCTTCCAGCTTGTTGACTATGAGTTTAGTTACATAAATGCTGCAGAATCAATCCCGAGTTCCACAAGGAATCCCATTAAAAGCAGTAGAAGTATATACATCTGTCAGTAAAATCTGTGCAGATAAGCATCTCAGACTGAATTCTTACTTTTGTAAATCATGGCTATCTTTGCATATGCAATGCTCTGCATTCCTGTCACTACAGCTAGGTAATTGAATTTACTAGCCAAACCCCTTGAACGTTCTCACAGAAATTCACAAAGCA
>NW_008825428.1:2811975-2823576 GCF_000699105.1 Pygoscelis adeliae
CCAGTGTAAATCCACATAAATTATGTGTTTAAATGTTAGATGTACTTTTGGAAAAAAACCCCAACAACCCATCCCCCCAAAAAACCAATCCCAAAATACTTTTCCATAAATGTCTATTAATAAATAAAAAAAATAGCGATACTCAGGGATCTCATACACCCGAGTAACTCTACACTAATAGAGAAGAAACTCCAAAAGCTACCTCTCAATCCCAGTAACTGCATATAGGCAATTTTGGAGGAGAAGAGCTCTCCAGGGATGAGAAAAGTGCTGGAGGAAAAAAAAAAGAGAAAAGTATGAAATTATATTAATTTAAAAAGAAAAAAAAAAAGAGAAGCCATTTGCTGAGATACACTGATAATACACATAACTATTTCCACTGATTGTGGAAATAACATGATACCTGGATGGAAACCCACCAAAAGCAACCTGACATTGCATGCAACATGCATTCTATTAAAAGAGAACAGTAATATAACATGTAAAAAGGAAATTGTCATATCAAACTCATTGCACTCCTCAACATTATAGCAGTGATCCTGGATAGTCTTTCTCTAAAAAGAAAAGTTCCATTGCTGAGAAAAATTAAGACAAGATTGAATGTTTAATTTTGGATAACAAAAAGGTGCCCCAAAGGCAGTTAGAAAATTAATAAACAGAATTCATAGTTGGCTATAACTTGATTTTCATAAATAATGGTGAAATAGTTTTCCTCTGTTAGAATATAGTAATTTAAAAAAAATTTCATCTCTGTTTACTTCATTCTAGTTATGCTAAAATTTTCTATTTACCTACTAATAATTTGGGCCTATCTCTAGTTTGTTGTGTAATTTTCTTATTTTAATTCCATCCTTTATCTGAACACACATAGATGTTGCATATTTACATTGCTACTTGTTCCACTGTTGCTTGTTGACAACAAGTATTCATATTTAACTCATGTTGAATATGTTCAATATTCAATATTCTTATATCAGAAAGCCTAAGTTAATGATAATGTCTAGAAACTTTGGTAAAATTTTAATGAGTAATTTAATAGAAATTCCTATTGCAAAACAGATAAAAAAGAGAAAACTGAAAATGTGAAAAGAGGAACAGCTTTTAATACCACATACAACAATGCAATATATGTGTAGAAAATAAACACTTCATATGAATTAGCATTTCAATGTTTTGTAAACTAAAGTAATATATGCTTTTCATTATTTTAGTAAAATTAAAGAATGGGTTTACGGCAGTATCTTTAAAATTTCATATTGTTCAAGCTTGTTTAGGCATGGCAAATCATTTCAGCATGACGAATGCCTATGCAGCAATCAGAGATACTTATAGGTACTGCAATACTTAAATTCAAAGCTAAGAGAAACAGATACTCTCATTTTTATGTAAGCCATTATTAGAATTTACTTCTAAGAAACCTGACATACTATATGCTATTGCTTTAATATAAGCTATATATTAGAAAATATTTTTTTCTGTATTATGTGGGATTTACAGGAGCAAAAGCAATCACATAATATGGTGAAAGCACAAAGATTTACAGCATATATGCCAGTGAGGGTGAAGTGAAAGGTATTTTGACCTATACTTGGACAATCTAAAGGAAAAAGTAGTAAGCTAAAATATCTACAAACATCTTTTGCAAAATGTTTTTAAAAGCAGTAACTATTTTTACTTGACAGCCACGTAAGGAATTTTGAGTTTTAGAGCTTGTTCCTTCATTGCATTAGTCCAGCTTTACATCAGGATAACCACATTGATTTCACTGGAATTTTCACCAGCGCTGAACTTAGCAGAGAGGTGGATAAGGACTGTAAGATACGTGGCATTCATCACCAGGGGCGAGCAGCTTACAGCTGAAGTGAAAGGAATTTGATTACCTGTTACAGATGCTGGAATTTCAGAAAGCACTTCAGAGCCGTAACATATAATTCTTTCCTCCTTCTCATTCATTAAAAACAACCCCTTGCATTCAGACTGAAAGAAAAAAACCCTCCAAAACGACCATTCTCTGGAATAATTCTTCATGCTTTTATAGTACACTAGCGATTTGAAAGTTACTCTAGGTTTGGTCATCTTAGACTGTAATGGGCTTTCTAAGCTGGTCTGTGCTCCCAGAGACTTTTATCTTCCATTCGCTTTTGATTGAGAAATTGATGGGATTTTATCTGTCTAAAGAGGGAAAACATATACAAATGTCTCAATTTTAAATGAAGGTGTTTCTGCATTTAGAAGCAGCAAACCTATGCTTATTTTCATAGGCTTCCCTGAAGCTGGTTTCAAGCTGCCCGCAAATGCCGAAGTATGCTATTTATAGTGCAGGGTGTTTATTTTTCATTTGTTTGTCTGTTTGGTGGTGGGGGGGTGTGTATGAACACCAGCATCAAAACCAGCAGTTCTTTGCTACACAGAAAAATTATTATTATTTATTTCAAATACATATATTACCTTTGATACAGTTTAAAACAGAGAAACTTAAATGGAGAAATATTGAAGTATCAAATATTTTTTGGGAAAAAAAGGATAATGCTTTTTGTTTCTTTGTCAGTAAGTCTTAATGTTAAACTAATCATCAGGGAGGAAACTTAAGAATGATTGCTATCAATTTTAGAAGTTCTCCTTTTACAGAAGCCAAACTGACATAATTTCTTGACTCTAATCTTGATGTCAGTAATAAACAATTAATGATGTCCTTTCTTTTTAGAAGACAAGCACTTAGAAGTATTAAATAGGAGTGGACAGGTCCTCACATTTCATAAAATAATTATTTTTCTGAAGGTGGGGAAAAAAATTCATTTGTATGTTTGCTTTTCTCTTTTAGCAAGCAATTAGAAACAAATGTGTGACACCGTATTTCTCTCTGAAAAGCAACTATTTTTCTAAGTAACGGTTGGGGAGAAGAATGCATTCTCAAGATGAAATAAAAGATGAAACTTCCTATGGGATACATCCAATTTTGAAAGTTGATGGAATGCCATCTTGGTATTTTATTACAGTCATACCATCGGTTTTTTTTTTCCCCTAGAGCTGAAAACTGTCTCTTTCTTCTGCCGTCATCAATAACTTTCCTTACGCATTTGTGTGTTAGGTGACAGAGATGACTCCTCTGTGGTGATGACACTGACTTTTCCCAGGAAAAGGTGGTTCAGATGGTGGTTCTGTCCTCTGTGGTTAGCCAAAGGATTGAGCGGTATCCTATGTGATTTTCTTCATTTCAAGGAAGCAAAGCCAGCAAATGCATAAACCTAAAAACTCTGCACAAATTTCTGCTGTTCACTATCCAGAAGTTCTTCTCTTGAAACAGTCCCATGTACTGCTAGAAGTGAGAATGATACTGCATGTACATGATGTTACTGAATCAAATTTCTCATAGCTACTCAAAGATCTGCCTATTGTTTTCAAACACAAATTACTATGCCATAAGCTGAAACCACAAAAAGTTTCTTTAACCATTGTATTTTCAATAAACCTTGAATCTGTAGGAGGGATTGTAGGAAATTTGCCAGTTATACTAGTGAAGTATTTTTATCCCTTTATTTTAAATTCAAAGAAAAATAATTGAAAGATTATTCCAGTAAGATAACATAGAAACTCAGAAAACATGATCTTAAATATTATATCTTACTATAAAATCTAGGCATGTAAAAGGATCTTCGTGAAGTACCGTAATGGTACATTAACCAGTAATACACCTTCTGCAATTTTAAGGGATATCAGCATACCTGAAATACATGTCTATGGACATATACATATTGCATGCTACTTTATCCTCTTCTAGCCTTTCCCCCCAAAAAATTCTGTAAGGGAGGAGAAACGGATACATTTTATCCATGTATTCTAGTTGGGACAATACTGATTTTTTTAAGTTACAAATATGAAGGATATAAACAGGCGCCAATGCAAAACTCTTCTCATCATTGAGTATAACTATTCAGAATATTGCACATTAGTAAATAATTCATCCTTTGATCTTGTTCATTGGCTTTTTATCTGACTCATGCTAAACCTGTCAACTGCTATGAGTCTAAGAAAATACCATCATATGCATTCACTAGTATAACAGGACAGACTGAAATGAGTAGTTTTAGATAATTTAATTAGGTTGTAGGTTTGTTAATGTAATTCAGTAAGTATGTGAACTTTTAACTTGTGTTAACTCAATTTCCTCATGCTTTCATTTACCATTTGTTGGGGACATTACAGTGATTAGCCAAAGCCCTTCCAGCTCTTAATGTTCTCAATAAATTCTGGTTTAAACTGACTGTCACCTTCTTGCTATAATAAAGTAGGCATTTGACATCTCAGAAGGAACCAGACTACTGTCTATTACATTTTCTTGAAGAAAATTTTTCTAGTTCCACAAAATCAACAGAAGTATTAAAGATTGCAATGAATAGCCACAGCAGGTAGGGGAGCTGGACAAGTACATGCTCAGACAGTTTCACAATTCTGATTCTTTTGGGAATTAAAACAATGCTGCGTGCCTTTTGTCTGACAAGCTAAATAACACTATATTCATATTCAATTGTTACCAAGTTATTAGCAGTGTCTGAACTCCCTGAGAAAACCCAAAATATTCAGCTTGCCGGCAATATATATCCACTGTGCTGAGATACAAATGCAACAGCAGTGTTCTTTTCCTGTTAGGTTCAAGGATTAGTGTGGGCCAAGTGCCTCGAAAGCCAATCTGCTAAACTGCAAAATGGCACACTAAAAATTCTGCAAATTTATGTATAAAAATTCTCTGAAGGCTTTTCTATCTTTTTTTTTCCAGATTCAAGCAATTCTAAGATATATTCATAACTTATTTGGTTAAGTAAAGATCAGGAATGATATACGAGATAGAAAAACAGGAGATTCATAGCCCTAAGTCTCTCAGTTCCTTACAAAACTATATATTCACATCACAGACATGTATCTCGCAAATATCTGTAGTTTGCAATCATGGCCTACGCAGTGCTCAAAATGTGTAGGCAAATAATAGTGTGCTAGACTAGCATTTTTTGGAGAACAAATTCTGCCTTCGTATGAACTCTGCATACTGGATTTTTTTTCTCCACTATGGCATTCTTTTTCTTTCTATTTTGGCTTCCTCTCTCTAGACTTCCTTGAGCTCCAGCACATCATGATCAGATTTCCCCCCACATTTCGTCACTTGTGGCCCTCTTAACTCATCTCTGATTTATTTTCCAAGACAACATGTTTTGAAAAGTGACAGTCTCCTGTCCATCCTTCCTGGTAACTAGATCTGCTTGGTAATGCCAACTTAAAACTTCCTAAGTCTCTCGCTCTGGGTTTTCCATGGATTCAGATGAAAAACATAAAGCTCTCCTGCAACAAATCCTTCCTCTACACTTTATATTGCCTTATTTATTTAGACATTAATCAAGAGTCATGAAAATAGGAGCCTCCAGTTAAATGTCTATATTTGTGCTCAGGTTCTTAGGACCCTAGTGTTCTAAAATACTGGTCTCAGTGGAAAATCTTGAGTGTTAAGTGCTTTTCAAATATCAACTCTACTATAAAGGGTTTGAAAATGGATTTAGATCCTATACTCAGGTTGCTATTTTATTTTTAATTTTACCCTGTCCTAGTTTTTCCTCTTAATATTTTTTTCTTGAAACAGTACTTTGACTTTGGCAATTTCTGAATCATCCTTATACCATTATCCATTCCCCATTAAAAAAAAAAAAAATTCCTGCCCTCCCACAAAAAATGTTTTTATATTCAGTATTTTTATAGTTCCAGGTTTATTTGTTTTTATGTGAGCCATTTTTCTTTCACACCAGTACAAAAGGAGCTGCCTTCTGACATCTATCTTCTTTCATTCTTAGCTTCATCAATAATAAGACTCGTAATATTCTGTATGAATAAAATGAAACAAAAAGAAATGGTCTCGTATTGTGTATTTTTTTCCTTTTTCTATAGTTCATTGCATCATACAGCTCTAAACCAAAACCAGTTTTTATCCAAAGATTTTGATATTAAGTAGCTGAAATCTCACAGAACAATTATACAAAGAAGGAAAACACTGTTTTACGTTAGACTTGTAAAATAAATTCACAACATTGACTTAATTTGCACATATATTTTCATAATAGTAGACTTTTCTTTGGGAACATACAAGTCTTCTAACTATCTGCCTGCTGTATTATTGTAACAGAGCAAAGGAGAGTTAGACTCTCTAAATGCTTCAGAATGTTGTATTTGTGTATTGAAGTATTTAGCACAAGAAGGAAGGAAGTAGATAAAGGAGATTTACCTGCAAATGCAAAGAAGGAATTGCGTTAGTGTAAGCTGGCTGCCTAGCTGGGATTTTTTATTTGTATTGGAACTTTCATTTTGACAGAATTCTCACGCTCAGAGCATATATATATATATAAATACAACTTTTTTTTTTTTTTACATTAGGTCACATTTTGGATGTGTTAAAGTTTGACAGTGTCCCTTAAGGTTCCTTATTGACCTTATTAATTTACTTATTTTATTTAAATCCTCCAGGATTAGGCAGAGAGCAGAATTTTTACTTGCTATATATTTTTAAGGGAACTCAGGAAAATCACTTTTAAAATTGCTTGGAAACAGGAAAAATGCATCACATTTAAAATTGTTAATTGCATTAATGCAATTAAGCTACTGCTTATTCTGCTTTTCCATTTTCCATCATGGTCAGTCCTGTCATTTCTATTGTAGACAGAAATAAATTGGCCTATCAATAAATCCTATAATCCAGAATATGCACTGCAAATATGCACCCAATAGAAGAGGGCTCAGAGTTGTTTTTTGGCCATTTGTATGTCATTTGTTTACCCAGGTGGTCCATTTTATCTCCAACTCCGAGTGTAATTTTCCATAACCTGCTATACTTTTAAAGAATGAAAATTATCTTTCCTGTAAACCAAGAAAGCAATAAAGTATGTAACGTTTGTAAAATGATTCAGAAGAAGTTAGTTCCCTAGAGGTATATCTCCCACAATTTCCCAACAATCAATGACAAGAGGATAATAGGAAAGGGATGGGAGGCTTTCTGTTCCTGGTGACCCCAAAGTCTGGGGTCTGCCCAAGGAGACCTTAATAATTGCAGGGATTCAGACTGATTTCCAAGGGCAGAGTTCTGATGCAAAGACACCAGCACTGATTGTTGTGGAGGACACAGGACTTACTGTACAATGGGAACTAGGTATGAAGCTTTGGGAAAAAACAACAACCAGCAAACAAAAAACCCTACATAACCTGTAAGTGAAAATGTCATACTTCAGCTTGGATGACATGAAATCCATGAGTACAATGTTTATTAAAGAGGAAAGTGCTATTCCTGCACAAGTGAAAGACTAAATTATTTAATCTTATCAAGTTTTGCCCCAATAATGACTCAGCAGCTTTCCTGGTTATATGCAAGCAGAAATAAACAGAGTTATTAGAAACAGTAGAGAAAATTAGAACCATGCATGAGATGAAGGACATGCTTGAAATACTGCTGCATACAAATCTGACCCATCTTTCACTGTGAAAATATTGTTAATAGAGTGTACCTGGCAAGTCTACAGCTATTCCTGTATCAAGCCAAATGGTAACAGCACTGAACAGCACTATCACTGAGCTTGTGAACAGTGCTGTCAAAGAACTGCCCTTCTCTTTATAACTTCCAGTGGGGTTTGAATGTGTGTTTTTTATATATATAAGATAGAGTATATCCCTTCTCAGATATTTTGAGGCAAATCTTGATGATAAATCTACCAGAAGGAAATTACGTAAATGTAACGCACATTACTTAAAAGTAGAGTGCAATATACTGTTTAACAATGCCAATCTGTCTGTGAACAAGGAGGGAGAAAATCTTTCCTCAGATTATAAGGAAACCAAGCTTCTTTCAAGAATTCAAGTAATTTTGTTATGTCTGCACAATACCTACGACATGGGAAGGGAACTATGATCTATCAGGGTGGTTTCAAGACAGCTCCATCTTGTCTTTCAAAAAATGATGGACTTACTATTACAATCCTCTAACATATTTGTATATGTATCTGGCTTGTGCTTTGCTTCCTCTTACCCTCCTGACATTTCAAGAGTTCTCTGGCAGATCTTAGAAATGCTCTCCGCTAAAAATAACTGCTGACATTTGCAAGTGGCATGCACTAATCACATTCAGAATAGGATTTTTACATACAATTATTTGTGCTTTATATTTTTGGTAAACCTTGGCTCTGGTTGTTAAAAAAAAATAACGGTGTCAGATACATTCCATAGCTGCATTAAAACAAACAAGTTCAGCTATTATAATTGAAATATTTTGACCCCATAATATATTATGTGGGGTTTTGGGTTGCCATTTGTTTTGGTTTGGTTTTTTTTTGTTAAATAATCGCTTGCCTATCCATTTTTCAGCAAGGGAAAGCAATGGCAGTCTGCCTCATTACGTGAACAACTCAATTTCTAAAGGAGAGAGTCATGCACGCTGAGTAACACAAACCTGGCTCCTCCTGAAAGATAGCCTCACCTCTCCGTCAAAGGGGAATAACGGCTTATAAATTTGCTTACTACATTAACCACTTAATTTTCACCCTAGGGCTTCAGAAGCCCCTCACTTCTACTTGCTTCATCTACTCGGACTATGATGCTGCCGTAGGAGATCTGTCCATAGCTGTTTGTGGCTCTAACGAATTGCCGCACCCAGGAACTGGGAAGGGTGTTTTCCTGTTAAACCCAAATTGGTTTCAGTTTGGCTTGGTTTGGATCTTTTTGTCTTACAATGTCATGGAAGAAACTTTTTTTTTTTTTTTTAAATGGCTTTTAGAGTATATGGCTGCTAATAAGTCACTAGGAGGCTGAGGCCCGTGCTCACTATGAATAAAATTCCAGTTGGTTTGCTCCCAGAAGTGGGAATTTTCATGCACTCTCCGGGTGGACCCTGGCCCTTCAAATCAGAGATGTGAAGTATTTCCTAGCCATAGCGCCTATTTTATACCTTATTTACCTGCCATGGAGGACAAAAAGGGAGCGTTCAAATCGCTAACAGGTTGACTGAAGACACTATGCATTTGCTGTGGGATTTTATGGTGGGAGTCCTGTAACTCCCCACACAGACCCCACTTAATGTTTGGTACATTAAGTTAATAAACTTCTGAACTGCTGTTCAAATCCATCTCTGTTTTCATCTCAGTCTTCTGTATATCTTAATCAATATTTCAGTCACAAATATTCTAAACAAGATTCACGAATATTGTATGTAAAAACTTAAACACTGAAATTAAAAAATCATGAAGATGTTTCTATAAATGTCTGAACAAACCTGCATATCATTTGTAAAAGAAAAGCTACATATTTTTTCCTTGAGAAGACCTTTTAATTCTCCTTTAATCACATGATGCAACTCAGAAACCTGAGGTCATATAACGGCACCAATACTAACGTGAACAGGGAAGACATCCAGTGTCATGCGACAGGAAAATTCCTACTCCAGGTAATACAAGGAGGCCACAAGCTGTCAGACTCTGGTGGGGTACATTTGGTCAATGATACAATGACTAGTCTGTTTAAGTAATAACTGATTACCTCTCTTAGCCCAGAGGGAGAGGCGGTGTACGTAAACTACAGGTTACTTATGAGAAAGCTACAAATACTTTACCCCTTTTCCCCCAGCCCATTATACTGGTTCTCACATGGCTCCACCACTGCTGTGGCATCTGACTGTCTAATATTCTACTGAAATCATACAATTTTCAGTACATATTCAGAAGACCTGAAAATTGATTTATAATAATGATAAAGGTGTTTTCTTCCTCTTTTTTTTTTTTCTTAATCAGATCACTGTAGAACACGAAAAAGGAATGCCTACATTTGTTGCATTCTTCTGATAAACATTTTCTCTTTACCACATTAAACAAAAAAGAAACCTTAAAAAGAAATCTTAGTCTTAAGTTAGACTTCTGAATCATAATATCTTATACACTGCAGAACACATATCAATTATCAGCTGAGGTTCTGAAAAGTGAATGAATTAGCACATTCTCAAATGGAGATATTTTCCCAGGTGATTCATACAGCTTACCTAGCTTCCTCTTTGTAAATTTAGGATACAGACCTTCCTTCCAAGCTATGCTCCTTTAAAAGAAAAGATATGGGCTGCTCAATCATGTAAATAAGATGTCTCATTGCTGTCTGTTATTTGAAAGTGTTAAGAACTACCATTAAAGAAGAAATCTGTCACGAAGAGTTAAGCTGGAGGTGAAAATTTTTATGTAGTCTGGAACATGAGACACCATTTCATTTTTATATCAGATACTGTCTGTTCTGTACCAACGAAGTTTCATATAGACGTAGCTAAAATGCAAAGCAATTTCAGTTGAGTTCAAACTGGAAGAATCTTCTTGATGGAGCTTATCTCAAAATCATTTGAAGTCCAAAGTGTCTATGCAAAACCATTAATCTCAGAATGTGTCTAAACACTATCCTGGAGACAGGCTGCAATTTACAGTTCTCCGTGACAGGCAAATCACTGGCAGAGCCCTGTCATTTAACCCCAATAATTTCTTTGGTAGGGATGGAAAGAAAGGTTTTCATACTGCCCTGTCATAGAAGGGCTACGGAATATGTCAACACTGTATAACTTTACATAAAAATTAAAGCAATGTGCAGGTATTTCAGTCATGAAAAAAGATCAGCAAGGTGGGCTTTCAGATCAGTGTCGTTGACAAAAACTTGCTACATGAAGTATAAAGAGAGCTTTTGCATTTTTAGGGGAAAATACGTTTTTCTTGTGCATCAGGTTTTTGCTTTACATACTTTAAATGTAAGACAGAGCTCTCTAGTTTTACATAAGCCCACAGTATGATTTCAATCTCCAGTTACCTAATGGTGCATGTTTGCTAGAAGTAGAGGACACCAGAGCAACGGTCATACTTATCTGCCCAATACAGACAAATCTTGTCAAAATTCTGAAGGGCCCAGCTAGCTAAAATTTGGATTATGCTTATTTAAAGAGGACATTCTCATTGGATTTACAGTTTAAGTGCCTCAGTGTTTAATGTGTTTCACCATCACAAATCAAACTCTATGCAACCTAGAGCCCATCTTAAAATTTACAGGTATTTGCAACACGTTTTCTATACAGTTTTTTCAATTGCCTTCATGCACATCTATTTAGAAACTGTTTAGTAAAATACAATAAGCCAAGCTGATATTTGTTTAACTTTTTTGCACGTGGTACATTACATTTTCATTTGAAAAATTTGTTTCAGGGTACATAACTGAGAAGTCATATTCCACACCTGCTATCATTGCAACCTTTTCTGTGCAGTGTGCAAAGTAATTATGTTCACATTATGTACAGCTCTTTGTGTAAAACTGTATGCCTGGAACATTATCTAACAGATATCACTGCTGGATGGTCACAAAAATGAATGCCAGAGAAACACACATGGAGTTGCCCAAAAGTCACCCAGTGCTTCCTAACTTTACTTGCCCTGATCCTCCTGCAGAAAGACTTTAATCAGTTTTGAGGGATATACAGGAAAGTTATGGCACCGTATTTTCCTTGCAGGTCAGAAGAACTGGCAGTGACTCACCAACAAAGGAAACTCAAAGGAAAAAAAGAAGGCATTC
>NW_008825428.1:2824109-2829107 GCF_000699105.1 Pygoscelis adeliae
TAGTTGCAGCCAACCCAAAAAGACAAACTGAATGTGTCCTAAAAACCATGCACTCCTTACGCAAGTAGAAACCGGTGAAAGGATCAAGGAATAAACCAAGGTAATGGAGGGGAGGAAGAGAAGAGACCTTTAGCTATACTCCTCAATGTCTGTGACTTTCAAATGTATGTTTTGTTTTTTCTTCTTTACTACCTGCAAACATTTGCAATCACAGACCTGGCCACCAACACTACAGCAAATGCAGGTGCTGTATCAACACCTTGGCAAATCCTACTGGACTACAAGATTCACCACCTTCTACCCCAGCCTTGTCAGATGCTAGCAAAAATTAAGTAATTCTAAGACTTCTTTAGATTTAAACACATAAAGTGTTGCCCACGTGCTCACAAATGTTAGTATGGTTTGACTCATTTTCTAACAATTCCATATTTCTCTCATATGTCAGGGGGACATGTATGGCAATGGAGCTCCTATTAGTAATGATCGTTGGGAACTCTCCAAGACTGATGAACTCTGACCCAATTATGAGTGTAAAAACAGTTGAAGGACTTAATCCAAAACCCATGAAAGCAACAGTGGCACCAGTGGGGGGTACTGGAGTCAATGTGTTTGAATGCTGTAGCTGTGTTTGGTAGACAGAGCAAACTATTTGAAGGCAGACTAGATAAGGAATAACATGCATTTTGTAGGCACATTTTTAAACTGCAGTGGCAGTGATAAGCACATAAAACCCCTCCGATTATGAATTCATTTGCATCTGCTCATTCAAAATTAGTTATCCTTGATGAGTGATAATAGTGTATTTTATGCTGGTTTTGAGGTGCATTAAGCTATGTTAGAGGGACTGATAGCACTTGTTAAATGACATGGCTTACAGAAGGTAGCTATTAGCATTCCTGTGCACTGGTTTAATCCAGATACCTCGGCTTTGATTATCAACACCTCAACATATTCCAGTTCTGAGCCTTCCCTATGAAAAAGCATAGTTTTGCTGAACTCTGACAGAGTGTGTACTGATTCACTAATCTGGACAAATGCCCATTAGGGCCAGGGCCTCTAAATTTTTTTTAGACAATTTAGAACTCCTGAGTTCTATCCTTCCATTTTCCACAGCTTCAGGTTTTCTGTGTGCATGAAATTTCCCACCTTAACCTTAAATTATTCTGTCCTTCTGGTGTTCACTGACAGTCTGAGGCTTGGGCTTTATTCTCCTTCAGGGTTCATTCTTCTTCTAAATACTCATCATCCATTGCATTCTATAAAGAGAGTTCCCAGCAGTAGTTTTTAAAATAAAAGATAAAATGTTCAGTATCTGAACATTTAAGGCTCTAGTGTCAGTACCTGAAATGCCTCCTGTTGACAATGATGGTTATCACTCGGGGCAACTGAAATCTGTTCATTCTGAACTGTCTTCAGAAATCAGCCTTATCTGATTGTTCTTTCAGATCAAAAGAAATAGGAAGACAAAGTAAGCTGTGCATATTCTTTCACTCTGCACTTTGTTGTTAAAAAAGGAGGAATCCCACTAGGACCCATAAACCACTTCTAGAGATCACTAATCTTTGCTATGGATTTCTATTTTTTCCATTTATTGCCAGCTGACTTATTAGATTTTGATATTTTAATGACATAGAGCAGCACTGTTAGGAACTATTGTGAAAAACATATAACAATCTAGATAGACAAAAGAGCATTTATTGCTCGAAGGGAAATGATATGTAATTCTCAGCATTTACAGCTGAGATTAGACCTTTTTTCCCCACGTGATAGATATGTACTCAGTAATAGGAATACTTGCAAAGTCTCCAAAATCACACCTGGAGCTCCTGGACTCAGGCGCAGTTACCATATCTTTTAGATATTTGTGGAAGGTAGATTGCATTGCCTCTTATGTCAGGTTCAGTGTCAGTGACTAAATACATAACTACCTTTGTCAACTGTGTAGCGAGCAGACTAGAGGAATGCTATCCTTCACTTTAAAAAAAAAAAAAATTTTAAACCCAGCATAATTTACACCGTTGCTGACAAAAGGTATGTGAAATACTACGTATCAAAGTTTCACTGAAAAAACCAACTTGGAATTGGACTGTGTATGGTACGCCTCAGGCCTTATATTCAGCTTCACATGTGCTGGAGTTGCAATTTTTTGGAGACTTTCCCAAAACTCAGTAGGACCCTGTTAAGGATCCCTACTTTTATATAAACAACATTACCCATGTGATTGATAACAAGTGAATAAATGAAGCATATATTTTACACTGTTTTATAGTCTCTGACGCAGCTATTGTCAAGTGAATTAAAATTTTAACATGGAGCCTGTATCTTACATCTGTTTTCTATATCTGGATTTTGGTACTTACTTTTAATTTATATACTGCTGAACAATTCTTGGGAAGTCTATGTATAATCAACCAGTTCCCTATTTTCTAATTGGTTCCACCTGGTTCATTGACTTGTGTCATTCAAATGATCTGTCCTTGTTTTGTTTTTTCCCCACTGAAAGACAATCAGGTCAATGACTGATAACCCATAAAGCTTACATTCACCTTTCTGCCTGTCTTACTATAACGTTAAAATGAGTTTTGTGAACAACATGATTTGTACAGTAGCCTCAAGCATACTGAGGCAGGGCACAGCCTCTTCTTGATATCTGCCAGATGCTGGAGAAAAGGATATGGATGACAACTGAACCTGAGACCAGTTTGCCATCAACTCAGAAGCACAGTATGCATGAAAATGTCCCTTTCTATTGCTATTAACTGAATGAAATGTCTCAAACCTCTTAAAAACCCCATCAGAGTAGATCTGGAGATCAAATCTCAGTTTTAGGAAACTCCACCCCTTCCTACAGAGTTTGTTAAACTCTATCTCAAACCAGCAAAAACTCAAATGTTGTTCTTATTTTACACAAAACATGCAGAAATCACAATTTTTAAACACAAAGGCAGAATGCTGGGGAGAAAAAAAATAATAATCAAGTTCTTTGTTCTTTCAGCAAAAATTCTCACTGACAAATTGAGCTACACTAGCTTCTGGTTCAGCTTGAAGTACCAGCTTCAGGTTTTCTTGATTTCTATGCTTCCTGACTTATGTCCCTCGGGCTCTTCAAGTTAGATGGATTCAGTAGACTAAATATAAAAAACACAGTACAAAATCTATCACAAAGTAGCCTTAAAAAGTAGTTCAAAGAACCATAACAAACCACAAGAAAGGGTTTTTAGCCTCTTGAAGGGAAATAACAAAATGCTTTTTGAAATAATAGTTCAGTGGCTCAAAAAAAATTGAGCATCTTAAAATAACAGGGCTGCAATACTTGTGGCAACTCAAAGCATCAGCTGGACTACTTTTAAACATGTTATTACCATGCTGCAAAAGTGAAACTGACTGTCAGCATTATTTAACATTTTGCTTAAGAAACCAACAAAATCTTCGATTTTTTTCCTTCTTTTTTGGCATGCAAGTGATAAACAGTATGAGCAAAAGAAAAACAAAAAAGGAGATTTATGAAAGGAAAAATCCCTGCTCTTTTTTATCTAATGAACTACTCAAAACACCCACACCCTAATTAGTTCAGCTGTCTTCATAATATCTGACAAAACCCAACTTCTATTTCATTGTAAACATTTTTCCTGAAAAAAGAACTTGGTTGTCTACATAGAAAGTAAAACATTACTATTCTACTATCCAGTTAGTATAAAATTTTTTTACAGACCAGAAATTACAGTATCTTCCAGAATTTATCACCTGTGATATTTACTCTCTGATCCTGGATTGAACAACATCTCTGTTAATATCAACAAGCTGTAGAACTGAAAGCAAGTTTTGCCAAACAGTAAAGCGTCCTAAAAGACAGTACTGAAAATCCTGGATTGGACCGATGTAGCACCTCCCTAGGCACAGTGTTCTTCCTATTGCTCTGTGCTTTGAAAGGGAATCCATGATTTTGCCTGTTATCTCTGCAAATGCTCCAAAGGAGAATCCTACCAATAAAGACAGAAATTATTCCTAAGGACAAAGGTAAGTTTTCATGTTTTCAGATCGAAAAAAAAAAAAAAAATAGAATCATAGAATCGTTTAGGTTGGAAAAGACCCTTAAGATCATCGAGTCCAACTGTTAACCTAACACTACCAAGTCCACCACTAAACCATGTCCCTAAGCAACACGTCTACAACATATATATTTCCCAGAACACTTCATACTGAGTCACTTGATCACCTGTATGCATTAGGTCAGCCCTGCCTAGATGAAACAGAGCACAAACCCTATAGCTACCGTCTCTTGCTTGCAGCTATGCCAGCAGGTTGTGCTGAGGCTCAAGAGTGAGGGCTAACTTCAACTTTCTGCTGGAATCCCAAGATGTTCAGGATCTTGCTCATGTGGCAAAATAGGAATGTGTTTTACCAGTCACTTTCCACCTGAGGCCACCTGAGTTTTACAAAGGAGGCATCTCTTCACTTTATTCTGCTATAAAACAGGTTAAGTTAGATATGCTCAGGAACTGCTTAATAGCCTGACAAAATTGAGCTCATTACTGATCAAACAGCTCTGGCCACTTCTGATTAAAAGTATGATGTTGATTGTGATGATAACAGACTAAAATTTAACAGCTTTAATATCTTCATTGTCTTGAGAGGTTGAATTCATAAATTAATACATCTCAAGGAGAGGTTTTAAACAGGGGCTGTACACTGGGGGTACACCGAACTCCTGATGACTAAGAACGTTAGAGAAATTTCCCTTGATAAGCATAACAGAAAATTGTGGAATTTTACCAGGAGAGGAGAATCCTGGCCCTAATCCATCGTTCCAGAACTATTTACACAAAGCACTGAGCCAAATAGTGATCCTTCCTCCTTATGCCATTTTGTGGCTGGTCTTTAGGGCTACTGCTCAGAAGCGAGATACATGGTTTTGAGAAGGACCTAGAAACAGAAGTTTTTCCATTTTCAAGGAAACCATTTTCTAAAGACAGGAACCAGCATCATTACTAATCTTAT
>NW_008825428.1:2829153-2873580 GCF_000699105.1 Pygoscelis adeliae
CTGTACAGAAAGGCAATTAAATCCAGGAATTCAGGCCTGTTACTCCCAGGCTAACTTGATTTGCAGTTCAGGACTTCAGATGGGGACCTCAGCTTTGATGGCAGAGAAGATTTCAAACTCATCTTTGCCACTGCCTACTGGTGGCTAAAGTTTGTTTCTTTTTTGGAGAACTCTTTTCTCAGATTTACAACTAGTATGCCAAACAGTGCAATTTTGTGTAAAGATGCTAGAAGTGTCTGCAAATATAAAAACATCCATCCAATAACGCAGGTCTCCATAACTGACTGGCTGATTGCCATGAGAAGATGATAGTTCAGTGATTGAGTATGATACCTTTTTATTCTATTGAGGACAACTTGAAAAAATATTTCCACTGGCATGCCTCTCTACAGCTCATAATTACAGGTAGCCTGACAAAGATTTGATAGTAATATGGAGGAATCATATCAGTATTTAAACAGTAATTATAGAGATGCATAACTGTGAAAAAAAAAAAAAGCAAAACAAAAAAATAAAATACGTGTAGTACCAGGGAAGTGGGCCTACTATCAGCTGGGAATTCAGCTCTGATTCCTCTACCAATAATGCAAGGACTCGAGATGCTGTGACATTTAGTGCATAGACAGAGTCAAGTTACAACAGGAGAGACTAAGTCACTGTAATCCCTATATACTAAATGAAAAATTCCATGGATGTCCAAAAATATATACAACCCAGCGGAAGCCATAAGCTCTTTGTATTGGGGTGAGAACATTGCAGTCTTACTGACACTCAATACTCTTATATACATTGTCACGAAAGGAAAAGAAAAAAGCAAAAAAGAAATAAAAGTTGTGACAATAACAACTTCTGCCACAAAACTGTATCACCAGGACATCTATTAAATATAGAAACCTCTACTAAAATACCAACCTTTAACACAGTGTGCAACACCATTTGACTGTCATGAATACAAATCCAAGCAAAATGCTAGCATTTAAGCCACAGAAGAGAAGTTGAAAATAAACTATCATTAAAAATGTAATGATAAAAATTGTGAGGAAAGACTTTCATCTACCACCAAAATTAATAAGTTTATTGATTTTAGCTTATTGTTTACAGTAGTAAATAGTCATAAGACAATGGTCTGGAAGAACAGGGATTTGAAAGTATTTAAAAATTCCTTTCAGTAGAGACCCTCTTGACACCAGGACCATTTCTTTTTTTATAGCTATAGTTGAGATCTACTGAGGACTTACACTGTTGCAAACTGTTGACAACTGTAGGAACACAGACCTACTGAGAACAATGCTACAGGGCTTACTTGGTAAATGAAACAGACCTGGAAGTCATTATGGGGAATACCAAAAAAACCCAAGAAGAACCAGATGCATCACCACTGGACTCCTACTGCACCAGCAGCAGGAGTACTGACTGGTCAGTCGCATCTTTCAGGACACACAATGTTTGAATAGCGTACCAGCCTTGGGAGTCATTTGAAAACACTGCCTATTCATGGCTTCAGGTATACTGATGTAGAAGAACAGAGGAGTTCAATTAACTGCATTAAAAATAACAACAAAAAACAAAAAAACCCCAAACAAACCAAAACACAGAATAATTGTATATATCTGATGCTAGTTTTGTGTAAGAAAAGTACAATCCATCTTCTGTATGAAGATTTGTGAGATCAGGTATGTGAGCATTTACTTAGCACAACATGCCAGTCAGATGGAAGGTATAAAGCTCTGTTCTTGTTCAGAGATCATAAAGAATTTTAAAATTAGCTTTGGAAATAAATGCCGAGTGTACTTTGGTATTAAGATGTATGTCTGTATGAACATTAATAAGAACTGGAAAGATCTGTTACTGTATTCATTGGTCTTGATTATTGCTGTCCCCATGTGCTCTGAATCATTCCCTTTACCAAGAAGTGTTTGAGTACAGTAAGGTACAGGTGAATTAGTGAAAGCTGCAGTAGTGGAAATTTAAATTTGTAAAATCAAACTGGCAGAATTACCGGCTTCCCTTAGCCTGTAATGGCTAAATGGGCAATGGAAGATAACATCTTACATAGGTTAGTTTTACAAGCACATGCTAGTTTCAGCTCCTAAGTCTTATCCAGGGATACATTTGTGTTTCTACATAAAAGCATACCCAAACAGCAGCAGGCACAGATATTACAAAAACAGCCTTTCAGCTTCTCTCTCATAGGGACACTACAAAGCACACATTCATGTTGGCTATTTTAGTTTAAATGCTTAGCCCAGGGTAAAGGAGGAACACCTTTCAAACACCTGAAAAAGAATTTGAAGAACTACCCCCCTGCCCCAAGTTTGACATGTGTTATTGGAGTAGCATTCACACATCCCTTCCAAAGTGGAAAACAGACTAAATTAAATACTAAAAAAGCAAAGAAGTAGCAACAGTGTATTTCAGTAGCACAGACATTGCCTTTGTATGTGTGTTGCAACAAGTAGCCAACCAATAAACATTGTTAGGTGCTCAGCTGAATACCAAAATTATATACACAACCTAGAATAAATGATACATACCTATAATTCCCTACAGGTACTTTTTTATTCTAAAATGGGCATAATATAATCTAGTAGATCTCAGTCACAAACCACATTTGATTAAAACCAAAATAAATATAAGAACATATCTGTAAATGTATTTAAAACTATCTGTAAAAATGGTATTCTGGACATTTTTACTGTTTATTTCTCTTATGCTCATAATGAGCGCTAAGTAAGATTAACTTTTTTATTTTTCTAGGAAAATCACATCCAGAATCTACAGAACTTTGTCATTAAAAGCTGCTATACCTTCCAATGCAAGTCCTAAGCTATGTTCTGAAAATAAAGCAATAAAGACGACTAATATTGTATAGAGGAAGTACATGGAAATTTTCCATTCCTTCTAGACCTTTATTTCAGTATTAATTAATCCTTAAAAAAAAAAAAAAAATTAAATATAGAGCTATATTATCCCCTACAGGAGACAAGTTAAAGTGCTGGAGAGGGCTACTGAAGAAGGCTATAGTGGTCAATTGTATTGTATGGAACATTAGAACTGCAAACGTCTTTTTTAGGTAATCTCTCTTATGTTCACAGTTCCGTGAGTGAGATACCCTACACCTCCTTACTTACACTGTCCCTTTGTCAGATTCAAGAAAAAAAATGTATTACTCAGCAATTATGTTTAAATTAAATATGACAACATAGCTAGGAAATGAGAAAGGGATAAAAGCCGGTAAAAAAAGTCTGATAATGAAGACTCTAGTTCTGGTGACTAAGTGATACAATATCTAAAGCCTTTTCCAGGTTATTGAGATTTTTATTCTTTTACATGGAGAGAGAGCAAACGAGAAGAGGAGAGAGAGAGTCGAAAAAAAAGAAGAATCTGTGGTCTGTAAATGATCAGCACAAAAAATAAATTATGGTCAAGTAACTGAACTTTTCTGATGTGTAAATTGAATCATTCCCACATACTGGTGTTTTATAATTAAAAGACCCTTTTCACTGTGGGAAATTTTACTGAATTTTGTATTAAAAGAAGAAACAAACCATCAATCAGGAGGAGGTAGGGGAACTCAAAGAGCTCAACCCATTAACCTTGAAGAGTGTAGTCGAATTCTGAATGACTTGCTCTAGGAAACTGTAGCTCTTTTAATGCAGGATACTGTACAAACATTAATGAGCAGAACGCATATCTGATCGCTGTTCTAAAATCTTTTGTAGTCATATAGAAGAACAGACTTTCCATTTGGTGTCACAAGATGCAGAATATGGTTTTAAATGAACCCTTTTTGTGAGGTTCACAAGCTTTAAATTACTTGACTTCGGTTACCATTGAGAAAAATCACTGAGCTAAAACCAAAGGAAAAAAAAAAAACCCACCAGGCACTTGTTCGATTCAGTACAGTTGCTATGTAAGTACTGATCAGACAGATTAAGGTTTGCTCACAGCCAGATTGCTGCTGAATGCAAACACTTCTGAGTGGGCACCAACAGCTGCCATTCCAGAGCTCTGGTACGTTACGTGCTTTCAGCTGAGGTCATGGCTACAAATGACATTTGCAAATTATTAGTGTAAAGAGGGGCATCACTATAAAACATCACAATGTGGCATACGTAGGCAACAGTAGTTTCTTATGGAAACTTGAGAACTCTCACAAGAGATTTAATAGTTCATTTTGAGAATTTCATTATTTATTCAATTATGTTCTATTCTTGATAAGTCTGGTAACGGTAGAGAATTTATCACCCTGGATCTTCCTTCCTGGACAAAATACATACATCTGTTAACGCTGGCACTACATGATTTTATCCCATTTTATATTTTAACTTTACAGTGTTATTGCAACAACAGTAAATTAGATACAGCAGCATAAATTACTGAGAGTGGGTAAGTCAGTAGAACATTGTATACTGAGCACATGCCTACTGTAATTTTGTAGTTTGCTCTGTTCTGTCAGTCAGTTAGACAACTGCGTGTCATTTAAAAAGCACTAATGCAATAGACGGGTCCCACCAGAGCTTGAGGCTGTAGAAAGTTTCATCTTACCTTCAGCTTTGTGTGTGGTGTTACGCTGGTGGGTCTCCGATGATCCAGGAATCTGCAATGAGAATAGATTATGAAGAATTTGGTCATGAAACATATTTTTATTTTTTAAATGTTTAATTATTATTACAAAATACCACAGTAACTTCAAAAATCAAAACATTAGATGATAATTTTTTTTCTGTACCATTATTTTCCTCTTTGCATTTTGATATACAATGTGTTCACAAACTGTGTATCTTTCCTAAAGTCTAAATGAGATGCAGATTATCTGTAATGAAATATTTATTATAGCTGCTGCTGGACTGACATGTTACTACACTGTAAAATGTAATTTTATTTGTCTGAACCATATGGAAGTGTTGATTGTATGTTGAATACTAAATGTAAAAATGGCATTTTGGAGATCCATGTTCATTGTACTTCAGTTAGTTTCACATTTGGTTCCTTCAGGTCACACATGAAAAGGTTCTTTCCTTTCTGCTACTGTGTAAAACTGATCATGTGTCCTGAGAACTTAACATAAAATTTGAGAGAAAGGTCTTCCTAGCTTTAACACAGATGATATGAATTTTCAATTGCAACTTAGCAATTTTGTTGATGTATGCACCAGCAAATATATTATAAATCCCCCTGCCATAGCTTTGCAAAGCCAATGTATTCAACAATAATAAACATAAAACATATGGAAAAGATAATGATTATTTTTAAAGAAAAATAAACCTAATGGCACTTAGAATATATACAAGGAGCTATTTTCAGACAGTATTTTTCATAAGTATTACAAGCTTACAGTGTTCTGAAGTTAACTATAAAATGATTTTCTGTTTTAATAATCAGGAATTTGGGAGTATTTCACATACAAAGACTGAGCATTAATAAATTAAATGGATACATGGAATAAAGCCCTTGCCAATAACAACAGTATCTGAAAATCATGTTTCATTCTTATCTTTCTTACATTCCAATTATGCTCACATTGTACTGTCTGCCAAAAAGGGAAGAAAATAAAAGTACAATGTCTTGAACTGCAGAACAATTTTTTGTTTCTAGAACTCCTCTTCAAACAAGAATCCAAACAGCCTACACAATTTTTCTCTGAGCCTTTAATAATGCTGCAATTTTGCAAGTGAGAATAATAACTTATGATGATGGATCAAATGTGAAACAAATGTACACTTCCTATATTTGTGTAAATACTTTTTCCCATGACAAAATATTTTCATTTCAGCATTTTAAAAATGTAGTGTGAAGGAGCATTTCACCAGTAATTCTTTTTTTCTTTCAAGTAAAATAAGTGAAGTATAAAAGCTCAGCATTTTCTGGGATTTTTTTTTTTTTCTTTTTAAAAGGTAGGTGTTGGACTGACTGATCAAAGAATCAGAAGAAGGGGTATCAATATGATCCAAATAATGGCAGTGTACTTTTTAATGTTGGGATAGAGCTAATTTTCTTTATAGTAGCTTGTATGGTGCTACGTTTTGGATTTGTGACCAAACCAGTGTTGTTAACACAGGGATATTTTAGCTGTTGCCGAGCAGTGCTTACACAGGGTCAAGGCCTTTTCTGCGTCTCACACTGCCCCACCAGCAAGTGGGCTGAGGGTGCACAAGAAATTGGGAGAGGACAGCTGACCTCAGCTGATCAAAGGGATATCCCATACGATACGAGGCTGTGCTCGGCAATAAAAGCTGGGGGAAGGAGGAGGAAGGAGTCTTATGGAAATTACACATGCCAGCTACCATAACAGGGTTCGACTCCAGGTTTCTGCATAAGACAAAAGATAGATTCCTTTATGAAAGTACTTTTTATTAATAGCAATACAGCTCGAGCTGCGTGCCTCCAAAGAGGGACCCCGAACAAAGAAATCCCTGGGCAATATACCCTTGAAATCTAAGTTCCCCACCCCTCACGTGATAGTTCGGACCAATATTAATATTAAGCTCTGGGGTCTTCTTGCTTTTTATTAGTTTGATTTGTTTGCTGTTCATTACTAAGCGGTTGCTAAGTGGTCATCTTCTTACACAATGTCACATCCTCTTAGGTTGGTTTCAGCCGATTCTGTAGTTAGCTATTTGGCATGTTGTAATATGGTTTTTACAGTTCATATGCCATGATCTATAGGCTTTGTCTACTCTAGCTATCAATGTTTAAGCTGCTAGCTTTGTCTACTCTAGCTAGCATTGATTTAAGCTGCTAGCTCTAAGTTTCAACTAACTTTTTCTACAACAGTTCAGAGTGACGGCGTTTGTCTTCCCAAGTAACCGTTACACATGATGAAGCCCTGCTTTCCTGGAGATGGCTAAACATCTACCTACTCATGGGAAGTAGTGAATGAATTCCTTATTTTGCTTTGCTTGTGCATGCAGTTTGTGCTTTACTTATTAAACTGTCTTTATCTCAGCCCATGAGTCTCCTCATTTACCCTTCTGATGCTCTCCCCCATCCCACTTGGGGGCAGTGAGCGAGAGGCTGCATGGGGCTTGGCTGCCTACCAGGGTTAATCCACAACAACCAGGAAAGTAATTCTTAATATTGTCTTCAAACTTCTGATGGGCAGAGACTAAGAAACAGTATAAGCATCCTATTTTTAGCTTCTGGGGAAACTAGAGCGCATACTACATTAGATCATAACACTGACTGGCTCTACAGTCTGAAAAAGTGGGTGGATATCGGATCTGTGCAGCCAAGTTCTACCTGAACCATGAAAGGCATTTCCTATGGTATCTGTAAATACAAAACTGGATAATAAAAGTCAATGCAAACTCTCCCACATGGTACTGAGACACAACACGTCTCCCTAAATTTATGCCCTGGATTGTAAATGAAAAAAAAAAAAATTATGTATATGCAGCCATATATAAAATGGATAAATAGCTTGGTTGTACAGTCAATGTAAAAATGAAAGATGCTTAAATACTAAAATATAATTGTAGAAATATGGGGGCAAGGTACTGAAAAACTAAAGGTTCAATATTAAAAATGCTCTAATGCCTGGTGACTAGTTACCAAATCATTGATTCACACCATTTGAGAACATGGCTCCATAAATCTATTTTTAATAAGGATTTTATACTATTAAATGTATGATAATTCCATTTAGAGGTATTGCACATTACTTATTTTCATCTTTTTGTAGGTATAAAGTTTATTTAAGAACCAGATGAAGTGAAAATTCTGTTATTGGGGGCCATCAGTAACATTAAGTCCCCTGTTTCATACACAAACCCAAATACTACAGTGTTTGCATTTTTTCTTTTAGTTATAAGCAAGCACAAAACCAAATACACAATAACCAGACTTGCGTCTAACTTCCCAACTCTGAGTGTCTAACCATTCCTATTTGTGTAATCAGATATCTGTACCATGGATCTTAACACAGCCTGCTTCAGGAATTCTGAACCTCAGACAGCAAAGGAACTGGAAGGCAAACCTGAAACGTTAATGCATAGAAATCTATGGCAACAACCTTAAATTTTGTCCTTGTGTTTCCTACATGCGTTATCAGTTGCAGGAATTTAATCTTCCACCTCTGGAGGGTGGGCTAATGAGTTCTAAGTGACAGCTTCATAACCATCAAGAATAGATATTTAATTCCAAGAAAAAGCAGGAATTTGTGTTACTCTGCTTCCTTCAATATTTCTTATTCCTAGATTTAGGTGACCCTGTGCTCAAAATTCTTCCCTTCATGATTCCATTTCTAGGTGACTAACTGTCCCGATTCACTCAACTCATATTTCTGAATATATTCCTAGCATTGCACAGTTGAAAGTCAAGCTCGGTGACACTCACTGCCAACATATTTAACTCCCTTTGATGCTCTGATCTTCATTTACTGGAGCGTGATCAAAGAGTGCTGCCCTCAGAAACTTGGGAAGAAAAACTGAAAATAGCAGCCGGTTAAAGTCCAACAAATAGCAATGAAGGCTTATCCCAGATCAACTCTTCCTGAGGCGCTCAGATATGGAATTTTTCAGTTTCACTGGAATCAGTCTGATGAATCAGTCTGCTGGTTTTAACAGGAAACATACCATTCAGCAGAGGGGTTGTGATCAGGATATTTTATAATTAAAAAATTGAACTGTTAATCTATAGTGGTGCAGCTCATGCACAAACTCTCACAACAGGCCTGGGACAAGAATCCCAGCATCTTGAAAGGCACTGCTGTGTAAGAAAAGGAAGAGGAAGTTACTGTTATCAGAATGTGTAACTGCCAATCTTCAACAAGAAAATTAAAATTTCATCTAATTGTTCCTAATTAGTTTCTGGAAGAAAACAATGGAAGGTGATATACGATGACCCTAGTCCAGACAACAGGGCAGCAATAGAGTTGCCTGGCTCCCAGCTGCCTTTCCAGGAGGCAGCAGGTCTCCCATAGATCCTAATCCCTATGGGACAAGACACGTGGTTAGACAATGGCATCAGTTTCTAGCAATTCACCAGAGATACTGATTCTTGCTTACCACCCACACAAAGTCAGTGGAAAATTTATTATACGTACTGAGATGGAACCTTTCATCCCATGGAGAAAATGCAAAATAGAAGAGACAGTAAAACATCAATGCTATTTTATGTAAAAGTGACTCAAAAAAGCTTATAAAAACTTTAGTGCTGCCTGCCAGATAAAACACTGAAATGATCCATCACATCCTATTTCTTTGACTATCAACTTTAAGGGTCTATTAACTTGGAACTTGAGTGATTATATTGCTATGTTAACATCTATGAGAAACCATATGTTGATTTGAATTGGGGAAGAATACCTTGCACACCAGAAAAACAATTTCCAGTTTCAGGACACTGAACTGGAACTTTATCTCCTGCTCAGTTATATGTTGAGATGGTAAAAATGGGTAGTGAGTTTTTCCATACAAATATTCTCCTTCCACCTTTGCTGGTAAGGGCTCTTGAAAACCCTAAGTAACAATGACTCAAGCGTTTGTAAATCGAGAAGGAGCTAGTCTAAGGTAGAGTTGATGTTGTTAGATAACAAACAACAATTTATGGCACAGAAACTGAACAGGTAAGTAGCTTCTCGCAGAATGGGACCCTCCACGTAGGATGTCAGTAAAAGTTATATGGAACAAAATGGATAGGGCTAGACATTTATCATCATCTCAGAGAAGCACCCTGGCTACTTATGTGAATAGTGCTCTTCTGTAAATTGTATTTGAGCCACGTCCCTAGTCACAGCTGGAAAGAGTCCTGAGCCAAAGATCACATAGGGCATTTTTATTTACTAGTTTATTGAGTTGGATCATTGGCACAATTGATCCAAAGTTCTTGGTAACAAATGAATTAGAAACAGCCCAGAGTTGCAGTTCTATGGAGAATAAATAATGCTAGGCTCTCAGCACCACCCTCATTCAGTATGAATGAATGGACCTTACAGCCCACTGCAGTAAGCAACAGTTTGCTACCATAATCCCAGCCATGCAAAGAACCAGAGACCACAGTGTTTGTACTGAGAATAGAAGCTTTGATGTAAACAACTAACTAAAACTGAAAGGCACAGTGAGAACAGTTTTCTTGGGTCCAGGTAAATCCACTTGGGTACAATTAATGTAAAAAATAAAATAAAATTTAAAGAATATAGGTTTATATGTAAATATAAGTATGTATATATATAACTATAGTTTTATATATATATGTATAAAACTATAATCATACATATAGTTTATATAGAACATGTTTGCATAGAACAAATATGTATAAAATACTAGTTATGTATAACTCATTATATATGTGTATATTTTTGTATAAATCTATAGTTTTATACATCCTTGATTATATATAACTACATAGATAATTGTTCTGTACAAACTTGTTACATTGTTGCTTGTGTGACAAAACCAGCACACTTCATACACATATAATATTTTATAACCTTGTCATGGTAAAACCCAATAACATAAACTGTATCTTAGTAACAAAGATTTACCTTCCTCTACATAAGCATGTATTTTTTATTTAATTGCAACAGGAATACATCTAGATGGTCTCTACAGAACCTCAACATGCTGTTAGTTCATTTGGTTATTGACAGTGATGCGCATCCACTAGAGCTCCTGTCAGTAAATTTGAACAACAGTTTTGAAAGACAGCCTTGGAACATGCAACATTTTAATCTTAAAGTGTCATTACTTAGAAACTATGTACTTCAGCTCATGAGTGACTTTTTTGACAAAGGTTGTTTAGCACATTTTCTACGTCTATGATATCCTTTTCCACAGAAGAGATTCTTAACATGTTATTTTCACGTTCACAGTGTTACTGGTAAAACCTGCTGAGATGCAACCTCACAGCTATAAAGAGGCCAGTTACCTGTCATACATGCTTAAAATAATTGGTATCATAGGAAAAGTAACACGGCAAAAAATAACATTAAAGAACAGGTTTCTCTGTGATATAATGCAGAACAGATGTTAAAAATGTGTAATAATTAGAGCACTGTGCATTACTTTTCATATCAAACCTGGCATTGCTTAAATTATTTGTAAGTATGAATTTCATGCTATAACTACTGGTTCTTGTGAACAAAAGACCTCTTTCTTCAATTACATGTTCACCCATACCATGCAACTTTTTCAACTCCACAACACTTTATCCCACACAAAGTCCACATCAAAAACAAACAGAAAAACAAACTACACTTTCACTATGAAATATCTACTGGATTTTTCTTAATAGAAAGAAGGAGTAAAACATGCAAGAAAAACAGGGCTAAAGGTAAAACAGTTTAAAATTGTATCATCATTATTATTATACACATAGACCACTTTTCTGCCTCTCCCTTGATTCTGTATGTTTAGATCACGATGAACGTTCACAGGAAGCTGAGAATAACTGATGTGCATGGAATGATACGACAAGGAGCTTTTTACCATAGATTGCCGCTGAACGCTTAGCAGGATAAATTTTGGCAGTTCTAAGAGAAACCTAACATATTTGAAAGCCAGTTGTCAAAGAATGTTAGTATTAAGATCTGTACTGTCTAAAATCTCAAATGATTGTTAATTAAATGGAGTCTGGCTTTTAAAAGGAATTCTATTTCTTCACTGATTAATCAAATAATTACTATTTTAATCAGTTTTGAGATTAAATTCTGGTCCATCAAAAGCAGTACTTCTAAGAGCCAAAAAGATGCTGAAAAATGAATGTTTTGCAATACCAAGACCTTCACAACTCTGATCCCAGCCCAAGCATGCAACATTTTTAAGTGGTTTTTGCCACTTGGTTTGCCAGCTGCCAACATCACTGAAGGTGGTACATAGATTTCACCAGTTTTTCACATGTTTAAACCAGAGATATGAACACACAGCAGTTAATTCAGACTCTTAAATGCTATTCTAAAATGTCAAACTCTCTTCTTCGCCTTCAAAATCCCAAGTTGCCTCATTTCTCTATTATGTTTTAACTGTGTATTATCTGTGCGATATCTACTTATCTATTTCTATTGTACTGACAAATTGTAATGAACTGCAAATTTCCTTCAAATCATTTAATTTGTATTGTGTCATGTATTTCTACCAACTCTGCAAGTTATGCAGAAATACAATCACTGTCTGGTAGGTGGTCAGGTTAGTATTAGGTAAGTTGTAATTAGAGCAGAAAATTCGGTGAAAACTGCTGTGTCTTGTATATTTTAGAGGTAACATAAAAGCCTCAAATAAATAAAAATGAATTTAATAGAATGTAATTTATTCTTATCAAACATTTCTTGCAATGGATGTCACAGAAGTAATATCCAAGTCTAAGTTAGTTTTGAAATATGCAAAGTCAAATGAGACCTTGTTCACTGAAACTAATCACGCTAGGCTAAACCTCTGTGTGGTTTTGGATGCAATGTTCTTTGCACTTCTTTTTATTTCTGAAGTCTTTTTAGGAAGGTGTAAAATGGTAAGGATGAGAAAAGAAGGGCTCAGCCTTTAAAAGTTTTGATGGTTTGCTCTTCAACACCTATAACTGGATTTACTGAAAGAAACCAAGTGAAATATTTAAAAAGCTTATGCTGATCCACAAACATTTGCCTCAAGCATATATGTTTTTTATCAAACTCTTTAATAGTACTTTGAGAGGTTGTAAATTTCGTCTCCAGCTTATTTTGGAAGTTTTGAATAGAACACGTAAAAGAGGGTAGGCCTTAAAATCCAAGAAGTGTTTTGGGGAAAACCCTAGACAAATACGGTTACTGATAGACACCGGTGGGATATAATTGCCCTTGTCAACCTTGAACACACAGTGACTAAATATCAGGAAAAAAAAGTCAATATTACACTAACTGTGCACTTAACTACAGTGTTTCTGTGTTCACACGGAGAACACAAACAGCAACTTATTGTGTGAGAGCTACAATCCTTTCAGAATTCAGTCAATCCACTGATTTATTAATGCTATTGATTACACTGAACTAAACATGTAATATGAAGACTTGCCATGTCAAAATGTAGCTCTCAGTTTCCAGTTTAAAGATTCGATTTTCCTCTTTGGGATGTGAATTATCCTTGAGACCAACTCTACAAATATAAATGGGAATTCTGTGAAAAGATCTATGCCAGTTATATTTCTCCAAGTCTGCAGAAAAGTGCTTGGTATTGCCTTTTACTTTCACACTTAAATATGTATACACAGAAACCTCTTTTCTAAAATCTGAGACAAGATGGACACAAAAATATAATTGCAATTAGAGATATGCTGAGCTTTCAGAAAAATATGTCTGGAGACTAAGTCATGAAGAGTACCTGCTGATTCCTGGGTAGTGTGGGTACTTAACTCACCTGCATGCTGTGCATCTAGTTACTGTTTGTGTTTCACAGGAGAGATCCATTACCCATATCAATAGCGGGCAACCAATTATAACCAGAACATATTACTTTAACTATCATAATATATTAGGTTGCAAGTGGCAAATCATGAAGATGATCTACGATAATTAGAGCAAACCGACAGCAAGTTATGCACGTGTGATTCATCAGAAGAGAAGAACATTACATGCAAAAATCAACAGTAACTGCCACATGAGGTAGACTGGAGCCTTCACCTTCCTCCTGCAGTTTGCAGTGACAGGAACACCAAAGACCAGCTTTCATTATTTACCCCAAAGTACTAATGCTTCTGATTTTGAATTATGATTTTTACTGGCGGAATTTCTTTTCCCCTAATGGTAAATATATACTTTTCTTTTTACGCGGGATATGTACACATTATTATGAGTAAAATACCAATAGAAAAGATGACCAAAATATAGTGTTTGTCTCAGTGGAAAACTTATGTCTATTCTGAAAAAGTTTGCTCACAGACTATACCTAATTTATGTCTTTTTATTGGTCTGAAGTTGTTTAAGAAATTCATATGTTTCCTGTAAAAGAAAGCAAAATCTGATTAACTTTTTTCAATATAGACTCAACTAATACAGGCAAGAATCAATGAGTTCAGCTGGAAAGTGGGAAAATATTAATGATATTTCAAAGGATTTTTAGATAAGGTCTGTTATTGTTATGTGCACATTACAGAATTAGAAGCCTAATACAGGTATCTGTGCACCAAGGTATACAGAACATGTATTGCTAACAAAACAATTACAGTCAATGAGGCAGTCTCTGTACTAAATCAAAGTGAAGTCTTTCACTGAACTACTTTAGAGTGGGTACAGTGAAGTCCCATCGAAAGATCTTCTATACCTTGTATTTCTCTTCCTACAAATAACAGAGATTCTTGTAACTAAAGGTGGATAATTTAATCTTGTAGATTTTCTGATCTTTATTTTTTAGTCTCATTAAAAATAAGGGGGGGATGTTAGAAGACATAAAGCTTGATTTCTATATGATTCTCTTATGTGCATTTGGGTTTGTGGTATCTTCAAAAGACAACAGAACTATTGTGCCATAGCATTTAATTTCATTTTTCATACTGAAAGATAGCATAGCTTTATATACATTATCAGTTTCATTCTCCATTGATATTAGTGAAAGTACTTCTAACAATCTGAGTTATATATGATAATATGTAGGACTAGCTGAGAAGTCCTGAAAATGTCACAACTCCACAAAATTTAAAACCAACAAAAAACCATGTGTGCTTCACAGCACTTGCAGTCTAAAAACTGATATTTAGGAAGTAGGTGACACGAGGAAGTGAAGTGAATAGAAATTGAAGGCGAGAAATGAAGGCAATTTAATTTTAATACTCTTTGGGCTTTATTTTGTATGCAAGTTTTCATTCAGCTACATAGTAATCTGGAAAAGTTATATGCAACTATCCAGGCTCCAAGTCTATTTGTCCTTCCTTATCACGATGACTTTTAAAGATATTCTCTCTCTCTTCCTCTCATAAAGAGCAAGGAAATAAAGATTACTTATTCCATGGCAACAGCATGGCATTGCAGTGTCAGGGTTGCAATTTTATATCATTGTAATTTGCTGTGTCTCAACTCAACATTGCTAATTAAGGGCACTTTAAAAGGTGCATCACTACTGTACTGTCCATCACCTCCTTTATTAAAAAAGAAAAGTTTTGGGAATTTCTCGAGGAACGCATAATTCAACAGTCATCTCTGATGAGCTCCTTCATCAGGGAGAGCCATTTGTTTGAAACAACAGCTGTGAACGGTACACAGAAGCAGAATGAGTGAAACTCAATGTCAATAAATACAACACAGTCTGTGTGGGAATAAATACCCCTTTCCTATACATTCAAAATGGTGGATTCTAAGTTCTGCTTAGAAAGAGAACCTGGGAGTCATTGTGACTAGTTCTCTAAAAACACCAGCTTCCAACCTCAGTCAAAAAAGCAGTATTAGAATATTAGAAATTATTAGGAAAAAAAGCACAGCAGGAAACTTTTTTTAATGCTATAAATCCATCCACTGTATATTCATGCTGAACACTGAATTTCCGATCACTGCATCTCAAAAAAAAAAACCAAACCAACAAACGCATCAGACCTAGGAAAGAGGCAGAAAAGGCAGGAAGAATATGGAGGGATTTTGAAGTCATTCCATACTGGAAGACAGTGGAATGGACCAGAGTTCTTCAGCTTGAAAAAGAGATAATTGAAGAAGGATACGCTAGAGGCCTATATAATGATGTATAGGGAATTCTCATTACTATGACATTAGAATAGGTATCTTTCAATTCAACTATTATGAGAGAAGTTCTAAAAACAAACGCAAAGGTTTCCTTAACAAAAAAAATAATTAAATTGTGCAAGTCACCATCACAAGATGATGCAGCCCAAAAGCATGAATAATTCAAAAGGCGTAGTGGATTCACTGATACCTATTAAATATAATGACCCGAATCTGACCTCTGACATAATAAGACTTCAAGCCACTGACTGCCAAGTGGTGGGAGGGTATACACAGGGAAGAATTGCCCAGAAATGCTTCTTTTCATGTACTCTTTCTTTAGATGTCTCCTACTTGTTCAACTCAATGTGTTTGTATCTTATGCATCAAAAGTAAACCATGCTAGACTAACCTGGTTCCTCTCTTCAATAAAACATCTGTTTTCTTTCTGGATATAGGAAATACAGTAGCTCTCATCCATCACCATTAGTAAACTGATGGAAGTGCCACATTAACTGAGCTCAAGATAATAGAGGTTAGAGATGTAAGGAATTGTCTGAAGGCGAGATACCTACTGGAATTGGTGAAAGCCAGACATAGAAGAGTTTCTCAGAGCCTGATTTTTCAGTTATGTGATTTAATATTTTCATTAGTGGTCTTGGCAGAAAAAATAGTAGGAGCATGCTGATGAAATTTATTGATAACACAATGTAAGCGGAGGTGCTCCAATACAGAAGGGGACTATTATATCATACAGGAAACAATGGATGACCTTGAGGACTGGTGTAATAGAAATGGGATTAAATTTAACAATAGGTAATGCAAGATTATATATATAAACTGTTTCTGTTAGGAACTGGAAGCTAAATACCTGGAAACAACTGAGAAGAATCTGTTGTATTAGTTGATTTCAAGATGACCATACACCCTTATATAACACTGTAAAAGCTAATAAAACAGTAAAGGATAATAAATTCTCAATCTTTTAGACTCATGCTTTCAGTTCCCTGTTTTATCCTGAAACTTCTTACATAGTGTGAATTATCCAGATTTCCTAGTATTAAAGTGCAAAATAACCATCTCTGACGTCATTAATGTCCCAGTACCTCTTTGCTCATATAATCAGCATACACATTTGAGAAATATTTGTTAGGTTCTACCAGACTTCTGTCACTACTATAGGAAAAATGCATGTGTGGGGTCAAACACAGTGAAATACTTTACTCATTTTTAAGTATACAGTGATTGTATACTCACTGGTGGCTTTTCTGATTTCCAGAGTTATATTGATCTTTCTGAAACCTCTCTTGATTAACATCAGTACCATAAACCACAGAAAATAAGTTCTTGATATCTTTCCACCACTGAAAGAAAATATTTTACAATACCAAAAAGCTAAAGACAGGGAAGATCTGATACATGTATAAAAAAGCTGATTGTTTAGAGATAGATCTGAACATTATATAGAAAATACTTTACCATCTGGAATACTTATGGCTCCTTATGCCGTTTCTCTTGGAATGCTTTTCCTAAGGAAATCCCCAGACATATTTTCTAATGCTAATTTATTTCTCAATGCCATCACTTTCAATTGTCAATTCCATTATGACAAGTGTTTTATTAGATAAATATTAGATGCAGAAGAAGTCTAAATGAATTACAAATCACATCACTGAGAGGCAGACAATATAAAATTGGTATGTAATTTGCATAAGTTACAAACAAGTTATAGCCAAAACTTTTTGTGAGAACTTCTACGGGGGGCTCAGGTGCTACTCTCTAGTAGTCTGATTTGATTTATTTCATGGAATTGGCTGTACACACTTGCTCTGTTCTTACACTCTTACCTATGCAACTTGTACTGACGATGGATTTGGAGAGATCTTCTTGCAAAATCAGATGCCAAATTCAGCATATCAAAAGTCTGAACTGAACAACACCTAAATTTACTAATGGAAGCTCAGCTCCTTCCTCCAACAGTGTTGGTCTGGAGTTTAGTTTTTGGACCAGGAAATGAGTAAGCCTTGGATGTTAGCACAAAACAAGAACAAGCTACAAGTTTCTAGGTCTCAGGGCTGTAATGCATTAAATTTTCAAGGAAGTTTGTTACAAATAACCTTGAGTGTTCCTACAAGATAGCTCTCCTTTAAAAGTTACCTTAAAAGTAAATATTTAATGAAGTTCCAAACATTTGTCCAAAAAATTTAAACATCTACTTTGCTTCTCTGGCTTGCTATCATTTATAATAAGAATAGACAAATTCAGGCCTTTATCTTACCTTCTACAGCAAAGAATTGTACATTTGGTCACAATACCCTGGGACCATCTCAGGCTTTAACTGAATTTTTCAAGTAGAACTGTGTTACTCTTACACTTAGGGGTTTTTTTCCTACTCTTTTTTTTTTTTTTCTTCTCGCCCCTTGTTACTGAGGAATAGTTACAGTAAAAAATATCCTATGACTAGATTTTCAGAAGTTTACTTATTATAGACGCTAATCTCAGAATTTTATAGTGCAACGAAAACATATTTTTACACACACATACACAGAAACACATGGACGATACATAGGATCATTTTTTCCTGACTTACTTAAATTTTATTTATAAGCTTGTTTCCCCTTCAATTTAATAACATTTCACCTTCAATTTCAGTTGGAAGAAAGGACTTCAGCCACGAAAACCACCACTTAAAGTTCTGTTGATTTTTGTTATTAATATAACAGTATGAAATGTCTCTGATGTCTAATTCAACATTTATATTTTGTTATGTCAGTCAACAGGTTATTGGATCTTCTCAATATAAATAATTTTTTGCTCCAAGAAAAGGACAAATTTTCCTGGTAAAGTTCAAGTTGGGCTAGCAAAGCAAAAACACCTCCTGAAAAATCACCTGGTAGGTTTGTAATTCAGTAGTCTGGAAACCTGTAGCTAGTCAACTTCTTTCCTGTAGCAGAAGATATAGACACAATGAAAGAAAATATTCTGGATGAATTATGAATAGTTAAGTCAATGTGATATAATATGAAGTCACCAATACACTACTATAGAAATAAAAAAAAAAGCAAGCTGTAGTAAGCGTTTTACATTTGCTTCATACAAATACTTTAGTTACCAAGAATTCTTTCTAATCACTTTGAACATAGTTTCATTCCATGAGTGTAAAATACTTTCATAGTTTATATATGAAGTCCTTGTTACCTATTTTTGAAGTTGTCTATCAGTTATGCATCAAGATATCAGTCTCTGGCATTCTTCAAATTCATAGAAATGCTTAAGAACGGGAAGTGAGTTCAAGTTATCTTAATGGTGTCCAAAATGATGTTGAAGTTTCTTATTTTTAAATTAATCAGCTGAATCAGGGACTGATTCTGCAGTGTTTAATATTTATTCATCATTAAATTCTGTGCTTTTCTGAGGGTTTTCTATCAAAAAAGAAGGTCTCATTTCTAAAGAATCCTAAACACTTTTAAAACTCTCTATATCTGTATGGCTTTAAAATACATGCATGGCTATTTCTGAGTTTCAAAACAGTATTCACTCTCATAAATTTGTACGTGAGCCTATTCTGACCATTCTGCAGCTTTATGGGTTATTGATTTTTAGACTGTGTGGTGGTGCCGATTTAAAATTGAACTATCCATCCAATAACAAATTAGATATCAATTTTTCTTTTGGGTATTGCAAAACATTCATACTGAAGCTCAAATGTATTTGGAAAAGTAAGGAGCAAATCACAGTCTAATCTGATAAAACCATGCTAGCGGTTTGGCATCTCACATTTTGTATAGGAAAATTTACAGAACGTAAACATTAAGACAATTTAAAAACAGACCTGTAGAAATGCTGTCATAACATTGGACATACCTTTGCAAGCTTTATTCAATCAATAGAGGATATTTCAGAAGACAATATAGAGAGGAAGATCTTCTGTTAAACTTCACACATGTAGACTTCAGGTAGCTCAGTGATGAAAGACCAGAAACTCAATTATACAGTCAATAGAGTGATTTATACGTCTCCAAAGGCAATTCCAAAGACCCAGATTAGGAGCTTACCTCTCACTATCAACTACAGAGGGCTCCTAGTTACATAGGGAGGTGTAAGCACTTTGAGGATTTAAGTTAGAAGGCTGAGCCTAGATCTTAAAGTCAGACACCAACCCGTTGATTACATCCTTATATTTTGTTCTTAATATCGCTTGAAAACTCTGGCATTTTTTCATGGATATGCTATCATATGGATGTTAGAGACATAAGTTGCTGTTCTAGGAATTAGTTAATCAATTTATTATGTCCAGAACAAACTTCCTTTTTACAGCACAGCCAAAAATGTCATTTGTTCTTATTTAATTAGCAGTTAATTAACCAAAGCACAGTTGCTTTACATTTCTAAAAAATACTAAAGATCCTATCATTCAGTAAGTTTGTAACTGGCAACTGGGCAGAAGAGAGAGAATATGAACAGGGAAAATCCAAGTGTGGGATTCCAGGTAGTAGTCTCATAAAAGATATTTAATGAGTGAAGTTTAACATCTGTAGTCATGAAAAGAAAAAAAAAAACCCAACATCCCCCCTTCCCCCTTCCCAATAAAACCTTATCAACATGCCTATTAAGACAATGAGGAAAAAACTAATTAAAGTAAATTAGCTTAATGTGCACAGGCTGGATAAAGACAGATCACTTTTAAAAATCCAAGAAGATAATGGTACCCATTTGGGATATGTTTTTTGCATTTTTCATATAAATTGGACAGTTTTAGAGGATAAATATGGTAGAGAAGTCCTTACAGGCAATTATGTCTTTACAGTGCTGGTGGCTGACATCATAAAAGTATAATTTTAATTGCTATTAATTGTGTTAAGTCTACTTTTATTGACTACTTAATGCCATCTCTGACAGTTGTAGTAATTTATGTACTTTAATGAAGCTTCTTGGTAGAAGTTTGGACTTATAGGGTCATTTACACTATGTTCAAAATAAGGCATTTTATCAGCTAAGAAGTACAGGTTATAAAGACACTGGTTTTTGCCTTCTCAAAATTAGTAGTCTTATATGGATGACTATAAAACCAATTTCTGTCTCATGTTTTAAATGTATCAGAATTTACTAATATTTTTAAAAGAAACAGGTACTGCACAATTTTCCAATATGAAGCAACCTCTCTGTTTAATAAGAAAACTATATTTAGAGAAGCTGATGAATGACTAAATGATACCAATTCGCATTAATATTGTGCCATTTGGGAATACAGAATGGGTGAAATAAAACCCTGAAATTGCTTTGGCATTCAACTACAAAACCACTCATGACTTTAACTGGATAGGGTTGTCTGCTGGAAGTATTTGGCCCAAAGATTTAAGAATAGATAAAATAGCAGAAGAAATGCAAAATAATAAAGATAAATGAAAGAAGTATTTAACAACATAATTTTATGCAATGCAGGGAAAAATAATGTTATTGACTTTACATTTCTGTACTAAAAGTCACATTGCTCTACTGCCAATGGTTGTAGGTCTTTGCTGCTAGTGTGATTTGCATTATTAAATTATGAGAAATTCATTTATCTCAATCAGTGCTAGTTTCAATATTTGTGAATTAGTAATTGCCCCAGTCGCACTAATGGGACAATACATCTATTATTGCTTTTCTGTCTGTTTTCACGCCTGTTTAAATTAGTAGCAGCATGATATACAAAATAAATTATTGAACGGGGTAGGAACGTGCCTCAAAGAACTCCCAGGCTCTTTGGAAATCCTAGCCCGTTGTCAGAACCGTGCAAGGCATACTTAACAGAATAGGCTACCAAAAAAAAAAAAAAGAAAACTTAGGCAAAATAGGCCACTTTTTTGGCTCAGCTATCAGAGGACATTACAATTAAGGTGATGCCCCCTAATGGACCTTGTAGCAGAGGGTCTTAAGTAACTGTGGACTAAGATTTCTGTGTGTTAGCTCCAAAGACATAGCGGAGTCAAATACAGCTGCTGGCTATCCATCATCACTTTCACTTTGCTATCTCTGAATCATGTAAATCAAGTTAGAAGTCTTACAACTAGGATTTTGCAGTCCTGAAGGTGAAGTTGTTGTCTTTGTAATTTTATCCTTGTTGCAAAATTAGGTGGAATTCTCACAGTTAATGTTAAGACAATGAAAGAATGGACATCTGTTGCTTTTGTTAAAATAAACCCACCAAAACCAATAAACCAGAAAACTTTAGAACATTTGAAAGCCAGAAATATCTAAAAGTTGTGATGTTTTAATCTGAAAACTAGATGAAATCTAAATTATTTTAAAATTAAAAATAAAAAATATTTTAAAGCTTATTATAATATTAGTAACAGATAACTTGAAAATAATACTTTGTAGATATGCCAAATATTCTACATTTTTCATGACCTATGGTTGATTGCTTTATAGATATATCTCAATTACAATATGTACACCTGATAGCTGTAGTATCTCTTAGAGCAGAGTGGGCTCTAAGATTTGCATGAAACCAGAATACTTGATACCGTAAAAGCCCTGGCTCTAGGAATACTCCATTTTAAGGTGAATCTAAAAGAAAAGGGGTATTTCTGCTTTTCAGTAAGAATTTTTATTTCTTTATTTATGAGTTATTTAATTGTTCAGTAGTTCTATTTGCATTTAAAGTGTTTCATTCCCAATTTATCCAGGACACCAGTTAGTTTTGCTTCTTTGTCCATATCCAAACACATTTTTACCTGAAGACATCCCATAAGAAGAAAGATGCCCACAGATCACTATAGATTCCCTATTCCTGAACTGCTTTTTTTGTATTAGTTATGGTAGTTGTCCTCATATTAGCAAAGTGAACATTAACGTAGGATAAGACTGTGTTATTGCAACACGTAAGGACCAGACATTTAATAACAGCTTTCAATTTGCTTCAAGTGTTTTTACATTATTTGATCAGAAGTTTTATTTGAACAAAGTCTGCTTTCTCTAAACAACATTAACGAAATTTGCCAGACATGGGGCAGGCTGCCTATTATTAAGCCTCCCCTCTTTTCCTTGCTTCTGTAGCTTTTCTTTTTATAATAACCAGGGAAAAGAAGCCTTTTTTTAAGAGAGTACACTTTTTAGCCAGCCAAGGAATAACACAACGTGACAATGAGTGAAGTGACATAATGAGGAACAAATATGAAGGACTGTTGGTGAATTGAACACCCACCTTCCACTATAGCAAAAATGAAATTAATCTGAAAGGCCAAAGAATAACTAGTGTTAAAGTGCATAAGAAGAGACTCCTGGTTTTGCTGTTTTTCACACTGTTTATTTATGGTTTGTTAAATCTCAAGCATACGAAGTAGCATATATATACTTTGCTTTACACCTCCCAGAGTGGCATTTTGCAGCACACGGGGAATACAGTGAGAAAACTGATACAGTATATAAAATAAGTATCTTTAAATCTGTAATTTTTTAAGTATTCTGAATGCTCTATTTCAGTGCAGCATTACCTCTGCATAATTTGGAGAAGTCAGAAAAAACCCATTTGATAGTTTTTTAAAGCTGACTTGAATTCGAGGTCTTTAAAAAATGAGAAAGCATATATTAAAATGAAAGGTCAATAGTATCATCAGAGTGCTCTTTATTTGAAGTCTTTGGTCTCACAGTTCTCTTTAGCACTAGAAAGAAAACTTAACTGCATGTCGAATTTTCCTTAAAACATAGATTTGCAAAATACGGAGATAGGTGAAGCATGTGATTGTAACATATGCATTAATCTTTTTTCCAAACTGCATCTGGAAGATGATGAACTTTTCTGGATTTGAGGTGACAGTGTAGAATACGGTAAAACTATGGTAAGGCTGAACAAGAGAAAATATAGTACTGGACAAGACCAGGAATGAGACAAAAACTGGAAAAATATTGTGTTGTTCAAATGTGTATAAAGTTAAATAATGGGAAAGTTAGATTAAAAGTACTGGAACAGGGTACCTACAACAAACACATTTTCAGCCATTTTTTATGAGCTAACCCCCCACTCCAACACTACAAGGTACTGCAAAGGAGAAGTAGAAGGGTGACAAGAATCAGAACTGAAAAATTCAGATCCTGGATCTTACTTAGTTATTACTTATGTTTACTACGAAGAACTAGTGATAGCTTTTCACAGTCTTGCACATGGCAATGCATTCATAAGGAGCGCTTGCTTTATCTTCTTCCCTATCTCCAAGAAGTTTTCCCTCACTTTGTCTCTTTTCTATTCCATTTTCAGCCTCTACTCCCTTTTCCTTTTGTTTCTCAAACTCTCTCTGCCTGCATTTCAGTAGCATATCTACTAGTATATTTTTCATTTAATAGCTGTACATGTATTTACTATTTATCAAGTATTTTTATGAACCATCCCTTTTTCTATCAAGCAGCCATTCAGATAAGAGTCTATTAGGTCTATTAAGTAATTTTGAAGTAAATGTTTATCTGAGTAAACATTTTTATATTATAAATTGCAGAAACTACAGTATTTCCCTATAAATTCCCAGAGCTGAAGTCTTCATTGATTCTAGTAAGCTATACAGTTTTTGCTGTCCGCACTTATGTCGTGACTGGCACTGATGATAGAATTGAAAAATTAATATATTTCTAAAACAAATAGATTTCATGACTTATAATAAGCAGAAAATGAAATGTGAAATAAAATCTGTGTTAACCAGCATCAAGTTTTTGTCTTGGAAAATACAAATCCAAACACCTACAGTACAAAGTTGCTCCCATTGCACACACTCTAGAAAACTCTTTTGCATTTTAAGCTATTTGAGATTTTTATGTTTTTACTTTTAGTTTCTATGTAGAACTATCATGGTCAGAAATATCAGAAGGAAACAAGATGCATGTGAAGATGACAGATGAATTTCTTTTTGCAGTCTCAGTAAATTAATTAGGTTTTGATCAAATATATAGCTCGCAGTTCACTTTCTCTTCTCATATCTACCCACAGAAAATGTCCTCAACAAAATGAATATATGCTAACCCTAGCATTCAAAAATTCTCATAATATATCCAGGATTTATGTTAACAGAAAGGACAAAACTAAGAGGTGAAAGAAATGTACACATAGCCAACAGCTTTGCAAGTAATTTTTAGAAAAAGATATTTAGAAAAAGCTACTCCCAAGCTGTTACATTTCTTCTATTTAACTTCTCCCTGGGAATATTCCATCTTTTATTACAAAGGATTGGAGGGAGTCAGATCCAAATTTTTGACCTCCTAGTTCAATTAACCTCTCAATTATATTGCTGTAATTAAGAATAACTTCACTGAATCAAATGGAATTATATTAAAATAGGTGTAAATGAAAGGAGAATCAAATCCTGTATTTGTAACCTCCACAGTAAAAGCCAATAAATTCATGTCAAGGCTGCAAATATTGCTGCTGGAAATCATAAAAGCTGAACTATCTTCCTCAGTTATGGGGTTTTGTGCATTTGATGGTGTTTATTGGAAAAAAAATGCAGGTAGACAATCAGGTACGCTTTACATGCAAGAGAAGGAAGAGGGCAAGGAGGAGGGAGAGCATGAGAGCAAGAGAGAAAAATGTTCTAAGGGAGCTGACAGAATGGGAACGACACAAGGGAACTGGTGGAAGATCAAAATAGAGTTCAGAAAAGTGAGAAAGGATTAAAGGGAGCCCAAGACACTGTGTGAGGATCACAGAAACATGAAGGGGATGAGAGTGAGGAGATGTAGGGTGGCCACAAGGAGTATTTTACTGGCAGTCAAAATGTCCCAGGGATAAAACCATAAAACATGACAGAAAAGCAACTAAATAAAAAAATGTGGGTCAGTTGACCTTAAAGGTCTGTCTGAAACACTTTAACAGGGAAGGAAGAGGAGTTCAGGAATGACTAAGTCTGTATCTGAGGTGCCTTAAAGCAGTGGGGGACTACTCCGTTCTTAACACACTTCACTGCGTTTTTTGATTTCCAGGATATACAGGGTGAGACAGCGGTATGCGTAGAAAAGTTCCTTATGTAGGGATATTCACTGCAATACAGCTATGTTTTAATTTTTCAGATAGAGAAGAAACTAGAGCACTTTTTCAGGAAGGTATCTTGATCCCAGTGGATGTTGATCAACAGTCAAAAAGAGGTACGTTGATAACCAACCACCAAAATCCACCCAAAAGTCTAACTTAAGGTATAATTTCTGCTTTTATACCTTTCTCTACCCCTTTT
This sequence comes from Pygoscelis adeliae, assembly GCF_000699105.1. Taxonomy (NCBI): domain Eukaryota; kingdom Metazoa; phylum Chordata; class Aves; order Sphenisciformes; family Spheniscidae; genus Pygoscelis; species Pygoscelis adeliae. Next base: position 2,854,960 of record NW_008825428.1, read on the forward strand.
TTTATTTAATCAATTGGCAAGAAAAGTTTGAATCTTACTTGGACTAGAGAATACTACATTAAAGAAGTACTTGTGTTATTTTGCAAACAGACTAGTTACAACTGCATGGTGCAAAATTCAGCCCCACTTCCTTCCTTGTGCTCTCAAGTTACCTACCGCAGACCTCACAGGTCCCAGACCCATGGGGGCCTCCCAAATTTACCTGTATTTGAAGACAAGGTGTAGAGAACAGCATGTAGGAGATGCTGCAGCTTCTGCTTATTGTGCAGTGAGAGGGACTAAGATGGAGCAGTGCTGCTGCCTCCCCCTTCCTGATAGCTCTGGGGTAGTGTTAGACTATATTGCCAGTGTAGAGGGGATATGAATCACTGAGAAAAATCCTGAGGGTGTTCTGATCAGCAGTCTTTCAGTAAGAAAACCCAAATCTTGATAACTCTTACAACAGCTGATTTACTTTACTGTACCTATTCTTAGCTAAATAATCATTAGGTCACTCAGTCTCCGCATGACAAAATAAGCAAAGAAAACATTATTCAATATTAGGCAATAAAAATAAAATTATAAGAAACATTCAAAACCATATGTTTCCTTTTCCTTCTTTCTAGACTCTCTAGGAAGCAGAAAAAAATCTCAGCTTTGCTCATTGTCCATTCTTGAAAAGCCTGTCAAAGAATAGGGCTGAATCTTCAGAAATACTAAGATAAACATCCATAGTAAAAGATATCGTGTATCTTCTGTGAAGCATAAAAGTTTAGTACATTATTTAAGTGCCTGTCTATTGCTTTACAGATGCCATTTCTTGATTTTCCAATATCCAAAGCATTTCAATATTTACAATTGTTTTATTTGCAAAGCTTTTCTCCCATAATCTTTTTACTTTCAAGACTCCTGAGTGTAACTACTAGTTGCCACATTTACATGGCAAATTGCAGCTAACAGGAATTACTAAGAGGAGAAAAAGAAGCAGTGTTCGTGCTTCTAGGGCTGACACCTGGAACAGAGGTTGTCCACACGGTAGAAATGTGCCTTCCAAAATGTCTAAAACTCCAGGAAAGCTTTGGAGCAGAACGACAAGGGTCAAATGTGAAAGGACATTAAACCTCAGCTGGTGCCTGGTTACTTGGCAGCCCTGATCCCAGTGCAGCAGTTCTGTTCCCCTGCTTTCGGCAGCTGCCTGGGGACTGCAGCACCCTGCTCCGCCCTCTTCGCACATTCAGAAACCTGATAGATACACAGCTGTTGCCATCAAAAGAGAAATTCATCCCGGGCTGTGTGCCAGAATAAGGACCGTGGCACTACTTAAGCCCCACTAAAACCTTCAAAGGCTTAAGCAGCACTTAAAACCTTGTGGTATTTGGCAGAGACTTTTACCAATGTCAGGGAAGGAGCACTAGGCTAAAAGCGCAGCACTGGAACCAAATTATTTCTTCTAAAACTAGTGAATGTCACCAATGAAGAATTTCCCGAAGTTCTTTATTTTTTTTCCCCCTAAGATCTGGAGAACTTGAAGAATTTGTTTTCTTTCAAACTTTCTTTAAAATTTTTGTTTAAATTGAAAGATTTTAAAACGGTTTCATTTAATCAAAATTACATGTTTCAGGATGCCTAAACAACTACTTTTCATTTTTTGATAATAAAAGACCTTTCAACCTTTTCATTTCAGTGTCATGAATACACAATACAGTGTCAGTGTATTTGTTTTATTTCTGAATTGTTAACAGACAATGAAAAGAGTATTTGGAAGTTCACCTATTTTCCATTAAAAAATGGAACAATCCACAAGTAAGACTTTAGGGGGGTGGGGCGTGTATGAAAGTGAGAACAGTTGGAAAACAATGGGATAGAAAAATCTATATTTCCACCTTGAAGTGATAAATTACCTACTGTATGTGCTAGGTCAGCCTTTTAGACTATAATTATCACCAGAAAATCTGGTGGAAGTCAAGTAGCATGCTCTGCTAACAAGTAACCATACAGAACCGCTGTGTCCTGCCAGCAAATCTTTTAATAACTTACATGTTCCATGTTTCACTTTTCTGATTTGTAAAATGGGAGCAGTAGTGCCAATGCCTCTTTAATAAAGGGCTTGCTACATACAGACAAAAAGCAATCTGCATGCTGAGTACTTGTTGGCATCTGGTCAGTAATGGATATATGGTCTTCGTAACTTCCATGGTCCATAAAATCAAAAATCCATTCAGAATACTGTTAGAAGAATAGGGTTAATACTGATAAATGTCAATCAGGAGGCAGTCTGCTGTATGGTTCGGACAAAATTCTGTGTCGACATTGCACCAAGGTGTAAGAGTGGAACCACGCTGGCACCGTTCACGTGATTCCTCTGAAACTGCGTGAAAGACAAAGGATATTTGGCCTGTTTTTAAATGCGATCTGGCAGTTAAGAATTTAAATCCTACTGTTTTCCAGGAGGTTTTATGTGATGCTATTGTCTTACTGCTAGTTACTGCACCTATCATTTCACTTTTATGATGTATATTTTCTTTTATTCATTAAAAACATTGCCTATTCTAAAAAACACAATGTGAAGGAATTTATATTTCTCTTTTTCCTCATACTTCTTTCTTCCGTGTTATAAACATGCCTATTCTTTGGATTTATTGTGTGCTCATAAATCAATACTTTCATGCAGTAATAAAAATAACTTATTGTAATGGTAACAGCTCCAAAGGACTCCTGACTATGAGTGGCATTTTATTTAATTCAGATCTATGTTCCATTCCCCAACTAATGGCACACTGGGGGTTATAAAGTGATTAAAATTGTTGTCAAACTGGCCTCCTGGAAAGAGGGAGCCAAACTTTTTTTCCTGCAGCTGGTAGATCTGCAGGATCTATATTTGACTTCTACAGTTGGAAAGCAAAGAAAAGCTAGTGTAGGAATAATAAGCCAGGAAATTATGGAAAAATGGCTTTTTTTTCTCCAATGCCTCTAGTAAGCATGTTTAAGTAAACAACAAAAAAACCCCAGTAATCAGTATTGCTGTTTTTTGAAGGTTAATGGAAATATGGACAAAGAGATTTGCCTACAACTACACAGGAAAACATTAGAAGAGGTAGGAGTATAACAGATCTTTTGAGTCAAGTCTCTAGTGTCTTTATTACTGTATTTCTATCTTTAGTTCTTTAAGGGTCACTGGATTTCTTTCTTATTTTTTAAAATTTATGTTTACTCTTTTCAATATTGCTGAAACTTCTCTTTATAATATTCCTGAGAGATATGCAGACAATATATGGAACTGCTGTTTTTTTGAACTTCAGCACTGCACTCCACGAACATGATATTTCCCCAGTAATGAAGGGAAATGATTAGGAACACTGTACTTAATTTATTAATTGAAGACTACAAAAAAGAAGATGAAGTTGATTACTCTTTGTCTTAGCTTTTGCTAAGGCTAAAAAAAGCCTAAATAATGATAGTTTGGAATCATCTTTGCAGCTGATTTTCAATTTGCTACAGTGGTGTATGAAAGAGCTGCCACACAGAAACGCTTGATAATTCTAGATAGTATTACTGTATATCAGAAATTTCTAAAACTTCAGAGATATTTTTCAGAGAACCAGTAATCTATGCAAGTTGTCGTAAAAGGGAAATGCAATCAGCCTGCTGTCAGTTATGGCTTTCTGGCTTTTACTGTTCTAAGAGAGACAGATCTACTATCTGTGGTCAATTAGAAGAAAAAACTGCTTCTGAGAGAAGTAATACCCATGGGTCCTACAGTACAGCCAACTGTACATCCTTCTGTATTTCTATCTGTTGAAGTATCAATATATACTGAGTGTAATAAACAATATACAGATAAGAGCTGCAGTGACCTAGCGTGTGTTTATGCTTCAGCACCACAATTCCTCTCTTATCTTCCTAAGAGGCTGGATTGAGGTATAACTTTAATCTTTAACCCATCAAATTTAATTTTACCCACCTGTAACCTCAGCTTTTTCTCTGCAGAAAAATGTTATATACACACTCAACAGTCACGATAAAAGGAAAACAAAACTTCTGGATACTGACTTAAAACCTAAGCTCCCTAAGGCCTAACCTATGTATCTGTTTAACATCAAGCAGTTTATAAAACTCTCCTTGATATTCCCTCCTTCCCCTCACAGCTTTCTCCATGATTCATGATACACTCTGTATCTGCTCACACTATGAATCTTTTGAAGTTCAGATTTGTAAGTCACTTTTCTAATAGACCAAAACCCACACTAATAACCGAAATAAATCTGTAAAAAGAATAGGTATCTGCTTAAAGACTGCATATTTATAGCCATGTTTTTTATGAGCCCTGAGCAAAACAAATTCTGCAAAAAGGACTTTTTAGATGACCTCATTAGAAATGAGGAATAAACCATGCATATTCTCAGAGAAATGGTGAACATTTTAAAAGCAAAAAAAGAATTCAGTTTTTGCAACCGTTCTTTTAAATACAATAGAAGTTAACAATGGGTTGTTGTACTAGATAGATCTCTTCTCTGCTGCTCCCTTGCTCTTGAGTGATGCTTCAAGAAAATCTGCAAATTGCATTGAGCTAAATTTCTTCCCTAACTTGTTACTTAACCGTCTATTTGCCACATTCAAACGAGGCAGCACTAACATAAGAGCAGTAATAATCACTGCAGGGAGAAAGCACCCAGGAATCTAACCTAGGCACAGGATGGTCTGGATTCAGTTTCAGCTTTTGATACAGGCTTCCTTGGGACCACTGGTAAATCTTACCACCTCTGCATCTCAGGATACCAACTATAAATGACACACGAGCAGGTCTGTTGAGTGTAATCTTGCATTTTTACAGCCTTGTTAGCTTAATGTTCTGCCCAGGGCAGTATGTGCCGAAGAGACGATGTGCCATGCATATGTATTCTGTAAGGGTTAATGAGTTCCAGCAGTACTTCATATTCCCTTTTCTTGCTGTAACTTCTCTATATCTAATACTAGATTTAGGACAATGCCCATCACTGCAGAACCCTAACGTACAGAAGCACTGTTGTGTAGAAGTTACATCGTAAGATCACTTAGGACTTGAAACTGCCCCAGGCCCTTGTGTCACTCATGAGTACATATTACAAGATGGCACCAAGAGAGTTAATGTGTACTTTATAAAAATTTGTTGTGCTTGTATATGTTAATTTTCATGTTTTCATTCTGAATGTTTTTCCTATATCTATGTTTATTCTGTGACCTGTGGCTAATGCATGTTTTCTAGCTGAAAGCCAGCTAAGCCTCTGCTGGTACTTGTCATATGTTGACAATATTCAACAGTGCATACAGTATTCTAACAACTTCATATAGATAAGGGGGGAAAAAAATGCATCAGCATTCATGGCTTTATCTCAGATTATTTGCCCAGATATCAGCAGTAAAAAAACTTGGAGAAAAGAGAAGGAATGAAATTGTGCTTCATGGGCACATTAGTGACAAAAGAGAAGGCACCAACGAGCAATTTCCTCAGACTGAATAAGGTGTCAAACAAGAATTTTAGACAGAGCCATTGGGTCCAAAACAAGCAAATGAAGGGATGAGGCTCAGAACTAAATGTAAGTCAGGGCTGACTAGCTCATGAATAGCTAGGGATAGCAAAATCAGCCTTCAACCTTCAATGGATCTTCTCAAAGTTCCTGACGCGGCTAAAACAGAAGCTTGTGACCTGAAATCTTAGTGCCCTGCTTGGTACAAGCCTTACTACTATGAAACTTTGTTATCATGAACACTATGACAGATACAGCTTCTTTACATTTTCCTTAAGAATGCTGTAGTTACGTGCTTTTAAGGCCTCTGCTTCCTAACAGCATGATTTATCAAATTTAAGTTCCATTAACTTTTAATTATTTTTTTCTGTTGAATCCTTTACACTTACAACAATTTGCTAAAGGCTATTCAAGGCAAATGGGAACTTTGCTTCCTCATATTTCCTCATATAGTTTCTATTGTCCTTGCATTACTTAAAAATAGTTCCTGCAGCATAAACTAATTTTGCTGTTAAGGTTACTGGACTTAATTCTCCTCTGTGCTGCACATTGTTTAATTACATCTGTGTAAATAAATACAAAAGCCTAGCAACTCTAATACTCACTTGTACTGTTATCAGCATTTTATGCACACTCTGCTCTGATGCAAACAGCAGAACGTGAGACAGCTAGGAACCAGTTCTGTCGACTCCACTCCTCAGAAAAGGATTTATATTGAAATCTTGGTGCAGTGCTTTGTCTATTCACCTTCACTTCCACTAAGCTCACAAATGAACAAAACCACAAACAAGCTGTTATCTAATCATCCAAAAATATTGCACCTACCACCAAGAAAAAGCTAACCATTCACTCATATTGATACTGAAGAGACTGATATTTTTAAAAGTAATGTACACATATTATGGATAAATATTAGTGCTTTCCATTTGATTTTTTAAGCTTGAATAAGAGTCATAATTTATATGCAATTCTTAAAATAGTATAGAAAGGAAAAATGAATCATTATAGTCACAGAATGAGACTCTTACAGCCCAAAATTGGAGATCCTCTGTTGTATTTTTACCTTATTATGGCAATACCATGCTGTAACTAGAAAAATTAATTTTCAAAAAGTACTTGATTAAAAAAATTCGATGAATGCATCATAAGCATCCTGTGAACAGACAGATTATGTTGGCTGCAGAGTTCATCAGCAAGAGATTTGGGAAAATAAGCAGAAAGTTGGCTGATTATAACTTAATTCTTAAGAAAAAAGAATGATCGCGAAAGCACAAAAAGATTATCCAGATGATATCATACAGGTCACACCTGAAGTATTTGGATTTGCAGTGTGTCCCTTCACACACTGTGTTCTTCCTCTGGTCTGTGCAACAGGAAGGTGCCTGGAATTAGAGGACTGACGCTTGAATGAGAGATGAGACACGCTTGGCCAGAAGTCAGCACCGCACAGTTCAAGATCAGCAGTGGTATTTCATGTGGGCTCAGCTCTGTGTTTTGAATTTATTTTAGAACAGGTAATTCTTCTTTTAAGATAAAAGAGAAGGCAATATGAAGTAATGTACACTCAAACATTACAGCTAGACTCATTTTGGCATAAATTTTATGGCTATGTTGCAACAACAAGTTCTTACTCGTAATCCCTCTGAAGCTTGGAGTCAAAGTCTTTGGGATAATGCCAGTTCCTGGCAAAACACCACTGAGACCAACCAGTAATAACACTACTCCCAGTTACCAAAATGGGTAATGTAGATTGCAGGAATCAAACCAAGTATTGAAATTCTGATCAAAAGCATCAGCTTTGATTCTTACTGCTGTTGATTTTAAAAAACAGGGATAGAAATATGAATTTTATAATTTCAAATATTGTTAAAACTGCATTATTCTAACATATCACTAGATATAGGTAGAAAGTGATTCCAAGAAATAGGGAAACTTGGAAGAAAAAGTTTTTTTTCTAAACATAACATCTCTGTAGTTCTCATTGTATATAGGTGGAACAGGTGGCATTATATCCTGCTGTAACATGTTAACATGAAGACAAAGGAAAAAGGGAATCAAACAGGTCTTTCTAAAATGAATAGTTTCGTATGAACACAACGGAAAAAAAGAATTCAGTGTTTTTAGATCCAAGATCCTCTCTAGGTTTCTCCTGATGATAAAATAAGGCAGTGGCAAAGGGAACAGTATAGCATATAGTTGTTACACACTGGGTTGCAAACTCTTCTCTAGACCCATGATTGTTTACTATTTTTATTGCTTATTAATGATGTCATAAAAACAGCTGACAATAATCCTAATAAACATACATTTAGTTCTTCTTATCCAAAGAGAATAAATTATTCCTTCTCTAAACAGATATATAGTCTCTAAAGCACTTATGATATGCTGTATAATCCATATGTTAAAAAAACACGTTTTAAATATAACTCAATGTTCTTCCTACCTCAGTTAATTGAAAGCATTCAGCACATAATCAGAAATTTCCTGAAGCTATTAAATTTTTAATTTAACTCTATTTGCAAGTCAGCTTTAAATTTGGAGGGAGGGTTCAGAACCTTTATACATTAAAATGGAAGCATAGAGGTTTTTGCCCAGAAATCAGTATCTCCAAGCAGTATAATTCTATTTCATTGCTGAAGAAGAAATTTTATATTCAGTTGTATTTCTTAAGATCCAGCATAGCAAAAAAATAATAGGATAGAGTAAAGCATACATTTGAAGTAGTCTATAATAAGAACAGAGATCATACTAGATAAACAAATACCTTGATTCTAGCTTGCTCTGAACTTCCATTATATATGAAACTTGTGCCTTGCTTACAACAGGAACCAATGCGTGGCCAAAACCTAGCAGTAAGAATTATTCTATTCTTAAAGAAAACACACTGTTGATCCAATTATTTTGAAATAGTGAGTAGCTACGGATAATTGCTTATATATACACAGCTAGAACTCGGTGCTCTGTCATGTCTTCCTCCTGGTGAGACCTTTGTATCCCTTTGGCTGGATTACTCTGTTGGAATGATATTCACAGGAAAGGTGTTACAACTAACAAGAAGCTTGAAAACCTTTCACAGAACTGGGAACAACAGGTGGTATTCCGCACAACCATCCTCACTAGAAAAAGAAATTGTAATATAACACACCAGTGAAAAAAAAAAGTCTAATAAACCAACATATTTTAAAAAAGTTATCAACAGATGTTCACAGGTTCTCATACAAGCTGTTCCTGAACAATAATCACATAGAGGAATCCTGGTAGTTTGGAAGCTGGTGTCTTCTGTTAAAGTAAAAAATTACAGACATTGGGAAACTTCCTCACTGCTTGAGCAAACATCAGCCTTCTTCACTTAGACAGAACTATTTCCCATAACTGTGCCAAAATGTGCAGTAATTCTGCAATATACATACTGTTTTATAACACTAAGTTGAGATCACCAGAATCAACTCATTTGCAACTTGACTTGGATTTAAAGTGCATACACAGAAAACAGTTGGCAGTCATAAAATGTACTAAATTGCTTTGGAATCTGCTCTGCTCTCTCTTACTCTTGACCTTCTGGTCATACGTTGTTAAAATCTTCTGAGTGATTTTGAAAATGTGTTCTATTGTTAGACAATTCATTAAATTAGTATAAAGGCACAAAAGACTGCTCAGAAGTGGCGGTGTCATTTTAAGCAACGTGTTCTACTTGTTGTAAAACCTTCTCCCACAATGTTAACATTAAATTTACAAAAAGAGCCGGAATGAAGAGCATTTATCTTTCCATTCCTATCAAGTATACATCAAACTGCAGCTACAGGCTTTGCTGCACATATTTAGAAATGTGGTATTTTCCCAATAGTAGAGCAAAGAATCAACCTTTAGCACAAGTGCTAAAGCAACTGATGCTCTTCTGAGGACCCAAACATGTAGACACTGGAAATACACCATACAGATGTGCAGATATTTCCTGCTGTACAACTTTTTATGGCATCAGAAGAGTCACAGCTAAGAAATAGTCTAAAACTGCTAAAACTGACAATGACAGAGGAAACAGCTGTGATAGTATGCCCCACATCTTTTTTCAGTTTGGTTGTCTAAATCTATCAGATTAAAAATGTTTCGTTTTTCCGAATCAAAAATTTAGCTTATTTGGTGGAAGTTCAACAGCCATTGTCATCAAATCATCCACTTACTACACAGGTGTTGCCCTCACGACTTCCATGAGCTGACAGGATCCTCCTTTCCTCTGTGCATGAGCCCTTGAAGTATGAGACGGGTTTGCAGTGAAGTTCTTGTTAATCTGAAATTTGTTGATGAGATTTTGTCTGGAGTTTCTGTGGTGGAAGGCAAGCTCTTGGCTACCGGAGTTCAACCATATTTCTATGGTTGGCACATCAAAGACTTCTGTAGGTGGAAATCGATTTGAATAAAATTAACGGATTTTGATTTCTTTTTGTTCCTCTGATGAGCAGTGGGTCAGCCAAGTGTCTCCAGTACTACAGAAAGACAGAGGGGCACAATTCTACATTGGTAATGAGTGGTACAACCAGAATAATATGCTTTATAGATTAAGAGCTGCTCTGAAAAATCTAACGAGGAGATTCTGAATTTTCAAGAAATCAAAGGCCCAAGATGAGCAATATATTCCTAGTTTGAATTAAAAAATAATGCATATTGAACCCACTTTTTGAATCAAAGAACTTTCTCCTATAGGTTGTACAAGGTGGCATATTTCTTATTCTAACTGGATCTCCTGAGATGGTTCTTTGGAAAGGGACAAAACAGGAGTTTAGAAAGAGGTTCAAGTTGCTTCTGTTCTCCAGTGTCCATCCCTGACACGCTTTCAGTCTAATCATCCTTAAATAAAAGAGCAGTTGCCAAGAGGAAGATGTGAGCAGAACTAGAATGCAAAAAGTCTCAAATTATTCACTTACTCTCAGCGTTTTCACCAAACCAGTTTCCCCAGAGAGTGATTAACTCCAGTATAGCAGAGGAAGAGACGGTAGGCTATTTTCAGTGGTATCACTCTACATTCCTCAGTGACTCTTAATTTTCTTGGAAGTTCAAGCAGTCAAAAGACTGGTCTCTGAAATGACGCTACTAAGACAAGTACTTCTGCAATGAACCCACAGGGTTCCAAGGAGCAAAAAATCTTACTACCTTTCCATAATGTGGCGTGATACATTCAGAGTAAGTGACATGTTTGGTTTTCTCCAGCTGGAATCCCATTCTATCAGCTTGCTGCCTGCTCCCTGCTCCCTCCACAGCCACCGACCTGTGGCTTCCTGGGGAATCCTAAACCTGACTGGGGTGCCTGAAGCTATGAATGTCATCCAACATACTAGAATTAGCGTCTACTCCAGAATTAGAGTATAGCCTAATCAAATTAATTGCTCTCTAAAAGAAGTTACAGACAGTACTGGTCAGTCAGAGTTAGCTTTAGAATAATAATTATTTATAATAATAAAATGATAATGAATAATAAGCTTACTTCATTTTCTCACAGCAAGAATTATGTAGATTTGCCATTCTAAAAACTGCTGCAGAACAGAAGCACATCAGGAAAACACAATTCTAACTCATCCACCAGTGGTTCAGTTTCTTAGCAAGCTTGTGAGACTGGGAAATTTGCTTCTTAATGACTTCAAGGCCCCTATGCCTTTACAATGCTATCCTTTCTAATCATCACAATAAAGATGGCTGCCCTCGATCTTCTAGGGAAGAAAGGATGATGGGCAAGAACTAATGGCTCCAAATAATATGTTTCTTCTTTCTTGTGCTACTATGGCTCTTGTTTATCTTATCAGTGAAAAGGCTTGCCCCGTCATGCCTAATAATTGTGTATGGTACATTATTCAATAATAAAGTGGATTACCTTGCTCTCCTCTATAGGTTATTGATTTACATTTTTCTGCAGGTTTTTGTTGACCTTAACAATGTAAGTATTGCAAAAACATACGTGATGATAACTACAAATTTTCCGCTTCTTTTGTATTACCTTCAGTGGCATAGCTGTTCACTTCCTCATATCCCAAATATTTAGAATTCATCTTTGCAGGCAGCATGAAAGGGTTCACTACCTCATCTGTGGAGGATGGCAGGAAAATGTTTGCTTTCTTTAGCAGCTGAGATTTTTCCTCATTATTTTCCTTCTGCCTCTCAAACATTTCTAGTTACACCGACTGTGTTGCCTGGCTTGGTTTCTTTACACCTTTAAGCTTCCCACCTTCAAACCCTTCAGGTTTTCTGGAAAAGGGCTGTACACCTCAGGGTATCCAGTAGGGCTGGGGAGGACCACCAAAGTACAGCATATATATGAGGGTGTGCTAGAAACATAAAAGACACAAACTATCCTCTACTGTCATTCAGATTCTTTCATTAATTCTCCTTCTAAAAGGGGAAGGCTACACCCTCCTTGTGTAGGAAGAGCGAGAGAAAGTGAAAAGCAAGAGTTTCTATGTCTGGTAGGAGACAGACAGCATAAACTTCCTTCAAGAAAAACAGATGCTTAAAACAAGCAGCGGTGGTATGACACGTTAGCCTGGCACCACAGTATCTCTAGAACTGAAAGGAGAGGTGACTGTAGCACCAGACTCGATAATTACTTGGTGATGCTATGTCGAGCTCAGCTCAGAGGCTAGACCTGTGTTCTTAAACTGTTTTATGGCTGACACAGCTCTCCTTTCTGTTCGACCACGACACCGATTTTCTATCCCCAAACTTTCTCCCACATTATTCACCCCTCCAGACCATGATTCCTACCTTATACTGTGAACACTGGGCTATACTGGGCAAAGCCCTAGTCCTGTACTTTTCATTTTTTATAGCATTTACAATTCATTTAAACCAGAGAACCAAAGCAGTACATAATGAAAATGCTGACAAATAAATAGATTTTTAAAATTATTTTTAGCCATTGTAAGAATGCAGTATTCAATTTCATCGCAACATATGAATGAAATCCCCCCCCCCCCCCAAAAAAAAAAAAAATTCAAACTGAGTTTTGGGAAATACTTGGTCTTGTCGCAAAAATTCCCATACGGGGAGAAAAAGTAAAGTAAAAACGCATTGGAAATGCAAAGTAAAACCAAAATTTTAAAATCTACTTTAATCAAACTTTCACCATTAATTTGTATAAATGAAAATATATGGTAAAAAGCTGAAGCTCCCCCACAATGAGCCATCTTTAATTTACCCTTGAATTACTTGATTTTCACTTCTTATACTAATTTCCCTTGGAGTGAACAAAAAACAATATTGCTGCTCATGCTAGGTGGGTAGAACTGGAACAATCACAAGACCAGTAAGTCAAAAAAGGACGCGTGGCAGGATTTCACTGAGGAATGACCTGGTTTTCATTTTGTGTTTTCCCCCCAGTACTAAACACTGGCTTCCTTTTTACTGAAGTATGTAACCTATGTTAGTACAACATCATCTAGAAAAATGCAGTGGATCAAAGTTCAATGATATTTTTTAATGTTTCCCAAATAATAATGTTAATTTTTTACTTTCTTTGAAAAATGTCAAGCATGAGTTAAAAAAAAAAATTAAATATACTGATAATATAATCCCTTCCCAAACCAATACACTTAATAAGAAAAAAAATAAATCAACACAATCTTATCACAAGTTTGAATTTCAATTGGGATCTGAATCCATGAAGGACATAATAAAAAGGAAAGATTAACGCATAGAGTTATAACAAGTTTTGTCCATTACTTTTCTTCAAAATACAAATTATTAAACAACACTGCACCACCGGACTCAGTGGCTTTACAGAGTTCAGTTTTTCCAGGGTAATGTTTTTATGGTAACACAGAAGTATGATGTAGATATGTTTGAACAGGTTGGATGTTAGATGTGGTTCATCACCATCTTAATTTACAGTATTTCACATGAATAATAAGTGTTACAAACCTGGTGATATATTAGGACATTTAACTCATTGCATTGACATTTTTCTGCTTATTTGAACAAGAAAGAAAATAAGAGTTTTATTGAGCATTTGGATACTCACAGAGATATAAAAAAGTAACCCTGATTTTTATTTTTTTTTGGCGTGTGTTCTTACATATTACATATATTACAAAATTAAAGACATAAACATCACTGGTGTCTGACCACAACTAATTCTGCAATTTTTGATCCACCATCTTGCTGAAGTAGCTTTGTAAAAAAGAATGCATGCTAAGGGCAAAAATAACAAACACATTATTAACTTGGGTGTGATACTGTTTGTAGCCCAGACCCTTTGGATTCTAAATCCTTTATACACAATAATATCCAGATTTTGTGCAATATGGCAAAGAGACAAAAACACAAACAAAAAAGCCCTAGAAAGAGCATCGTCTTTATGAAGGCTACCATGCAAATACTTTGAAATGTTTATATGCCTGGCTTTTTGCAGACTGTAGTGCATGTATCATTCATATAGGATGTACATGCTTTTACAGTGTAAGCAGAGGAAAAAATGAAGATGTATTATGAACTTTATGAGTTAAGCAGTAAATTATTTAAAAGAGTATTTTCTCATGACACTAACAAGGCATATCAGCTATATTTTAAAGTTATGCTAGCATAAATAAATACAATGTACAGATTTGCTTTCTACATGCTTCTCCAGTTTGGAGAATTCTCGGAGACTTGACTGGCCTTGCAACAGCCTTGTTTATGGGCACAGATGAAGTGTCAGCCTAGGCTTGTATACGCTGCCTATCATACCGACCTGCTTCAGAGACTTAAGGTAACTGCTGGAAGCACCAGACTACTGTTCTTCCCCTAACAAAATGGATGCTCCTACACAGCCTCCCTAAGGTTGGATGAAGAAAAATATATTCACATTGTTAATCTAAGCAACTAACTAGGCTTTCATGTTGTAATTAGTGTTTGAACTGATCATCTAACAGGGAAAATTTTGAATTGCATATTTGAAAATAGAGAAGTTCTACCTCTCCTACCTCTCTTACTGTCCAACCTATGGAGTTATTATATTGCTCTAGGATACCCTGCAAGGATCAGCAGGAGAATATGTTAGTCTGAGGATGTAGAAATGATAGAATTGCAACTGGCCTGATGGCAACTGTAGTTAAAAACATTATATGAACAGCTCCCCCAATAGGAAATCATCCACAAGGACATGTCTTTTGCAAGACAAAATAAGCATTAAAAAAAACTTTACTGTTTTTTTTTTTTTCCCCTTCCAAAACCAGCATCTGGTTAGGATTTCCACTTTGTCTCATTCATAAAACAAACGCCTGATAGCATGGGTTCACAGGTAGAGTCTTGGCTTGGGGAAAAGAGTGGCACGCAATATTTAAGCACCATTTGTCTCAATCATTTAAACAATGAATGATGTGTGAAAACATCATTAAGCAGTGACTGCCATAAACCTTGCCTTCTGCACACTACAGTAGTAATACAAGTAGAGAATTTCCCACATTTGGTAACCTATCTGGAAGAGGAATAAATAATCTACAACAAATGTTTAATATGCTTGATATACCATGCTAGTCAATGAGGTGAGGATTAATGAAAACAAAAAGTCTTATTTGTTTATCTTGTGAGAGATGAAGATTTGGATTTAGAAACACAAATTATTTAGATCTTAAAGTTACAGCAGTGTGTTAACAAAAAACAGTCTTTCTAAAGATGACATTTCTAATTACTTTCTTACCACAAGGCTTGCTCTGCTCTTGCAAAAACTGTGACCATGATGGAATAAGCTATTCCAAGATTTTAACGGTGCACCCTTTATAAATGGACTAAAATGCTGTCTGTGTTGGACATAATGGGCAGAGCTTTGCTAATGGAGGTCTGCAGAGTACCACGTGTAGGAGGAAGGCCAGGCATGCTCCGCTCCAGGCACTGCTGGTTCCTGCTGGCTCTGTCATGGACAAAACTGACCTACTGCATCCCAAAGCTGGAGCTCATCATGGAAGCATGCGGCACCTCTGTGAAAACATGTTTAAGAAAGAGTGGTAACTTCTAGGGGCAGGAGACACCCAAGCAGGGGAAGACATATGGCAGATGACCCAGGATGAGGTGCACCTTTGAGGGGAGCTGTCCCCCATGGAGGAAACCCTGCCAGAGCAGGCAGATGCCCCACAAAGGGTCTGCAGCTGGTGGGGGAATTCCTGTCAGAGCAGGTGAAAAGAGTAAGAAACAAAAAGCAGCAAAAGGAAGGAGCTGCTGCACACTGACCCCAATCTCCGGGACTACCCATTGCCTCAATGAAGGGATGTGTGGTGTGAGGCTTTGGAGGTGAGGAAGGGGGAAGGAGAGGTGTCTGGTGTGAAGGTGGGGTGTTTTCTCTAACTTTTTTTTTTTTGTCTTCTTTCTTTCTCAATACTGGAATCAGTAATTAAAAGCTTATGTTAATTGGCAATAAATTAAGTGAATTTCCCTAACTTGACACTGTTTTACCCTGTGGTAAATGTCCACCACAAGAAAATAAAATTCATTCTGAGTATGCAAAGGAGGATTCAGAATCATACATTTCCTTAACTTTCCATTGTTTTCAGATCACGCAAAATTAAGATTGATATAGTATTCATCTATTTGTATGAAATTAAACCATTCAGGAAAACAGACACAGTTGGTTAGATAATGGAGATCTGTGAGAATACAAATACTTCTATTTTTGTCAAATTCATGCTTTGATATTAAAGAAAATTGTAATTGTTTCCACACCTCCCATGCTCATATTTGTGAAATGGATGACTCAATTTTAATTTTTTGAAATAAAAATTTGTTATTAATTTTATAATAAATTAGATATTATATTTTAAAAAAATCCATGGTGAAACGGATTAGCCTACCTGTTAACTTGCACGGAGTCATCTATAATGCCTTTAGTAAAATTGAAGTAAATGTCACTGTGTAGAAATAATATTATTTGGTCTGCTGTTTAAACCTGACTTGTCTGTGAGATACATTCACCGTCTGAACACTTAATGTGTTTTGGATGATTAAGGTAGATCGTGCCATATGGCCAAATGTCTAAGGTAGATCATACTATATGGCCAAATGTCTAAGTCAGTGTCTAGGAGTTGGAACAGGAGTTTTAGCAGCTACACTGTGTTGTGGTTGACCCCAGCAGGCAGCTAAACACCACATAGCCTTTTGCTCACTCCCACCCTCTCAGTGGGATGGGGGAGAGAATCGGTGAAAAAAAAGTAAAATTCTTGGGTTGAGATAAAGACAGTTTAATAGGACAGAAAAGGAAAGGAAAATAATAATAATGATAAAAGAATATACAAAATAAGTGATGCACAATGCAATTGCTCACCACCCGCTGACCAATGCCCAGCCAGTTCCCAAGCAGTGGTCACCCCAGCCAACTCCCCCCAGCCTATATACTGAGCATGACCTCATATGGTATGGAATGGCCCTTTGGCCAGTTTGGGTCAGCTGTCCTGGCTGTGCCCCCTCCCAGCTTCTTGTGCACCTCCAGCCTTCTCAGTTGGTAGAGCATGGGAAGCTGAAAAGTCCTTGACTAGTGTAAGCAACAACTAAAACATCAGTGTGTTACCAACATTATTCTCATCCTAAATCCAAAACACAGCACTGTACCAGCTACTAGGAAGAAAATTAACTCTATCCCTGCCGAAACCAGGACACACTGAGACAGAGATATGGCTAATATCCTGAAGGGAAAGTCCTGAAGAGTAGGGGTTAAAAAAGCAAAATGTTAATTTGAGATGAAGGATTGCAGAGAGGAGATAGCCAGAAGATGTACACACTCACCAAGGCATCAAAACCTCAGTCCTGATGAAGAATTTATCATTAGAGGATAGAAACAGAAATATACAAGTCTGGGCACCTCTCATTTAATCTCCAGCCTTTCAGGAGGCCTGCATCCATTGCTTAGCTTCAGATAACACAGGAATCAATACAGGACTATATTAAGAGATGGAACAAGATAACACGTTATTACCTTAGCAATTATAAGGGACAACCGTTGGGCAGAATTACCCAGCTTACCTTAATTATAGCAAAAGGAAATAAGATGACCAAGACACATTAGAGATGAAAAGACTATCAGAAATGAGCTTGTATTTTAAAAGAGAAAAGGCAAAAAGCCAGCTGTTGCAAACTAGCCAATAGATGAATTTGATTTTTGACTTGGACAACTTTATATTGTCTTCAGGAATTTAATAATGGATTAGGATAATTCTATATTAGCGATAAGATAAGGTTTCTGAACTGAGACTGTGTTCATCTGGCATTTAACCTGTTTTCATGAGAAAATTTCTGATCTGCAGATGCCCAGTAACCTTCTTTGAAACTTACTTTCTGAATCTAGTTAAACAAGACATTCCCTCATGGCTTCATTTCCTATTAGCGTTCTTGGAAGTAAATTTTCAGTTTTAAACACTAACACCTACTCCACCTTCTGTTTTTGTTTTCCTTATTATCCTAACCCTAAAATGCATTAATTCCATGTAATCTAACACATGAATCTTCCATACCATATCTGCATTATGTTGATCTTTATTTGTGCATCACATTGTCTATTTAAAGTAAAAATTAATTTTAAAAAAATCAATTACTGAGAGAGTCTACTTTCCTTGAATTTTCTTGATTCCCAGGTGCCATCTGAGAGGCCAAAAGGGAACTTAAAAGGTAGAACATTTCATGGTTCTTAAGACAGCATCTACTAAAAGAGACTTTTCATTGTCTTAATGTAAATAAGATGTAATGGTCATTGACAGTTAAAAAGAGGTATCAGTAAACCAGACAGTAGAATGAACAGCAGGACAATGTGTCATGTTCTCAGTGCAAAAATACAAGCTATACCTGCAAAACTGTTTTAGCCAGAAAAATTGTTGGGTTAAGCACAAGCCTAAATAGACGATGGCTTCAAATTTCAAGAGATCAACAAAGAGGTGCTCCTTTAGGCTTTTAGATACGTAAGAAAATACCTTGTTCAAATCTTAAAAAAAAAAAAAAAAATTTACCTCCATGGTACAGTTCTGATATCAATTTTTAAGCAGATTATTGAATTTCATGGGAAAGGTAACATACTTCCATACATGGCTTAAAATAAAATTAATAAGCTCAAGCCAGTATACAGGGTCTATCAGCTTCTTGAAAGATTGACTTAAGGGCCTGTCTAAACTTTCAGACAGGACACCTCTCCAAGAAGTATGAT